>NC_092715.1:269827703-270127703 GCF_047496885.1 Scyliorhinus torazame | reverse complement strand
ATGCTGAATTTGAAAATGGGGCGTATTTAATTAGGTGGCAGATGGTATCTCACAGCCCTCCTGCCTCTGCTGCTATTAAGTCTGGGTTGGGGAGGCCAGTGTATGGACTTTCTGCCCATGGTATATTGCAGTCCTTAAGTGAGCAAATAATGCCCACTTCAGGTCCTCTTTCCACAACCGCTGATATTCAATCAACAGCGGGTGAGGGAGTCACCAAGCAGGAAGCCAGAAAGGTCAACCCTGGTGTATTTGCTTGCGGACTCCTTGGGTTGGGGGTTCCCTCATTCAAATGCACGCAGTGCTGATTGAGGGAGCAGCATCTGGAAGGTGGGGTGGGATGCAGTAACCCAATCCCTGCCCTTACTGCCAGCTGCCTCCCTCCACGATGCCCACCTCATGACCCACATCTCACCCCACCCTAATCACCTTTGGTCTGGAATCCCTTGGCGATTCTAGGCCTCTGCCTGGCATTACCAGCACCTGCCATCACTCCAGCTGGTGCTGTCTGGCTCGTAGCTCCCGGGAGATAGTACCTCTGACCCGAGGGCCCTTGATCCCAGGGAAGGACCGCCACTGCCTGCAGGCACTTCACTCAGCGGGACTTCCCAAGAAGGAGGCAATGTGGGATTCTCTCCAGCCAGCAGGAGAGACACCCATTGCCTGTGTTGAAAAGCACCCTTTGGGTCACGAAACTGTTACCGCATAGGAGACTATTTAGCCCATCACATCCTCGCTGCCATTTTGTAAGAAGTACTCCGCCCGTTCCACTCCCCTGCCTTTTCCCAGTAGCCCTGCAAATCTTTCCTCTTCAGATAATCATTCAATTTCCTTTTGAAAGCCACAGTTGAATTTGTTCCCATCGCAGTCTCAGGCAGTGCTTTCCAGGTCTTATCTACTTACAAAGTAAAAACAAAGTTTTCGACCTGTCCCTCTGGTTTCTTTTGCCAATGACCTTGAATCAGTTCTTAATCCTCCAGTGAATGGGCAGTTTCTCTCCATCAACTTTGTTCAGACCCCTCATGATTTAGAAGATCTCTATCAAACCTCCTCTAAACCTTCTCTTCTCCTTGGAGAACAGTCTCTCCTT
The DNA here is from genome assembly GCF_047496885.1 of Scyliorhinus torazame. NCBI lineage: Eukaryota > Metazoa > Chordata > Chondrichthyes > Carcharhiniformes > Scyliorhinidae > Scyliorhinus > Scyliorhinus torazame. The sequence goes on along the minus strand of NC_092715.1, from coordinate 270,126,616 downwards.
GTAACCAACGTTCTTCACGCCTGGAACCATTCCCGTGAATCCTTCCTACAGCCTGTCCAGTGCCTTCAGTGTTTGTCCAGAATAGAAACTGAAGCAGTGTTTTAAAAAGGTAATATCTCTGCTTTGTACTCTGTGCCTCTGTTTATAGAGCCCAGGATCCTGTATAGCTTACCACTTTCCCGACCTGTCCTGACACCTTCAATGATTTATGCATCTACCCCCGATCCCTCTATTCCTGCACCTGCTTTAGAAGTACTCTATATTTTCTATTGTTTTCCGAACACACTGCATTAAATTTCCTCTGCCAAATGTCCATGCATTCCACTAACCTGTCCTCTTGACGCCTATCACTACCTTCCTCATAGTTCACAATACTTCCAAGCTTCGTCTCAACTGTAAATTTTGAAATTGTCCCCTGAACATCCAATCATTCATTAGTATTAACCTTAATTCATTAATAATTAATAGAGATCAAGAAGAGCAAGGGTCCTAGCACTGACGCCTGTGAATTACATGACAGACCTTCCTCCAGTCCAAATAACAACCGCTCGTGTGTTTCCCTTGGTTAATTCTTATCCATGCTGCCACTGTCCCTTTTGTTCATGGGTTTCAACTTTGCTGACTGGCCTCTTATCTGACACTTTATCAAACACCTTTTGGAGGCCCATGTATGCATTACTGTCATTAACTTTCACCATCGTTTCATCAAATTAGTTAAATATGATTTGCCTTTAACAAATCCTGTTGACCTTTGTTACTCCACATTTATACAAGTGACTGTTTATTTTGTCCTAGGATATCATTCCTAAAAGCTTTGCCACTATTGAAGTTAAACTGATTGGCCTGTGGTCGCTGGCACTATCCTTGCATCCTTTCTTTGAACAAGAGCCTAAAACTTGCACTTCTCCAGTCCTTTGGCATCACCCAGTATCTATGGACTGGACGATTATAGCCAGTAATTCTGCAATTTCCACCCTCGGTGTCCTTGTTGGATGCATCTTATCCAGGCCTGGAGACTTCTCAACTTTAAGAACAGCCTTTCTAATCCCTACTCTTTTATCAATTTTTAGCCAATCCAGTGTCTGAACTACCTTCTCCTCACTTTTTGGTAAAGATTCAGGTCTAGATTTTCCTTTTTGTCATTGCGTACATCAGAATAACAAAAGGCACATTTCACAAAGGTGGCAATGGAGATGGAAGTGTGATATTTAAACCAAATTTCTACCAGTTTATTAACATAACCTCAGATTGAGGTTCTGAAGGGCTTACTGGTGTGCAGGTCATAATGAAAAGGAATTTGGACAGTAACGCAGAGTATAACAAAGATGGAAACTATCAAAGTGATCAAACGTTTAATAATCAAGGTCAGTAATTTAGATACCACACAAATATGCACACAATAAGATTTCAATCTGTACACACTGATGCTCCAAAACATACATAAAACCACAGCTCTACCTATTTAGCCACCTCAAATCAGTGGCTGCAATAACGTACTGTACATGACACTGGAAAAAAGCACAATCTCTGACCCATCACTAACAGTACCGCATTGTACTAAGCCTCTCTATATATTACATATATTTATATTATATGATACAAATATAAACACACGCACACAAAGATTGTTGGGTGTTTAAGTTAACTCACCCCACTCTAAACGTTGCATCATAGATGTAAATCAATCTGAAACCAATGATGACATTCTTTTGGCCTGAAGCCAGAAAGCAGAATTTTCCAATCAACGTAGCATCAACATGCTAACTTTATATCTTTTGTACAAAGTTTCATCGATCTTACGTTTAATTTCAGCAGGGGTTGTATTGATAATGGATAGAATAGCACATTTCAGTCTTGGTTCAACATTAACCAACCTGGCAATGAGTCCTCTTTTCTGAATTTATGGATCAGAGCAGGAGAGCATTTCAGGATTAGTCATAAATCTGAATATTTGACAATGAACTCATAAAATTTCTACCCTTTATAATGTGTATGTCAGCCCAATACATCTGCAGGGAAGGACGCCTTGGCTAAAGTGCCAAACTGCACACCAATTGGAACCACGACTGACCCCGCAAAGGTTCACGAGCTTGGGGACAGGTTCCCTGGCTCAGGTCACATCACCTCAACTTTAACAAACAGGATGGAGGGCGGTTGTTGGGGTTACGCTTTGACTTGCCTGCCAATTCAAACCTACACCGTTCCCGCTAGCCAACCACCTCATAGTCACATGCTCTTTCAGCCTTGGGAACGGTTGCTGCGAGGCGAAGATGTCTTCTAGTGCTTTCTGGAAACGTTGTAAATTTTTACTTCTTCATTGTGACACTCCCCTTTAAGTGGCTCCATCCCTTTAAATTTGATTTGCTGACAATTTTCTCCCTCTCGCAGCCTGGTGAGTTTCTACCCAAAGTTTTGAATAATGTTGTGAATAAAGAGGCTGGGAAATGGAGAGTTATTTAGAGGCACAGGTTGGTCTGACAACAATGCAGATCAATTCCGACTGTAAGACACAATTGCTGCCACAGATTTCCTGCTGGGAATATGATCTTGATCATGACCAAACTGCCCTGATGTCCAACCCGAAATGATGGGTTGGGCTGAGATGGTGAAGTGGCAGTGCCATTGCAGGTCCGTTTTGGATTCAATTGTGGCCTGTTGAGCACTGCTCGTGCTCAAGAATATGCAAAAATGACCCTGCACAATTATCAACACCAAAATGATGGAGAATTACATTCTGAACCCAGACAAATGGTAGAGTTATCACAGCTTCAGAATCAATAAAACCTACCGAACATTGAAAAGATGCATGTTACTGCCATATAAAAATGAATTAACACAAATGAAACACTCACACAGCACATTTTAACCATCATTGCTGATAGCAAAGAAAACATAGAATTACATATCATATTTACAAAGACAAAGGAAGCCAACGTAAGCACTCACTGGGATTAAAAGTGAGGTTACAATGCAGGTCCTGGAATCCAGGTCAAAGGCACCTTGAGGGGAATTTTTAGTTTTCAATGCAATAATTAGAGATTCAGCAAATACATGGGTTCCAAATTGAACATTATTCAACAGTCACTGATTTAGGCTAGAATATTGGCAATTCGACATTTTGTTACTTCCACTTTCTAGAATTGAATATTGAAATGAAATGCAAACTGGAAATAATTCTGGAGTTGGCACATTTGTTAATTCGCTCATTGTGGCTCAATTTCAGGATAACTTTGGCTGGCTTTCCCAAGTTCTGCCAGCACTTTGCACGTCTTTGCTGCATGCAGCAAAGTTTCTGTGCACGCCCCCCCGTTTACTCAGCCATGTCATTAGGATCAAGGGAGGCAGCTTTCAACTGGCTTGTTGTTTGTCAATCCAGAGGGATGGAATGGGGCTCTTTCTACTGGCAGGGAGGTGAAAAAGGATGTTTTGATATTCTCCAATCATCCAGGGAGTGGCAAACATGAAGTGGGAAGAGACTGACCTCTGCCACTTTATGACACTTTTGTAACCCTAATTCTCACCGATCAATGTTCATCTTAAATATATATCCGAAAATTTCCATTTCCCACCCCATTTTGTAGCATGTGTCCCCTAGCTTGAGCTAAATGGAGATTGGCATCAAAATATTCACAGATCGCTGTCGATGGCTGATAAACCGAGGAGCTTGTTTGAACTGTAATCTTATTGACAAATGGTTCACTGACTGCTTCCCTTGTCGGAAACCTTGTCCAAACCCTGTTGTTACCACTTCTGCGAATTGAAATGGGCAATAAGAAGGCAATGCAAATTTACTTTGCATCTGGAAAGACGGTTAGCAATGTAAAACTGCTCTCTTATTAATATTCTTACTGTACAGCTGCTGCTTTTTTTTGCTGATATGTATTTGATTGCAAATTGAAACATTTTGCACAAAATACTTCCCACAATGTTTCAATAACTTAATAAGGAATATTGTATTGTGCCAATGTGAAGAAGTTTATATAAAATTGGTCTTTCGGTAAACAAAAACGGATTTAAATCTTATGGTACCTCCCCATGACTGAAAAACAGCTCAGAATTCCCAATTGCTTAAAGAGTTTGCAAGTTTAGAAAAATCTTACAAATTACTCTTTGAAGTCAAGTGAAAATAATGCTTGCATCTAAGAGGTTAAAAACTAACCAATAATAATTTTGGGACTATATACCGATGACCAAACGGAAATCACTTTGTAAATTGCAGGCACCTAGAAACTTGTCAGAGATGTTGCCAGAAGCCGCCTTGTGGTTAGCACTCAGCTCCTTCCTGCCTGACCTATTATTTGATATTTGACCAGTTGGTTGTGAGACACTTGCTCTTTCGAGCTGAAATGTCACAGGGGCTTCATGTCAACTCCTTGACATCTTGGCCTGACATGAGCTTTTACTTGTGTGCGCTACAAAGCAGAAAATGCAGGGCAACAGTTACGGTTCCGATACGGTTCCATTGTCTCTCAGCGGGTGGGGTGGGGGGGGGGGGGGTGTAGATTAGGGGTTAATGAACCGTGAGACTCCAAAATGAAATTACATTCTTGACTTTATTTTTGTCGTCTTGATTTGATTTACCAATGTTTCGGTTTGCTCCCATCCCTACCTTCATATCCCAATACATTTCTCTTCAGATAAAAGGGGCAGGGATGGTGTGGAAGTTAGGGAGTATACTCGCTCACTTTAATAAAGAGGAATGGGAATCTGCATGTGCTTGTTATGAGGCAGGATGAGGCCAGTCCCACTGTTATAAAACTACATCTGGCATTGAAGTGCCTCAATTATGCTCGGAGTTCCGCAGTGCCAGTCAGCATCTGCTTCATGACTCAGGGGTCAGTGTGATTATCTTAACTGCAATGTTTCCAGGCTACTAAAGCCAGCTTCTCTCTGCCACAAAGGCCAAAGTAGCAATTACTTCAAAAAGTCTTTGAGCACATATTAAATGGATTAGTTGCAATAGTGACACTCATTCAGGAACTGACCTTGCAGAGTACATAAACATGTCATCCCCATTTCTCTCAGTACAATTGTTTCACCTTTTCTTATCAGACAATAACTGATAAGAGGATGAGGCGGAGGCCTACGGGGACCAGATCCAACTGTTAACTCAGTAAGTTCAACTGAGCAATGCTATCATCATGTAGTTCGGTGAGAGGCAATCTGACCTTCTCACATTGACCAGGAGTGACATTATTGTGCAGAGGAGAGCCAGTCACATCATTTCTGCTGTGCACAACCTGTTTAAAGTTTGCAACTAAATGCTTGTCTTCAGTTCAGTTGACAAGAGAAGAGGGAGCTCAGTGAACCATGGAAAGGCTGCCACAAAATGACAGAAATCATTGGTGTACATTTCAAATAGCTTTAGCGATCCTATTAAAGTGCTGCATCCCACTTTAAAACAGACATGTATAAAAAAATCTTTGATAGAGACTAAAATGGCTTATTGATTTTAAGCCGATGCAAAATTACTGAAAATGTGTCACTCTTATGCATTTAAAATATGGCTATTCAATAAAAAAAATGAAAATCAAACATAAATACCTAACCGATGATTTGTTTAACCGTACACACAGGCTCAAAGAAGGTTTTTCAATCGCAGATTATAGTACACAAATACAGATTGTCTTATAATTGCCCTTGTTTCAAAAGAAGTGATGTTTACTTAATTCCGCCAACTGCAAAATAAAATAGACTTTACAATTGTAATCTAAATGTGCTACGGAAGCCACGGCGTTCTGGTCTCAAGGTTCCAGTGGATGAACTAACGTGGAGAGAGTAGGATGACGAGCGGGAGCGTGGTCTGCTGTTCCCCGGTGTATCTCGCAGAAAGCTGCACGAGGTGTCCACTTCTGGCTGCAAGGGTGCAAACTGCTGGCTGTCCGGCTTCTCGCACGGTCGGGTCATTTCAGAATGGCAGGGGTAAGACTGATCGAAACGGCTCCCAATGGACTGCATCAAGAGGACAATGGGGGGGTTGAGGGTGGGGGGGGGGGGGGGGGGGGGGTGGCAGAGAGATAAAACACAGAAAAGATTAGAAAATCAATTAATAATTGAATGCAAAAGCACAATTAGATACAGTGAGAATTAATCTAAAAGCTTCCTGTGTGCCAAGCAAATCTATCCTTCCCATTGCAGAAATTAGGAACAGAATGCTAATTGACAAATCTGGTAAAGAGGGAGCTGTTTATAAAACTGATAGAAAATGCAAGCACAACAAATTTCTATAATGCTAAATAAACTAATCACTTGCCACAATAAACACAGCAATTTTCCAAAGCAAGTGGTTTAGTGGTAATGCTACTGGACTAGTCATCCAGAGATCCAGTTGCATGCTCTGGTGACACGGGTTCCAATCCCACCGAGGTGGCTGGTAGAAGTAGAGGACGTGATCTCACGGAAAAGTTTCTAAGCGTCATTTGTGGGGATTTGGCTGGGAGTTTCCTGCCGATTCTGTTGCCGTGTTCCCCACCGCTATCTTGCGACACGTCACTTTTTTGGCCCAAGGGTGTTTCTCACCGGTTTAACCCACACTTACAATTATTTCCATCTCTGGGGATCTGAGCTCGCTGGCCAGACCGGCTCATCAGAGATTGGGCTGCCATTTTGAAAAGGGTGTCCCGATCTCAGGGGTCCCCCACAACCCCCCCCCCCCCACCCCATGAGCAATGTCACCCCCACACACATGGACATTACCCCACATACCCCTCAAGTGAGGACACCCTACTATGGGGTCCCTGAGGGCCCTCCTCTTCAGGCCTCCACACGCCCCCTTACAAGCCCCCTAATTCCAGGACACATCCCTCAACTCCCTCCCACCGGCCCCTATTTACCTGCCCTCCACCTTTCATCCGCCCTCCACCTTTCATCCGCCCTCCACCCTCCTTTCATTGGCATGGCCTCCCTCAGGCTCAGAGCCTTGGCAGTGCCACCCTGGCACCACTCCTGCCAGCTTAGTGTCAGGGTGGTAGTGCTAGGGTGCACGTGTTCCAGGGGGAGGGCCTAGGAGCCACACTGCCCTGTCCCTGACCACCCAGTGTCCTTGGATGGCCTGGGAGACCCCCCGGGCCCCCGGGAGCCATTCCGCCTGGTCTGTGTTTGTGTTGATCTGTACTCAACGCCGCCAAGCTGGGGCCCCCCTGAGGGAGGCTGCTGGATCCTGGTGAACTGAGAGTTCGGTTTAAAACCGACTCGAGCGATCGCAGCTTGGTCACGCACATGATGGGAGGTATCCTGATCCCAGTGCCTCGCGAGATCTGGGTGATCTCACAAAGCATACTGGGTGCCGGAAAGCCCACAGGAGGCTTCACCTGGCATCTACCGGCTACGCCACGCTGCAGTCCCGGCTGGTAGATTGCGCCCAGCCGTTGTGACCAGGTGAGAAGGGGTGAACCGGCTCCCCTCTATTCAACCTCCTCGCTTGGTCACCACAAAGGTTTAAGTTTCTTTTTCACGAGGATATGCCTTTTCCAAATCAGAAAGTATTTAACCATTTAAGATGTGAGCAACAAGGAGCCAATCAAACCTGGTTTTCTTGAGTTACATAAAAAACAAGTTCATTAACCACTAAACCCCCAAGAAAAATAATAAAATCGTAACATCATGCAATTAGCCCTCATGCAATGATTTGGACCCATAGGCGCACGTATGCTCTCACACACACATGCACGCTTGCATGTGCTCACACTCTCATATACGCACTCACGCACACAAACAAGTATCAGAAATTAGGTCGAGTCCAATAAAAGGTAAAAGAATACACCGTTAAGTGTTCTTTGGTTATACTTGTAATGTAGATTTTAAACACTGTGGCCAATTTGCGTTAGTTAGTTTCTTGGATGCGGCCAGTTGTAGAAGATGTTACAATTATTACAAGATCTCGGTTCATTGGTAGGTTTCGGAAAGGGTTGGCTTCTCAGACCGAGCTACATGACGATTCCAAAAGAGAGAGGGAGAGAGAGACAGAGAGAAAGAGAGCAGCTTGCAGCCTGTTTCGTCTGCTGAAGACTTTCTTGACTCCATATGTGTCACTTGCAATCTCTCTCAAGTGGCTGGGCAGCCTTGCTTTGAAACATCTCACCCATTGTGTACTTCCTAGAAAGTTTGGATGGGTCTGTCTGCGGCAGCCATTGTTTCAACATCCAGCACTTTGCATTTTGAATATTCCTTCCTTGGACAGTTACGGGTTTTGATGGGTGTCTGGGTTATAGGAAATGTCTCTCTCTTCACACTCCCCTGAGGTTGACTTGTAGGTTTCTCCCCTTTACCTTTGAATGTGGCCTAGCACTTTTAAGTAGTTTGCAAACTCTCCAGGCAATTGTAAGTTGAAAAGTAATTTTTCAAAAGAACAGAGAGTAGCTTTATTACACCTCCCGATCACAAAGAAAAGTATAAAACCACAAAACAAAAAACACTCACATTCACTTCCATTTACTCCCTTAGCCCTTGTGTGAATTATCCAATCAGTTCTAACAGGATCTCTTCTGGACTGGGCATCTACAATCACAGTCGATTTCCCTATAATGTGAGTGATATTTAGCTGATATGTTTGGAGAATAACCTTGAACTCTTGAGTTTTGCATTTCTCCACAAAGGTTGTGGTCGGTGTGAACTGTGATTTCTCTGTATCCATTTCGGACATATCTCTCAAACTGTTGAGAGCCAGTATTAAATCTAGGGTTTCTTTTTCGACTGTGGAATACAGTTTCTGACGTTTGTTCAATTTTTTGGAGATGTACCCAATCGGTCTCTCTATTCCCGATTCGACCTCCTGATGCGGACAGCCCCGAGCCCGAGGTCACGAGTATCAATGGCTAATTTAGAGGTCTTGTCAAAGTCTGGAGCTGTTAGCACTGGTTTTTATATTAAACTAGCTTTCAGCTTCTCGAACGCTGTCTGGCATTTCTCAGTCCGTACTTCCTTTGCTTATTTCTGAAATAGGTCTGCCAGCGGGGCAGCTTCAGCGCTGACATTTGGGACAAACTCGCAGTGGAACATATTCATCCCTAAACATCATGATTTCCTGTTTGATTTGACGAATAGGAAACTGTACCATTGTTTATACCTTTGCAGCTCCGGGCAGTACTTGTCCTCGATTCACCAGGTGTCCTCGGTAGGTCACCCTGATCCTTAGCGAGTTCTCTCTTTGTGAGATTGACCACTAGGTCCGCTAACTGTAATTTCTGGAAGAGGGTTTTCAGTTACTCAAAGTGACTTTCCCAGTTGTCAGTGTACATGAGGAGGTTGTCTCGGTACACTACACAATTGGAGAAGTCCATCACTATCTGGTTCGTCAGTATAAATCGCATGACTCAACACTAGTATAACACATCCGCAAGCACAAAGATGGAGGTTTCCTTTTACAGGCTGTCAAGGGAACCTGCCAGTGTCCCTTGAGTAAATCTATCTTTGCAATTACCTACCCTATCTTTGCAGTGTTCCAGGCAGGGAATTGGTTAGAGTTGATCCTGGGTACTGCATTAACCTTGCTGCAGTCAATGCAGAGCCTTGTGGACAATCTGTCTTGTGTATGAGCACATTGGAGAGCTCCAGGTATTGGGCTCTATTAGTGGGTGCTCCAGCCCGTAGTTCACCTTTTCCTGAACCTGGGCTAGCTTTCCTGGACCAAGATGGTATGGATGTAGCTTTATGGTCGGGGCATCTCCACATCCACGTCATGTTGAGCTAAAGTGATACAACTTGGCTGGACGCGAGCAGCCTGGTCAGGTCTCCTCGTTCTTCTGCATTTAGGTGGGTGAATTTTGTTAGAATTTCTGTGTTTTTTTAGCCAAACAGTGGGATGTTATTTCCCCACAGCACCAGAATATTTCACCCACGTCTCCCTCTAATTCATTCTCCCTGTTCCTCTCGCTCTCCATATCTCTTTGTCCCCTTCTCAGCTGTGATTTTAAAAAATGTTGACATGACACAGTCTTTGTTTTTTCTGTGGTCAACGATGTTAATTAGTTTACCTCCCAGGATTCTTTGCTGCTCTGTACAGGCCACTGAACCGGAATTTTAAGGGTTCACCCAGTATGAGTGGGAGCTCAAGCACATGGTCTCCTGGCTGAGGGGTTCAGGCTGTAGTACGTTTATCTGTCTGCCTCTTCACAGCCTTTTGGGAGATTCTTAAATATTCTGAGCCACATCACAGGATCTTGAAAGTTCCTCAGGGAACACGTTACATGGTCTAACATGGATACTTCCTGCTTCTGTTCTAAAAATATCTCCTTGATTAGTTTCAGGGGACCTCTCACTTGATTCTGTAAAGCAATTCAAATGGAGTAAAACCCAGTGGACTCATTGGGTGAATCTCTGGTAGCAAACAGAAGAAACCCTCGTCCTTTATCCAGTCATGGGTTCATGGCAGTATGCCCTGGTCTATGGGGCACCTTTCTAACGCCCCCTGTAACCACAGGTGACATCCTGAGGATTTCAGCTGGGTCATACCCAGGTTACCTCTGACTTCCTGGAATATTTGGGACATGGAATTTGAGGCCTGATCCGACTGGATTCCGGTGGGCAGACCGTACTTGTGAAGAACTGGGTCAATTCCCTCACCGCTATTTTGGAAGTTTGGTTCTCAGGGGCACAGCCTCTGGGAAGTGGGTTGCCACGTCCATTATGGTAATGGTATACCGGTAGCTTCTTTTTTGTTTTGGATGGAGCCCCACTTAATCCACTGGCACCTTGCTAAATGGTTCCCCAAAAGCCAGCAGGAGAATCAGAGTTGTAGGTTTTATTGTAGGCAGGGGCTTTCCCAAAACCTGGAAGGTGTGGCACGTTCTGCAAAACCTTAATGCACAACTGTGGTTGGTAAAATGGCTGGCTGACGAGGGCTTGGGTTTTTCATATGCCAATATGCCCAGCCATTGAGTTTGGTGTACTAGCCTTAATAGCTCTCCACGGCACCACCACCTAGTGGATCACTGCCCACTCGGTAGGGGGTCCCCAGCTCCTCATCAGCGCTTCATTTTTAGCGTAGTGGTATTCAGGGATTTCCTCTGCTTCAGTTTGGGCAGAGTCTAAGTCTCATCCAAGGAAGACAAACTTATTACCTCCTTTGGACTCTCTAGACTCCCGGAAACAGTCTGAAATAAATGGACTGTAGGGTGCAGTGCCATTTCAGTCGCCTCTGGCAGAGTTTAACTGGCCTGGAATTTGAAAGGATTAAACAGCTCACTTTTAGCTTAAAATGGATGCCACCTAAACTGACCTACACTCTCAGTGGTGCATCACAGCAATTTGCTGCTGCAGTTAGAGCCTGATCTGCTATACTGTCCGTCTGTCGAGACTCATTTTCTGCGTGGGGTTTGTGTGTTGTAACTTTACCTGTGTCTCTCCTACTCCATGGGTGCTCAGTTTCCTATCATCCTCCCACCTTCGATTCTTCTCAGTTGGTGAGGGGTGACTCGAAGAGGGTTTGTGGACAGGCACATAATTATCAGCCAGGATTGCTGTCTGCCTGGCCCGTTACTCTCTGTTCCTCGATACGAGTTCTCCTTGGGAAGGACATGGTGTTTTGGAGCTCCTCGAGGGGAATTATTTCACAAAGGTTTTTAGAGGTGATAGCAATTTTAAGCGCCCGTACCCATCAGTTAAAAGTGAGCTGCTTCACTCTTTCAAATTCCAGGTACGTCTGGTGAGGCAATTTTCTGATGGTACGGGATCTCGGATGATGCACTTCCGGCATTAACTGGCACACATTTAAAATAGCCTCTTTGCTGCCTCACAGCTTGTTGCACTTTTCCAGGCAAGAGGGAATAACCCCCATGAGCTTTTGCTGTCAAATTACTCTGGAACAGGGACCAGTGTTGTGCTGGTCACTTTAACTGCTGTGTTAGCCTTTCGAAAGAGATAAAGAAGGCATCCAAACTTTGGATTAAATGACTACCTACCTCAGCCCTTAGTCTGAGCTGGTGATAGTTCTCTCACTGGGGGATGTCTCCAGTGAGATTCTTCCTCCTCAGCTTGAGCTGTGTTAATTTAATCTTCCTTTCCTATTTCCTTTTCTGGAATTCTCTCGCTGTCTTCTGTTCCTGCCTCTCTCTCTCTTTTTCCCATTTCTCAATTCCAGCTCCAATTTCCGCTGCTCCAATCTTAATTTTCCTGCTGATAATTTATTCTGTTTCGCTTTCTTCAATTTCCATCTCTCGGTGTTTCGTCAACTGTTTTAAAATGTCAATGTTTCCGGCTTTCCAGTGAAATTCCACTTCTATGTGCCGAGCTACACCGTTTAATTCTTCGGAGGACACTGACCTTATCGTCTGGTCAGTTATCTCATTTTGTTTTATGAAAACATTGACATCGAATGTGGACATTTTAGCGATTTAATATCGCAGACACAAGAAAACCTTCTGCAGTTTTTAAATTGCTTTTGAAAGAACAATTTTACTTTCCCCACTCCATTCTTTCGTCAAGACTGTGGAAACAATTCAGGACATGGTGTTCGGTGTGAATTTCTTTACAAGTCTCCCACAACGCCACCCGTAAGTGCAATATAAATGATGCCTAAGCTCCAGCAAAGTTACACTGCTGCAGTGGGAAAATGCACTGTAGCTTCAGGTGGAGCTTTTAATACAAAATTATAAAATGTGCCTTTTTAAATAACACTTTTGAATGGCTGCCTAAACCAGACGTGTTCTCGTTTTGGCCAATGAACAAAACAGCGCCACCAGCAATTGTTAAAAACACAAATACTCAGTTTTAACCTGCACCGAACCATATAAAAATGCATATCGATCTGCTGTATGTGAAAATGAAACTTCCCACAACAGGGGACAGCAAGGTAAAATGCTGGGAGGCATAATTAAGAGTAAGAAAGCAATGTTTCTCCCATCTGTGGGGAACAGTATTTCCAAGGAGCACAATATCTATGAACCTTGCAGGGAGACATTCAGCACACATCACCTTCTCACAGCAAATCTGTGTTCAGACCACTGTATCTGGGCAGACTGCCTTCAATGTAATTGGAAATATTTTAATACAAGATGAATAAATAAAAAGGGTTTTAATTATATTTTCAGTATCATCTCTTTACATCTGTAAAATTATACCAAAACCTCTTTACAAAGTTTGTTTCTCCTTGCCAAAAGAATTATCTCCATTCCATTTGTACGAATTCAATACTTATTAGATTACACAAACATTCCCTGGTCCTTTTCCAAGTAGTACAATTTTGTCTCCACAGAAACATTTACTGTGGGCTCTGGAAAAACAAGTTCCAAAACTTTTTTCCCACTATCCTAAATGAAAGATGGTAAGCTGAAGAAAGGAAGTACAAACTTAAGAACCTTGTCAGATCTCCATATGTTGCTACAGATATACTTCACTGTACATTTTTAGCCCCTCTGGCACGATTTCCTATTATGACAAGATCGATGAGCTTGAAGTTGACATTATTATGTGTACTGAAAATTTGCCAGATTTGAACTATGGAAAGATTTCTCCATGTAAATATAAGAGCAAATAATTTTTAAAAAACAAGTCACTTCTACATTATAGCGTATTGTCTTTTAGGTTTGTTTCTTGAATCGATTTAAATGGGATAACCATTTTAAGCAATTCTGTTCTCACCTATTATGGCACTAAAGATAAAAATATCTTTTAAAAACTTCACTTTTCTTTGTTGAACATGTCTTTCGAATTGTATTTTTTGTTGAAACATTCTTTTTCACATCAATAGGAAAGGAGAAATTGGACCACTCACCATCACTGAAAAGGCATTCTGTGCATTAGTGAAAGTGTTGAATACATGCACATTCGAGCTCAAGATAACTGTTGTCAATTGTATTTTGATTTGACTTGTCTTTGAGACAGTTTTGCGCAGGTTACTTCTGTTTAAAAGCACATTATTGCATACAATAATGAAATGCGTGTTTTGTACATTCGCAGTAGACTATATGGAGTGTCTTCAGGACTCTATTAAGTCAGACTTATCTATTCATTCCACCATGCTAAATCCACACAGATGTTTAAACCTAAATCATTTGATGATTCAACCCAGCAGAATTCTTTATAATCATATATGCAATGTGATCCTTTCTGGCCCTTTGGGACTGTGACATGGTAAGTGGAGAGGCCATAACGATTTCTACAGACTGCACTGTCTATATTTGCTGGCAGTAATTATTCAAGCATTTCCATTGTCAGAAACAACAATGTTTCTGAATACCAGTTAACGATTCCCATCATGTCAAAGTGAGAAATAGATGATTAAGATTTCACTTTAAAGTTTTTTCAGCTACTAATGGCTGAACCAGATTCTTCACGAGGAACAAAATTGAAAACAAGTTTCAACTCCTTTGCACAGTTGACACGATGCCAGAACCTTTGGCTCAGTTACTCTGGTTCTGAACATTCTTGCCACTTTTTGCATTCTAGGAAGTTAAAATTGAACTGCGAGAGGCACAACTTGAAAACTTCAAATAAAATTAAAAGCTAATTGGTGAAATTTACCTTGAAATGGTAAATAGCCAGATAAGGTTTCAAATCCTAAAATCTTGAAACTATTTTTACTCCTTTTCCATAATTACTGACATACTTATGGCAGACTCATCAGTCACTTTGAACATTTGTATTGTCTGCTGGTCTTTCACCTCTTTTCGCCTCATTCCATCAGAATTGGTGTAAAAATAGTAAAGTACATTGAGCTGGACAGCTCTGACCATGGGTTAAAAGCAATGATGGCAAATTTTGATCTACAGAATGATTAAAAAACATCCTGAGCCATGAATTACTAATCAATTTTTAAAAATAGTGCTATATATTTTAAATATATTCTATTGAGTCACCTGTAAATTGTAATATTTCAACTAGATGAATTTCTTAAGATTGGCCTGTGTTATGGGAGTTCTGCTGATTTTAATCAGAAATTGTGATTGACTAATCACTGCATCAACTTTGTGATACATCACAGCAAGAAATAATGTTACTCCAATTAGTCCAAATCAAAGTATTACGGCATTAAGCAACATTCTCATGTCAGCTGATTCTTGTAACGATTGAAATTCTACTCACAATGAATTAAAAACAAACAATCCTTTGAAATAAAAATCCAAAATACAACTGAGTTTGTAACAGGATTAACAGCAATTATTTTAGTGGATGAAGCTATACAAAAAAATTCAAATAAGATAAATGCTTTGTTTTTCATGCACTAATATAATAATAAATTTTGTAACTCTGATCATAGATTCAACAACAAAAATACATATTTGTAAAAATTCCTGAGGTCATATTTATAAAGCTCGTTCTTAGAATCATTGTTTTTAAGTTGGCAAGTAAATGATTTTTAAGTTTTGACCAGAACCTGAACTGGACTAGCTGCATAAATAATAATAATAATCTTTATTGTCACAAGTAGGCTTACATTAACACTGCAATGAAGTTACTGTGAAAAGCCCCTAGTCGCCACATTCCGGCGCCTGTTCGGGTACACAGAGGGAGAACTCAGAATGTCCAATTCAGCTAACAAGCACGTCTTTCGGGACTTGTGGGAGGAAAACGGAACACCCGGAGGAAACCCAAGCAGACACGGGGGGAGAACATGCAATACTGGGGCTACAAGAGATGGTCAGGGCTGGGAATCCTGTGGCGGGTAACTCAGCTCGACACCATCCAGGACAAACCAGCCTGTTTAACTGGTACCCCATCCATGAACATTCACTCCCTCCATCACTAACGCACAGCGGCAGCAGTGTGTACTGTCTACACGGTGCACTGCAGGAACTCACCAAGGCTTCTTCCAAACCCATGACTACTGCCATCTAGAAGGGCAAGGGCATAAGATACCTGGGAACACCACCACCTGGAGGTTCCCCTCCAAGACACACACACTATCCTGACTTGGAACTTTATTGCAGTTTCTTCACTGTCGCTGGGTCAAAACCTGTACCTCCCTCCCTAACAGCTGTGCGTCAGTGATGGAGGGAGTGAATGTTCATGGATGGGGTACCAATTAAACAGGCTGGTGTACCTACCCCACATGGACTGTAGCAGTTCAAGGCGGCAGCTCACCACCACCTTCTCAAGAGCAATTATGGATGGGCAATAAATGCTGACTTAGCCAGCGAAACCCACATCCTGTAAATAACTAAAAAAAAGTGATTGCAGTAAAAATATAAGATATCGGACTTTAATCAATGCATGAACTACTTTAACATCATGTGATCTAACTCAATAATAATTATTTGAAAAATGCTGCCACTTCATTCCTTTTTGTAAAATAAAAAACTGCTACAGATAAATGTTACCATAAAGTAAGATTTGTTTATTTGCTCAGTGACCAAAAATATTGCACTACCTATATTTTCCACTTTGCAGCAAGGGACATCATCTGCCTCAGGACAGATACGACAAATAATATTAATGTTTCCCTTTACATTATCCAGAAACTAAATCAGCCTCTTAAAATATTCACTAAACACACTAGTCTAAATTTTCCATATTCAAAATACCAAGTGTGAAAATTAAATTGGGAATATACTGAAGAGTATGTTTGCGCCGGGGCACGAGTTATTTAAGAATTGATATTGAAATTCCCTCGAGAGCCCTTAAAACCATCACAAGAGATTTTGGGGGAGGAATTTGTCCTCGACATTGGCATGAAATCTGGCAATATTCACATTGCACTCAAATTTATTTATTTTCTGTTGCCTCAATGTAAAACGAACGGTGAACTCTATCACCCATGTTCATCCTACTGGTGAGGACCAACTCCCAAACAAATCCAGTGCAGGCACATGAGATGGAAGACTCTTTTAGTGCTCCCACAACAGGAAATACTTCATCACGGTCGGGCAAATAGTTTTGGGGGTTTACAAAAAAAAAAATTCAAATTAATTACAAAATACATTAAGACACATTTTAATAAGTTTTGACAGTAGGCTATTGCAAGCATATAACAGTGAGAATGAGTCAAATGGTAAATTGAAATGAAAGGTTTATTTAAAATCACATTTAAGGGAAGTGAATCTTTGTGCTGTTGGAAGCTGCAGTGCAGTTTAGCTCTCAGTATTGCTTTGTAAAACAGAGATTCCCTTTGCATTATTAACCCTGGTGAAATACTGACTTCGCATTACTACTCAGGTCATTAAAATGTTATTAGATTTGTAAATCTTTTAAAAAGTCCTTTTCATGTAGATTTTAATATTCAGCTTTTTTATAGCTTGTAGCTATCTCCAATTCACTGAAGTACAAAATTCAAAATCTTTTTAAAGCTCCGTGCCATATTATTTTAAGTACTGTATTAAGAGCTAAGAGAAACTAACAAATTAACAAAGAGGAATGCATCTATTTACGCAGTTTTCTAATTCTGTGGCATCAACGATCTGATACCAAAAATCTCTGCCCACAAATTTGCTTTCTGACACCCAAACTTTTTATTCAATGAAGAATTTTGTAAAATTAAAATCATTAGTCAAGTATTTAATTAAATTAAAGGACGTGGTTGAATATAACTATTTATCTTGCATAATGAATCATTGAAAGATACTTCTCCATTTGGTCCTGTTTTATTCTTAGATTGTGTGCATTTTCTATCACTGGGATATTTTAATTACTGGTCACTGAGTAGGCTTGATGCTGTGAGAAATTAATTTATTTCTAAAAGTTTGCATCATCAGGAATTAGAAATGATAATATCCATAGATTGGGACCCAGTTAATCAGTCTGAATAGTTGAGTGGGTAATGCAAATTTTGTAAGTTACATAGACCCGCAAACGTATGTATGTTCAATCTTTTTGAACTAACTCAATATCTTTTTACTGGTTTGATTCTGCTTATCTAAATTTTGAAACTACACCTTGTATACACAAAATGAAGGTAGCTGTGTCAATCAAAGCAGTCTTTTTGACCAAATGCAGAATTGTCCAAGTAAATAATTCAGTCACAGGGATATATTTAACTCCATTCCATTACGAATGGCAGTGCAACAATGCACAACATAAAGACAATGTTGAGAATTTATTCAAAGATAGCGCCATTTTAAGAATTGATAGCTGATTTCCAAGTTTTAACAAGTAAAAGAGTGGAGAAATTGTTTACTTTTCACAGAACCATATCCAGATACTGCTGAATATCACGTGATCTTATACCTCTGATATACAGAACATTAAAATGCTTTGTCCAATCATTTGAATGCAGGAACTTTGAAGAAAAGAAATAAGAGTAACAATCGTTGACATATGCAGCGTGAAAGCTGAGGTGTCTGCATGCAATAAGGCTAGATTCTGACACATCAGCTCTCTAACTGTGCTGTAGTCCACATGAACTTTGTGACAGGCCTCTGTCTCTTCAGCCACACTTGACTGACTCTTACTGACACTCAACTGTCAGCTAGCAACCCTTTACCATGGCCCTAACATGCTCTACAGCTTCACCCAATTAACTCGCTTTCACATGACATTGCAGCAAAGAGCTTCATAATAGGTGGTCAAGGTGCAAGGCGCCTGTCTGGCCCCTGACTGTTCACGCAAAGCAAGAAGTTTAACTACCTGACTTCTGCTTGCTAGTGACGAACAGGAAAGTATAGGCTGTATACAAATCACATCCTTTTTGTCCTCAGAAACTCCAAGGTCTTATCTGATACAAGCGCAATAGCGAAAAGTAACCATCAAGTAAATCACATTGCAATCAAGCCACATTTAAGATGTTTTGGACAAACATCACACATATTTAGGAAAAACAAATTCTTAAGAGTTCCAGATTATATTTCATGCTGCCAATAAACTAACAAAGGGTTGATCACCGTAACCCTTTCATTAAGGTAGAAGTTAATTCATAAGCAGTTAAATCTCTTATCTCAAAATGATAACAGAGCATCTTCTTATCTGGCTTTGGGCAACCACCTGCCCTGAGAGCTGGAATTCATTGGTACACAGTGACCCTTAAAGTTCAAAATACTATCCACTGGGATGCGAAGTTATTTGGTGCTTTTAAACATTCCAAATGGCAACAGCTCAACTGCGCCTGCATCCAGCAAACATCACTAAAGCATCTGAAGGTCAGCTGTGGATTGAAGACAGAATCTGGTCAAAATCTAACCCAGTGTTTTTCCTACTTTTTTTCCGGGGACCCATTTTTACCAACCTGCCAACCTTCGCAACCCACGCCGGCCGACCATCGCGACCCACGCCGGCTGACCATCGCGACCCACGCCGGCTGACCATCGAGGCCCACGCCGGCTGACCATCGCGACCCACGCCGGCTGACCATCGAGGCCCACGCCGGCTGACCATCGCGACCCACGCCGGCTGACCATCGCGACCCACGCCGGCTGACCATCGCGACCCACGCCGGCTGACCATCGCGACCCACGCCGGCTGACCATCGCGACCCACGCCGGCCGACCATCGCGACCCACGCCGGCTGACCATCGCGACCCACGCCGGCCGACCATCGAGGCCCACGCCGGCCGACCATCGCGACCCACGCCGGCCGACCATCGAGGCCCACGCCGGCCGACCATCGAGGCCCACGCCGGCCGACCATCGAGGCCCACGCCGGCCGACCATCGAGGCCCACGCCGGCCGACCATCGAGGCCCACGCCGGCCGACCATCGAGGCCCACGCCGGCCGACCATCGAGGCCCACGCCGGCCGACCATCGTGGCCCACGCCGGCTGACCATCGAGGCCCACGCTGGCTGACCATCGAGGCCCACGCCGGCTGACCATCGAGGCCCACGCCGGCCGACCTTCACGGCCGACCATCGAGGCCCACACCGGCTGACCATCGATGCCCACGCCGGCCGACCATCGAGGCCCACGCCGGCTGACCATCGAGGCCCACGCCGGCTGACCATCGATGCCCACGCCGGCCGACCATCGAGGCCCACACCGGCTGACCATCGAGGCCCACGCCGGCCGACCTTCGTGGCCCACGCCGGCCGACCTGCGTGACCCACCATTTTCTCTTACCTTGTTTGTTGTTGACGAAAATGGAGGAAATTATTTGGGTCCCTTTGGCCCAATGCTCCCTTTGGTCTATTTGGCCCCCTGAACTTGTAACAAAAAAAGTCTGCGACCGTATAAAAAAATGCGGCCGCACTGCGCATGCGTGTCCGATGATCGGGCATGCATGCGCAGTGCGGCCGCATTTTAAAAATATGGTTGCAGCCTTTTTGAAGGCTGCTCGCAGCAGACACAGTTAAAAGTTGGTTGCTGCAGCTATGCGCGATCGGGAGCACTGCGACGGACGGCTCCGTGACCCTCCCGACACGGACCGTTCCCTTTGGGATATCCTGGTCCAATCCTCCATCACCCCCAACACCTCACCCTCTTCCCACGGCACCTTCCCATGCAATCGCACAACGTGTAACACCGGCTCCTTTACCTCCTCCCTGTTCACTATCCGAGGGCCAAGACATTCTTTTCAGGTCAAGCAGCGCTTCACGTGCACTTCCTTCAATCTGGTCTACTGTATTCGCTGCTCCCA
Source organism: Scyliorhinus torazame (assembly GCF_047496885.1). Classification (NCBI taxonomy): domain Eukaryota; kingdom Metazoa; phylum Chordata; class Chondrichthyes; order Carcharhiniformes; family Scyliorhinidae; genus Scyliorhinus; species Scyliorhinus torazame. Next base: position 270,106,180 of record NC_092715.1, on the reverse strand, counting down.
GTGTGGTCTACACTACATTGGAGAGACTTAACGCAGACTGGGTGACCGCTTTGCAGAACACCTCCGGTCCGTCTGCAAGCAGGACCCAGACCTTCCTGTCGCTGCCATTTCAACTCCCCATCCTGCTCTAACGTCCACATGTCTGTCCTGGGCCTGCTGCAATGTTCCAGTGAAGCCCAGCACAATCTGGAGGAACAGCACCTCACCTTCCGATTAGGCACATTACAGCCTTCCAGACTTAACATTGAGTTCAACAACTTCAGACTGTGAACTCTCTCCTCCACCTTCACCCCATTGGTATTTCTATCAATTAATTTTCATTTTTTCCATTGATCTGTTTTCCTTCACATTGTCCTCCCTTCCCCCACCCCACTAGGGCCATCAGTTCCCTGTTCCAAGTTCTCCTTTGATAAACTGCTCACCTTTGTTCTGACATTAACACATTCTGATCTCTTCAAGTACCACTATCAGCTCCCTTCTTAGCCTTAATAACCACCATTTACATTCCCTCGGTTTTTCTGACATCAACATCTTTGTCAATCTCCACCTATCACTGGCCTCCTATCCAGCCCCACTGCTCCACCCCCCCCCCCCTCCACCCCCAACAACAGTATAAATCTGACCCTATTCCCAGCTCTCTACAGCTTTGACAAGAGTCATTCAGACTCAAAACTTTAGCTCCCTTCTCTCTCCACAGATGCTGTCAGACCTGCTGAGAACTATCCATACTTCTTGGGTGACTCTAGGTAGTGAATATCAGTTGACTATTCAACTGTGACAAACATCACACCAAAGCATGGAGGGGATTTTCCCCTCCTGTTTTTGCCAGATCCATTTTTTAAAAAAGTTGCGAGTGGGCCAGACATAATGGCAGCCTATGTCGCCACCATGACATCGTGGGTGCTGCCCTTTGGAGTTTTGTACCCCTTGTCAGGCTGATGAGAAAACCAGCAGCCTCAACCATGCTTTTCCTGCCCATTGTCACACTGCTGAAAAATGGTAAATTTTCGCCTGTGGTCTCGTTGGCTCAGTTGATATTTACACAGGTACATTTTCTAGTTGTGGTCTTTGGATAATTAGACTTAGAAACTCTCCCGGGACCAGCCTAGGAAATACTGAGGCTAATTGTACTGACCTACCATCATGGAGCTCAGGTTATCCAATTCAATCTAGATCAGTGTCCAACCTTGGAAGCTCCATCTGTAGATTCTATGCCAGACCAGGCAATACAGCACTATTAGGGGAGTTTTCTTTAAGGCTCTATTCTATGTAAAAGAACATGCTTTAGAACATATCTGTCACTCGGAGCTAAACTTGAAACTCCTCTAATATTTTTGGAGTTTCAGCTACTGATTTAAATGCAGTTTGAAGGAGTTGGGTTGTGAAAATAGAGATTTGTAAAACTTTATCTCAAGTACAGAGACAAATGTATAGATATAACATTTACTGTACTTTGTATTTTTAGTGAATTTTTGTGCTAATTAAGGGGAGGGATTTCGTTGGTAGCAAATGGATCACTTTTCCGTTTTGGCCACCCATTGCCACAATTAAACATTCTCAGGTCCTATACATCACAGGTTAGGCGAAGCTTAAAACTGTTACTGCTCTCCCTGGCAATGTGGCTGAAACTGTTAACTCATACGGACCCACATGCTCTGCATTCAAGAAGCTTAAATCAACATTGTTTTCACAGTTGTGAATTAAGTCGCCTAATCATAAACACGTTTGACAGGACAGGTTCAGAAACCAGTCACCACAATTGCTTGTTGCCTAGAGAGCTGATAGTCACACAAGCAGAATGGTCCAGATAAATGTGAATGAGGTTGGGAGAATAGCTGGGATTGAGCTGTTCTCCCATTCCATATGTTAACATTCTAGCGACAAGAACCAGCAGTCTCATTTCCTGCTCTTTGCAGAGTCACCATTTCCCCGGTGACAGCTTTCTACAGGGGAATTGAGGACGGGCCAAAGTCAATAGATGTGCTGGTCTGAACTGGCTGTGTGTGTGTTCCAGTTGTAAATTGTGCCAGTGACGAGTGATTGAAACAAGCACAGGATGTGGACAGCGATACTCAGAAATTTTATTAAAATAAAAGCCTTTTCTTTCTTTTGGCAAGTACACCATTTTTAAAGTAATGAACTGCAACAGAACTTGTTGCAACTAGAAGCCTTATTTTGTAAAAACTTAAGCTGATTACAACTTGGAAGTAAAATGTCCCAATTTCACTCTGAATATGGACTCCACTGCACTGACGTCCGAATTGCAGTAATTTCTGTATTTGTTTATACCCTATTTCCATGCAACACTAAAGTGATGGTACTGTACCCTATTAATATCAGAGGTGCACATGGCTTTATCCTCCCTCCCACCTCTTTGATTAATGCGCAGTTTATCAGACTGAGTGAGGCATTGTGCTCACAAAAATGAGATTGTGGTTTCTTTTTTGGGGGGTTGCAGGGGGGTGGGGAGGTTTTGTGACCTGTCTGGAACAGTGTCACTACTGCAGGTTTGGCAGACAGCCCACCTCTTCCTCCAGCTTTCACAGGAATGCTCAGCTTGATTTAATCAAGAATGGGCAAGAGACCAAGCAAGGAAAGCTGGGGCAGGTTCAGCCCTGTGAATGCCATGGCACCAAGAACACAGGCAGAAAACGAGAAAAAAAAACAACAGCGTGGAACAGAACCATGTTGTCACAATTTTAATGCCTTTGAGAAGGATTGTAAAAATAAAAACGGGTCTATTACTGAAGAGAATATTTCCTTCTCTGGTTAGTCCCCTACTGAGCCATTCAAGCTTAAAAATCTGCATTTAATTCTTGTTGACAAGATCCTGAGGGAAAGTATTTGCATTCTGTCTGCCTACACTCTGAGCCGGTGTCTGCTCGGGACATGGTTTCGATATTTGCAAGGTATTTGCAAATGGACAAGAGCAACATTTACATCACACGGTCATAACCTATTGGACTATCATCTACATATTATGCGTTCAGTGAAAAAAAATGGACTGGTATTGGTCACTCAATTAAACTTGAGAGTCAACATGGAGATGACCATTTAGTTTACTAATCTATTCACTTAAATGTCCAGAGATCCTCTCTCTTTAATTCCAAATTAGTATTTCATGGCAGTGAACGGCCAGCCTTCTGTGGATTGCAAATATAAAATATTGTCACCTAATGGAAAGTTATATATTTCATAATACACTCTGGTGACTTCTTGACAATTACATACAGCACCATGTTGCTCATCATTAGCTTAAATACCACATTAAGCTAACCTTGATGCAGCATCAACACAATCTGTCTTTTAAACTGTGCATCTTAACCTCATAATCTGCCAGTACAAGACACAGAATCATAGAATTGCTACAGTGTAAAAGGAGGCCATTCAGCCCATCATGTCTGCACCGACCCTCTGAAAGAGCCTCCTACCCAGGTTCAACCCCCATGCTCGTAGCCCCCACCTACGGACAATTTAGCATAATCAACCCACCTAACCTGCACAATCTTTGGACTGTGGGAGGAAACTGGAGCACCCCGGGAGAACATGCACACTCCACACAGTCATCCAAGGCCGGAATAGAATCTGGGTCCCTGTCGCTGTGAGGCAGCAGTGCTAACCTCTGTGCCACCGTGCTGCCCATGTCCTTGTCTCCTTACAGTACAGTGGAACCCGTGTATTGTGGCCACCCATGTGACTTATGTAACTGACTGTAACTCACAATTGGTTAATTCATTAAGCAACTAAGATTAACTTTCCAGAATCTAGACTGTTTAACATTGTAAAAATGTACAATTTTGGTTGTATGTTGCGTTATATGGAACTGAACTAATGAGGGTAAATACTGGAACTCTAAGATCAACTCCAGTTCAGTGGTTACCAGTCCTCTGAAATATCCTCCCTCCCTCCATTTGATGGGCTGCAGCAACAGAGAAATCACTCCTAACAGTAGCATCTTGGACTTCCCCAGCACTGGCTGCTTTGTGGCTCACCGTCCAGGACCCTCGGAGGAACAGGACATCCCTCCTGTCCTCCACCGCCTCCAGGAGCCTTCCCGAATCTTGGGGGCGATCTCCTCGAGGCCACTGTTGTGAGCTGACTGGGGTTGGCTGAGCAAGTGCAGCTTAAGTGCTGCTCACCGTTATTAGATGGGCCGAACGCCAGGAAACTCGTAGCAATTCCCACTCACTACTGCACTTGAAAACTTTTCCGGAAGATCGCGCCCAAGTAATTTTTTGGGTGAATTCCACCCTTGTTTGGCCCAACGTCTCAACGACCAGGCTTCAATCAGCCCTGGACAACCTTCAATATAATACAGACGGGACATGGCCAGTGTGGCCACCTGATGTACAAATGGCACTTCAAAAACTCACCTGGCTCCAACTGTGGAAACCCTGGCCAAATAGGGGAGCACCATCCTGGACTCGCACTTGCTCTCCAGCAGGGCACTGGACTGGCTAGGGAACAGGCATTAAAACCATGATGACAGTTTCTGCTCCAAAAGCCGTACGAAAGAAGACTTCAAGAACTAGCAAGGTCCACATTCTAACTCGATTGTAAAACCGATTCTTCTATCCTTCTCACAGGCTCGTTCAGAGGAGGGGAGTGATTGGGGTGCTTTTGCTTTCGGGCAGGAAGGCGAGGAGTTGGAAACTGTTGCCTTCCCGACTCCCTCAGATTTATACCAGGGCGGGAAGGCTTGAGATGGCTTCCTGTCCAGAGGCCAATGGAGGTCCATAAGTGGCCACTTAAGGGCAGCATCCTGGTCACTAGTATTTACAGCTATTATCCTCTGCCTGGCCTTGGCAAACTCTCCCCTCTCACCTGTTTCCCGGGACTCCACGACGCTCCATGTTTTAGGCTGCACTCCAATACCGGAAGTGGCCACTACTCCTGGTGGCACTGATGGTACTGGTGAGCTGCCGGCCTCTGATTTGCTGGCAGATCTCAGAAGCAGGACATCTGCCCCACACCAGGATTTCCAGCGGCAAATTGTCCTCACAGGAGCTGGAAAGCCTTCAGGTGGACCCGATTGGGATGGAATCCCATTGAGCCTTCCAGAAATGGCTGCGGCAAGGTTGTCACTAGTTGTCCAGCCTGTGGACAGGCCCTCAATCATAGCCATTATATTCCCTCTAATAAGTTCAAAGTTCTGAGAATGCGATTGCACTAGCAGAACAGAGGCAGTTATGGACTTCAACCCATCATGAGACTGTGATTCTGACCCCACTGTAAAGTGTATGAACATTGAACTTTGCACTGTTACAGAGCCAGTCTAAATGCTCTGGGGTAAGAGCGGAAACATATGGTAGAGGCAAGAGTTGGTTTCCAAATAAAGCCAGAATGGAGGGATGATAAATATCAGAAGAGGCAAAGATTTGACTCAGCACCAGGTTACAAGCCTTTCATTTACTACTGAACACTCCTGCTACCATGCATACCAGGCTAGGCCTCTGACAGTGGATCCTGGGAGGAGATACTGTGAATCCCATGCTACTGCTTTAGGCTACAGCACGAGTTCCTCAAATGCTCTGTACTGAGTTCTGTTTTCTGGTCAAGGCTGAGGACCCAGACTGACGAGAGACCTGGAATCATTACGAAACTTAATTTCCAATGAGTAGATGACCATCACTCTGTTCCTGAAGGAAACTGTGAAAAGCAGTGAAAACATCCAGTTTGGGGGTATATTTCAACATATTTTAGAGTTCAGTGGCTATGATTGGAGGAATTGCAGCTAAAAGGTACAACATCTCGCTGCTCCAAATTCAAGGTGAAATGTCTGCTTGTAAACACAGGCCATCGTAACCAACTGTGTCATCCTCTCCGATAAGTCAGCTGCATAATGTGACTGTAATTTAACTGCAGATCACGATGAAGGTTGTACTTTTGCTAAAATATTTCAGGTTTATTGCACCGCCTTTCATCCCATGGTTTTAATTGCCGTCAAGCTTGCTGGAGAACGTTAATATAAGCTTGCTGGAGAACGTTAATATAAGCTTGCTGGAGAACGTTAATATAAGCTTGCTGGAGAACGTTAATATAAGTTTGCTGGAGAACGTTAATACGAGAATGAAATGTACCATCAGGTCAAAAATCTACCTCAGAATTCATTGCAGTCGTATATTTAACACTGAACCCAAAACAACCAACGTTGTGGCAACTCACTTAAAATTGTATATGGGATTTATCGGCTGACGTGTCTAATCAGTTACTTCCCCACTAAATTTAGATTGCAAATACATTAATTAACCAAAAATCTGCATTGTTCACTTATTTGATGCAAGGTTTATAACGAAACTCGCTTCTCAACAGTCTTTTATAGAAAAAGCACCACAATAATTATGAGGTTTTAACATCCTATTCAGATCCGACTCGATAAATTTGGCTCATAATCAAACATTTCTTTATGGACGCACCATCATTTTAGATGACTGTATCCCATTTTATTATTTCACAAGGCGGCAGTTTATTCACCAACAAGCTCAGGATTCTTCATTTTTCAAAGGTATTGTTGCTCGGTGGTACGCTGCGCATATTTAAAGGAAAGTGATCAGAAACTACTCACCTTCTACCAACCTAAAACTGCAAAGATGACCCGTTGTCTTTCAAAATAAGGAAGACAAACTCAGCACTGCCAATTTCTACAGATAATAGGCTTGAGCAGTGGAAATGTACGGAGACAAAATTCATCCATAGTATTAGAGAACAATGTGAATATTTCACAGATTGTTATGTCAAAGGTCCAATAGCGGGAGTAGTAGGAACCTTGTGGTATTTAGGATTGCAAGGATAGTTTCAACCATTAGATACATGACATTTTGTGGGGTTGCTCAATCTAACTGAATGATGTTCGCAGCTGTTCTTCGCCTGTTTTTTGTTAGCACAGATATCTTACAACAGTATATTCTGCGAACATTCCAACTGAACTCTCCAGGTTAAGTAGGATGTCTAGCTAGGTGAGGAATGTGACTGCTTGGATGACAGCTGATCATTTTAATGGCATTCTTCCATCTTTTGGGGACTACATGTTGACCTGCTTGATACACTTCTTCAGTGAACCTAAAGGAGTTAAACTCAGTAAGACTTGATGCCCGAATCTTCATCGGTGTAAGTTCTTGAATAACTTCCATACTTATTTTCACTGGATACTGCTGTAGACTCTATAGGTCAGTGACTTGAACATCTTTCATTGTGAAACTTCCAAAGATTTTAAAGTGAATATCAGGGGTTACCCAGGATTTCCAACTAGAACCAGTCTAAGAGATCTAAGTGATCAAAAACAAGTTAGACTTGCCTCTCAGAGGAAAGTGAGAGACTGCTGCGTGCTTGGTTTCAGAAACATGGCTCACCCCTGCCTCACCAGACTGTGCCATACAACCTGAAAGCTTCTCAATACAGCGGACAGATAGCACGGCGTCATCAGGCAAGGTGAAGGGTGGAGGGGGTTGCCTCCTCATCGACTCCTCCTGGTGCTGAGAAGTGGCGACCCTGGCGAACTACTGCTCCCCGCACATGGAATACCTGACTGTTAAGTGACGCCCGTACTATCTTCCACGGGAGTTCACTTCTGCTATTATCACGGCAGTCTACATCCCATCCCAGGCATAAGTGAAGCAGGCGCTTGATGAATCGTTATAAATTCTATTTATTTATATTTATATCTATTTTTTTATAATATACTATATATTATATATAGTATATATATATAATATATAATATATAATAAACTATATTTATAATTATATCTATTATCTATAAACCGCTATAAATAACAATGAAACCGAATACCCAGAGGCCTTGTCCAGCGTGGCCGTAGACTTCAACCAGGCCAACCTCGGGTATCGCCAAAGTTCCACCAACACATCTCCTATCCCACCAGGGCCGCAACACTCTTGACCACTGCTACACAGAAATTACGGGCACCTAGCAATCCATCCCCCAACCACACTTCAGAAAATCGGACTATAAGACGGTGCTCCTTCTCCTGGCAGATAAACAGAAACTTAAGCAGGAGAATTTGGTTAAGAAGGTTGTGCAATGCTGGTCCGAGGCAACGGAAGAGCTCCTATGTGACTGCTTGGAGTCAGTCGACTGGTCCATATTCAAGAACTCAGCGGCCAACCTAAACGAGTATGCCACCACTGTCACAAGCTTCATTAGCAAGTGTGTAGAAGACTGTGTGCCAAAGAAGGTAGTACATTCGTTCCCCAATCGGAAACCATTGTTTAACTGGGAGATCCTCTCCCGACTGAAGTCCAAGTCTGAGGCATTCAAGACCGGCGACCCTGATCGATACAGGAAATCCAGGTACGGCCTCCGCAAAGCCATCAGGGACGGCAAGAGACAATACTAAGTCACAGACTAACGACACGGACTCTTGTCGGTTGTGAAAAGGCTTAAACAACATAACGGGCTACAAGGCAAAGCCGAGTAGAATCTCCGGCAGCAGTGCACCCATCCCTGATGAACACAATGCATTCTATGCTCAGTTCGAGCAGGAAGCAAGCAAACCGCTCTCGACTGCTCCAGCAGCCTCGGACACACCCATACTTACTGTAACAGCTTCTGAAGTCAGATCGGCCTTCTTGAAAGTGAATCCTCGGAAAGCAACCGGTCCTGATGGAGTCCCTGGTCGCGCACTCAGATCCTGTTCGGACCAGCTGGCAGATGTGTTCGCGGACATCTTCAACCTCTCCCTACTTCGTTCTGAGGTTTGCACCTGCTTCAAGAAGACCACCATCATACCGGTGCCAAAGAAGAACCAGGCAACATGCCTCAACAACTACCGTCCGGTGGCCCTGACATCGATCATAATGAAGTGCTTCAAGAGGTTGGTCATGAGACACATCAACTCCTTACTCCCAGAATGCCTTGATCCACTGCAATTCACACACCACTACAACCGGCCCACAGCAGACGCCATCTCTCTGGTCCTACACTCATCCCTGGAGCATCTCGACAACAAGGACTCCTACGTCAGACTCCTATTCACTGACTACAGCTCTACCTTCAACACCATAATCCCAGCCAAACTCATATCCAAACTCCAAAACCTAGCCTTGGCTCCTCCCTCTGCAACTGGATCCTCGACTTCCTGACCCATAGACCACAATCAATAAGGATAAACAACAACACCTCCTCCACGATAGCCCTCAATACAAGGGCCCTGCAAGGCTTTGTACTTAGCCCCCTACTATACTCCTTATACCACATGACTGTGTGGCAAAATGCAGCTCCAATTCCATCTACAAGTTTACTGATGACACGACACGACAGTCTGATGGCAACTGCTCTGCCCAAGATCGCAAGAAACTACAGTGTCATGAACACAGCCCAGTCCATCACACAAACCCGCCTTCCATCCATTGACTCTGTCTACACCTCCCGCTGCCTGGGGAAAGTGGGCAGCACAATCAAAGACCCCTCCCACCCGAGCTATTCTCTCTTCCAACCTCTTCCATCGGGCAGGATATACTAAAGTCTGAGAACACGCCCTAACAGATTCAAAACAGCTTCTTCCCCGCTGTTATCAGACTCCTGAATGACCCTCTTATGGACTGAACTGATCTCTCCATACACCCTCTCTACTGAGTAGTACTACACTCCGTATGCTTCACCCACTGTATTTACATTGTGTATTTATTACATGTCCTATGTTTATTCATGTATGGAATGATCTGCCTGGACTGTATGCAGAACAATACTTTTCATTGTATCTTGGTACATGTGACAATAAATAAATCTAAATCTAGAAACCAGCTGAAATCACACCCAGATGATGGAAATAATGGGGTGGGATTTTCAGAGCCGAAATCGCGATCGGCACGGGGGCGGGGAATGGGCGTTGATGCCGAAATACCGCGCAAAGTCGCTCCTGCGATTCTCTGGTCCCCGGAGAATCGCTGCAAATTGCGCGTGCACGGTCTAAGTGGCGTGGGTAGGGGGCCATTGACAGAGGCCCCCGCGACGATTCTCCGAGGAAAATTGGCCGAGATCTCGACAGCGAGGTTCAAACCACGTTTTGCCTGTTGGGAACGGCCGGTGGCGGTTGCGGACTCAGTCCGGGCGGGGCCTCACAGACGCCCAGGCAAGCGATCGGGTGGCATCGATCCGCGGACGTGCGCGATCTCGTGGGCCCCTACTTTGTCTATCATGGTCCGCGGTGTGAGTCCGCCATGTCGCATGGGGCAGGCCGCCGCCGTGCGCGGACTCCCGACCAGAAGTGCGAGGCCCCGTATCTGCAGCCAGAGCTGCGAGGAGCACTCCGGGGCCCTGAAAGCCCCCTGCAGGTAGGAGGATCACTCTGGACTTTCTTAAGATAAGTCCAGAGTGAAGCGCCTGAGTTTTGACGCTGGAGTGGGAACATAGCCCCATTATTGGGAATCCTGCCCATGAGTTTTCTTTCCTTATCTGAGAAATGTAAAATGGATATGGCACAATGTTGTCCAAGGTCGTGGGCAGCACAGTAGCACAGTGGGTAGCACTGTTGCTTCACAGCTCCAGGGTCCCAGGTTTGATTCCCGGCTTGGATCACTGTCTGTGTGGAGTCTGCACGTTCTCCCCGTGTCTGCGTGGGTTTCCTCCGGGTGCTCTGGTTTCCTCCCACAAGTCCTGAAAGACATACTGTTAGGTGAATTGGACATTCTGAATTCTCCCTCTGCGTACCTGAACAGGTGCCGGAATGTGGCGACGAGGGGATTTTCACAGTAACTTCATTACAGTGTTAATATAAGCCTACTTATGACAATAATAAAAATTATTGTTATAATTATAAAGGTACTGGCCCACAGTAAACTACCACACAAAATGTTTTACCCCTGGGGCTCATCAACAATGCTTCCAGAATTAATCATGTCAATCTCAAAATGTGCTTCAGTCAAAAGAAATCTCACCACAAATGGAAGTCGATCCAGATGAGATTTTTTTTCCACAGTTTAAGATGTTCATTTGACGAGCATTATTTATAGGATGTGAGAGAAGGGGATCATAGAGTTCTGACCAGAAATATGTTTAAAAAAAAGATCAAATGCTCCTTGTGCCAACCCCTGCTAATATAGAGATCTTGTCAAGGTATACAGAGGATAATAAAGGAAGAATTTGCATATCCTCAAAGTTATAAATGGCATTTTTGCTACAAGTAACACTGTTGTAATCACGTCACCACAGATGAGGAAGGTTACTTGTCCATCTACGTTCATTTATTCACAAGAGCTTCAAGCTGCAGTATTTACTGATTCCAAGGTTTGCAGATTGACTTTAGAATTTACACCATTGTTTTCAAATCTTCCTTGGCCTCGCCTCTCAAATCACCCCTTGCCTATAATGCTCGAGGTGTGTTCCTCCAGTTCTGGGCTCTTGCACACCCCAATCCCATTTATTCCAGCATTGGCATCCATGTCTTCAGCTGTCTGGGCCCACCTCACCTCTTTACCTTCTTTAGGACGCTCCATAAAACGTACCCAATATTGTATTATGTGGCTTGGTGCCAAACCTTGTTTGACAATGCTTCTGAGAAGCACCTTGGTTCGTTTTACTACATTGAAGGTGCGATGTAAGTAAACATTTTAATTGCAGTACTAAAAATCTGCAAAAATCAGTACCTAAAAGGTAGAAATCTACCTTCTGTATTTATCACTCTGGGAACTTCCTGATTCCAACGCTAAATTTGTTTTTTAGTAGTTTAAACTTCTGTCGTTTTGTAATATTTTCCTTCTTCTTTGATCAAGATCATAAAATGGAATAAATTTGCAAAGGCCTATAGCTACAAACAGAAAGCTACTATGAAGCACACAGCACAGCGTATTTGAAAGTGCTGGATATGAACAGCATGCTTAAAATTAATTTTCACACCATAAAATATTTATTGTTTGCCGACTAATAGTATGAAATAGAATTTTCAAAATACGAAAACGTTGCATTGAAGTTCCTTACAAGGCACAATTTTTACAAACATTCCTAATTCCCATTCAAATTCTAATAGCTGTTTTCCTTTTATCTGTATGCCTCCTTAAAGTATACACCAAGGAATTGTTTGAGCAACCGTAGTGAAGACATAAAGTAACCAATTAAATGGTCCTGTTTTTGCAACCAGGATGACCAAATCAACGATTTCCTTCACTAAAAATGCTATTTTACCAGTCAATTCAGGCTTCACACCTTAATTTTAATCAAATTAATATTTAATTTGCAACAAATCAACCTCATTTTTATTTTGGACTAATTTTAGGATCTGAAATGTATACCTTGTACTTACTTCTGGGGTTTAATGTGGAAAATTGCTCAGATATATCCTGTCCACGAAAAGCAGGATAATCCAAACCAGCCAATTATCTCTCCATCATTCTACTCTTTATCATCAACAAAGTGATGGGAAGGGGTCATCAATGGTGCTATCAAGTGGCACCTAATCACAAGAATAGGAGTGGACCACCAGGTCCTTCAAGCCTGCCCCACCATTCAATACGATCATAGCTGATCTATTCCAGCCTCGCCTCCTCTTCTGTGCCATTTCCCCCATATCCCTCTATTCCTCGATCTATCAAATATTTATCCACCTCCAGTTCAAATACTTCCAATGATCCGGCCTCCATCTCCCGCCAGGGCAGAGAATTCCAGAGATTCTCCACCCTCCGGGACGGAGAATTCCAGAGATTCCCCACCCTCCGGGACAGAGAATTCCAGAGATTCCCCACCCTCTGCGAGGAGAGATTTCTCTGCACCTCAGTTTTAAATGACCGGCCCTTTATCTTGTCGCTGTGTCCCTTGTTCAAGACTCTCCCACTGGTGAAAACATCTCACCATCTATCCTGTCAACCCCCCCTCAGGATCGTACATGTTTGAATAAGCTTACCCCACACTCCTCTAAACTTCAAGGAATACAGACCCAGACTATTTAATCTCTTGATGGGTCAATCCTTTCATCCCAGGAATCAGCCTGGTGAATCTCCTTTGGACCGCCTCCAACGTTACTGTGTCCTTTTTTAGGGGACCCGAACTGCATGCAGCAATCCAGGTGAGGCCTCACCAACACCCTGCACAATTGCAACAAAACTTCCCGATTTGTAAACTCCAACCCCTTTGCAATAAAGGCCAAAATGCCATTTGCCCTCTTAACTACTTATTTGCCACCTCATTGTGCCCAACGCTGATCTCGTGTGCATCGTGGAAGGCCCAAAGCGGGTTTCGCGCCGGATGCAAAACCACGTCGAGTGAGCCTGGCATGGTCTAGATAATCATATTTAAATGAGAAATTAGGATCATTTAAATATGCACGGCCTATCGGAGGCCACATTCTCCTCATGCCCGGGAGTCACACTGGCGAGTCATAGATCATAGAATTTACAGTGCAGAAGGAAGCCATTCGGCCCAATGGCTCTTGGAAAGAGCACCCTACCCAAGCCCACACCTCCACCTTATCCCCATAACCCAGTAACCCCATTTAACCTTTTTGGGCACTAAGGGCAATTTATCATGGCCAATCCACCTAACCTGCAACTCTTTGGACTATGAGAGGAAACCGGAGCACCCGGAGGAAACCCACGCAGACACGGGGAGAACATGCAGACTCCGCACAGACAGTGACCCAGCAGGGAATTGAACCTGGGACCCTGGAGCTTTGAAGCAACAGTGCTAACCACTGTGCTACCATGCTGGACACCGATTACTACTGGGCTCCACAAGCGGAGACCAGGTGTGACAGCCACCCCGGGGTCTCAGAGGCCTTGAAGCCTCACACTGGTAGACAGGGAAGGGCGGCACCCTGGCACTCCCTGTGGTACCCAGGCAATGCCAACCTGGCAGTCAGGATAGCACTTCCAGGCTGCCAGGGGTACTGCCCAAGTGCCAGGCTGGCAGTGCCAGGGTCAGGTTGGCACTGCCAAGGGTTGGGCCTGAGGGGGGGGGGGGGGGTCATGCCCATGAAATGGGAAGTGAAGGGGATTATGAAGGGTGGGGGAGAGTGAAGCGGGGGTATGAAGGGGCTTCATAAAGGTTGGGGGGGGGGGGGGAAAGGTGTGGCCTAAAAGGGCTCTCAGCAACCTCACAGTGGGTGTGCTCACCTGGAGGTGGGGGGCATCCTTTCAAAATGATGCACCGACCTATGAGGAGCCAGTCTCACTGGCGAGTTCAGCTCCCCATTGCCGAAAAGATTTCTAAGTGTGGGCTAGACTGGGGAGAAACTCCCCAAGTTTGCTGATGATTGAACACCATTCTTGACTCCTCAGATACTGAAGTAGTCATTGTCCACATGACGCAAGGCCTGGACAACATTCAAGTTTGAGAGGGGGGGGGGGGGGGGGGGCGGGGGGAGGTAAGTAAGTAAAATTTGTGTCAAATGCCAGGGATGGATCATCGCCAACAAAAGAGAATCTAACCATCTCCCCATGACATTCAGTGACTTTACCATCGCTGAATCCCCACCATCAACATCCTGGGGTTACCATTGACCAGAAACTGAACTGGACCCAGCCATATAGAGTCATAGGCTGGGAATTCTGCAGTGAATATCTCAAAATCCTGGAACTGCCTCCTGCAGCACTGTGGGTGTACCTACACCACGTGGACAGCAACGGTTCAAGTAGCCAACTCACCCCCACCTTCCCAAGGGCAATTAGGGTGGGAAATAAATGTTGACCTAGCCAACGACCCCCAGATCCTGTGAAAAAACACATTTTAAAAAATGTGTTGGCCCAGGTTTGCAGTGGTAATGATGGTGAAACTATCAGTGTTTGCTCTCATTTCCCGAAGGAATGGTCAGTAATTTCCAGAGTCCACACATGCGCAGAATAAGGTGGAAATCTAGATGTTGCTGCCAATGGTTTTACACTTCTCCAGAAGATGAGTGATGAGCCACCCCAAATGGAAATCAATTGAATTGATGAGAACTTCCACTTCATCTGTCAGTTTCACTCGAAAAACTCTTGAAAAGGTCTCCTTATTGGCTGAAGTGTAATGGGTTTTTACTGTCATACTAACTCCATATTCACCTCACTGGCCCTGAAAAATTAGTATTGTATTTGTGAAATGTTATGTTTCCTCATAACAATCAAATATTCCACAATAGTTAAAAAAATTAACCTTTTCTCATTCTCCAAAAGATTTGTCTTTATTTTGGCTTCTACAAAGCTAACCCAATCATAATCATTTAATTTACATTTGCAGATAACAAATTAAAAAGGGAAGGATATTAATTTCCTGGTTTGCGGTGTGTGAACGCTGGCTGGCTGCTTACCTCGCCTGGTGCCATCACACCTTCTGCACACCAGGAGAACTCTCTGTCCTGGCGGAGATTTAAACTGTTGTTCAGAAAAGTCAAATCCACATTGCAGAGATGGCTGCGCCTCTGCCGGCAGCTTTCTTTGAGGTCAGTGGTGAGCACTGTTGCTTTGTCATGGCGTGTGAAAAACTGGGCCAATGTTTAACCATCAGATGCAAATTGCCATGGTTTGTCCTGGGCACTAGGTTGGCACTAACAATCACCTGTAGACTCTTACTTCAGGCCGAGACCAGAATCACAATCCTGTATGCCCAGGTGCAGAAATCGTTTTTTTTGGAAATTATTTTTGTTAAAATTTATTAACATTTTATACAGAAATTACCAGACATAATCAAACACTTCTTACAAAATACCAACCCCTACACGACTCCCCCCACCCCCCCAAACCAACAAAGTTACCCCCCCAAAAGACAAATAGCTCCCCCAACAGCTAACAGTGACCATTTCTCTAAATACAAAGGCCGCTATCTTCGATAGAACCCCTCAAGCCACCCCCTCATGGTGTATTTGATGTGCAACTTTTCTTGATGTGCAAAAACTCCATCAAGTCCCCTAGCCATGCCGAAGCGCTCTGCGGTGCCAACCTCCAGCCCAATTGCATCCGCCACTGTGCCACCAATGAAGGGAAAACCAGGACGTCCGCCCCGGCCCCTGTCGGCAGCTGACACATCAGAGACCCCAAAAATCGCCGCCACCGGGCAGTGTTCTAACCCCATATTCAGGAACGGCAATATGGTGTAAAATAAAAGACATCCAGAACCCCACCAACTTGGGACATGACCAGAACATGTGTGTGTGTGGGGTGCGTGGGCCCCCTCAGGCAGCGCTCGCTCCTGTCCTCCAGCCCTTTGAAAAAGCAGCTCATCCTCGCTTTAGTGAGGTATGCTCAAAATATCACCTTCAACTGAATGAGGCTCAGTCTTGTGTAAGACGATGTCGCGTTCACCCTCCTCAGCGTCTCACTCCACAGCTCTTCCTCCAATAATTCCTCCACCCATTTTGCCTTCATGCCCTCCAACGAAAGCAACACCTCCCCTGCTATTCACTGGTACATGTCAGGTGCAGAAATTTAAAAGTTCCAATTATATTATCCATAAAGTGGAAGGCCATCTTAACAGCAGACCAATATATTTTTCCGCTATCAGTGTAAAACAAAGGCCAACAGCAGGTCAATTGTGAGCAAAATCATGCCAGATCTGCTAATATGGTGTCTTGACTTTTCACTTTTAACTGAGATGCACAATAAAAACTTTGCAACTGAAAAGATTTTTGTAGCATTTTACATATAGGTCCAATGCATGATGGCCCGATTCCAAACAGGTCCACAAGTAAACAAACAATATGCCTGGTAATGGCAGACGGTAGATAGTTGTCAAGCTTTCCGTTTGATCTGCAGACTACAGCCTAGAAATGTAGTTGTGCCATTTCCCAGCACACAGGATGGGGTGGAATGTTGAGACCTGGGTTCCAGCCCCCCAATATTGGGCCTTGGGCCTTAATTCCATCGAACCTGCAAATATTTTGGAAATTGGCAGGTACTTGGTCTATTCGTGATCGAGCAGCTGAGGGCAACCCAATTCCACAGAGGATTCCTCAGACGAATGTTGGGTCATTCATTTGCATGTGCAAAAAAGTCGAGGTCTGTTCGGCAGGCACGAGATGCCTAACTTTCTGCGGCTTTTACTAATATGATGGTCGACCCACTTCCGGCTGGTAATAAGCTCGTGTTTCCTATCTGCTGTGTTGAAAGATTAGAAGGCCGTTTGGAATCCAGGAAACAGTAGCTGCTTGGCCGAGTTTCATGCTGGTATATTTATTAACACACTAACAGGAGATTTAATTTTCTACAGACCATTTTTTGACAAGCAGATATACTGCAATGGAAAATGACCACTCAACTGTTTACAATTTTGGACCATACATGTATAGAAATTAATATTTTTGTTTGCTAACTTTTCATTGCAGATGTATTAGCGACAAGCCAAAATATATTTTCTTGAAGGCCGAGTGTCAGCTATAAATACAAATATTTGCTTTGATTATAGTGAATACTAGGCATTGTACAGCTGCTGCTGACAACTTAGGGGTGACCTACATGTAAAGCATTATGTGTGAAAACAGACACTTACTGGAACTAAGCCATTATTTTCACGCAGGCACGCAGTCTGAAGTTCGGATTTGAGAGCTGCAATGTGTTTTTGATGTGAAGTGATTTCTGTTTCCAGAGCAGTAACCCTGGAGCTAGCCAGCTGGTAAATGTCCATGAAAGTCTGGGTTAAATTCTAGCAAAACAGAACAAAAAAAAAGACAAAGGTAATTATCAACAATGACTAAGCCTATACAGAAATATTTCGCAACGCATTTGATGCAGCACATCTTTACTTTTTCATTGAAATGACAGGTTTGGTAAAACAATTTTACCGCCGGTCGCAAGTCTTAAACAACACTTCTTCACTAATGCCCTTCATATTGATTATATCACAGTTCTTATAACCAAAGCATTCTGTTTATTGAGGTGTGTGCTTACAGTGTTCAACACATAATGTAGCATAGAGTGTAGAAATGTCAAGAGTCAAGATCCTGTAACCTTTTGACAGAGCAACTCTTCTAACCGACAACCTTATAATGAAGCTAAAGTGCATAGTCTATTCAAACATTTTAATATCGTGCCTTATCCTGTCCGTGAACCACATAAAAACAATTTTTCCCAACATCACTTATGAAGCTTGGTAAATTATTAGTTTTAAAGTGGCGTTCAGCTCTCAGAGAATAGTCTGACCGTACCACATCAGAAAAACAGGAAATAAAATTCTGTTTATGTGTATTATGGAGAAATGCTGTCCCAACTGTATACTATTGATCAGGCAAGATAATAAAGTTAACTGCAGAAGCGAGTCGAAATGGTACTGTAGTGCTGGTAACTTTATATCCACTCATTACTATAATACAGTTGGGATTAATGGAGTTCTTCATAACAGGTAAACTATATTTCGCTTTTCTAAGAATTGTTTTCCCTTTGGAACTTATCTACTTCCTAAAGTCTAACAGCAAAAATTATTTTCCAAAGCTTGCTAAGTACAGAAGAGATTTTAACATACCCCCCGACTGTGCTAATTAGAGGTTGCTTCAACAATTGAAATCATGTACTATCACCCGAGGTTAAATTAATCCAGATAGTAAGTGTATGCTGAAGAGCCACACAATCGACATACTTTTGGTTTGTACAGCTAGGGTCATTAAAAGAGAGAATGTTTATACAACTTTAAGCTGGGAATACAAGCTGATATAATGATTACACCAGGGAACAGAATTTCTCACAAGTGTGAAATGCTACTTTGTCCAGTATTAGTACAATATTTGCACAACATTAGACCATGAATGGTGAAAATTGAAGCACTGCATTCAATCACAGAAAGGCAACCTTTACAACATTTGGCTGAAAGATAAAATGTATGAAGAAATTACCAAATAGCTCATGTCTAAGAATAAATTGTTTAACAGAGTAATAATTGCAAACAATTTTGCATTCAATAAAATATTTTATAAATGCAGGCAATAGAAGGTAATGTCCAAATGCAGATCTCACTGAATAAACTAGGCATCAAGAATCTTCCCTAACTCTCCCCCCATCACCTACATATTCCATAGCTGCCCACCCCGTAACTACCTGTAGCAGCTGCTTGATTGGTAACCATGACCTTCCATGGTTTGCATCTTACACAAATCCAACATGAGCATTCTGTCTGTAACCATACTATACAACATACCATCATAAACTGAGACTTTCTCTGGAGCAAGTTGCAAAGCATCTTTGAGGGTCAAGCACCAAAAGTCACTGCCATAGAGCACCCCGACAAAATAAATGACGGAATGATGAAGCTCAGAAGACCGCTTGACCCATTGTGCCTGTGCTAGCTCTTTGGTAAAACGATCTAAATAGTTCCTCACCCCTGACTTTTGCTAGAGCCCTGTAATTTATTTTCTCTTTCAAATTCTCTTCTGACTGTGACCGTGGAATCTGCAGCCACCACCATTTGAGGCAGTGCATTCCAGATCAAAACAACTCATTATGTAAAAACGCTCTCCTCATGTAACCCTCGTTTCTTTTGTCAATCACCTTACTTCTGCATCTTCTGGTTACCAACCCTCCTGCCACAGTGCGAAAGTCAACACTGACTTCTTACCTACTTTGAGCTATCAAAATGTTTAATGATTTTGAACACCTCTATAAAATATCCCCTTAATCTCTCTGCTGCAAGCAGAGCCATGTCAGCATGTACAACTACTAAAACTCTTTTGCACCCTCTCTAAGGTTTTGGCATCCTTTCGAAAGAGTGGTGCCCAGATAATACTCCAACTGAGACCCAAGTAATATTTAGTAACATAACGTTATTGCTGTTGTACTCTGTTCCTCTATTAATAAAGCCCAACATTCCACCATATTTGATGACCAGATGAGAAGAGGTAAACTGGCTCCCCCCATTCAACCTCCTTGGTTGGTCGCAACAAAGGTTTAAGGTTTTTTCACAAGTTATGCCTTTTCCAAATCCAAATATATTAAACTATGTTATGCAGTGATTGATAAGAGCCAATCAAACAAGATTTTCTTGGGCTTTAAATCAGAACAAATTTATCAATCATGAAACCTGAGAAATAAAAGAAGAAAAACATGATGTCACATACACAGATATTAAAAATAAAGGAAGTTAGAGTCCAATAAAAAAAAGTTAAAAGAATATGGGCAGCACGGTAGCATTGTGGATAGCACAATTGCTTCACAGCTCCTGGGTTAGATTCCGGCTTGGGTCCCTGTCTGTGCGGAGTTTGCACATTCTCCCCGTGTCTGCGTGGGTTTCCTCCGGGTTCCTCCCAGTCCAAAGATGTGCAGGTTAGGTGGATTGGCCATGATAAATTGCCCTTAGTGTCCAAAATTGCCCTTAGTGTTGGGTGGGGTTACTGGATTATGGGGATAGGGTGGAGGTGTGGACCTTGGGTGGGGCGCTCTTTCCAAGAGCCGGTGCAGACTCGATGGGCCAAATGGCCTCCTTCTGCACTGTAAATTCTATGAAATATACAGTTAAGTGCCCTTTGATTTTTCTTGAGGTGTAGATTTTAAAGGTTGTGGCCAATTTGGCTTTTTCATTAATGTGGTCAGATGTAGATGTGGCAATTATTACAAGATCTTGGCTCGCAGAGAGAGCGAGCGAGAAGAGAGAGTGAGAGGGAACACTGAGCCTGCTCTTCTGCTGAAGTCTTTCTAGCTATCTCCTACAGTGACTGCAGACGGGCCTGTTATACTGCACCTACTGTGTATTCCCAGGAGGTTTTGGGGAAGTCATTGTTTCAATATCCAGCACTTTGCATTTTAATGTCTCCTCCTTAGACATTGATGAATTTCCATGGGTCTCCAAGTTGTAGGAAATGTCCCTCTCTTCACTCTCCCCTGATGGGATGTGGGCTTTCTGGCCAGGCATCATTGCCCATTCCCAATTGCCCTTCAGAAGGTGGTGGTGAGTTGTCTTCTTGAACTGTTACAATTTGTGCTGTTAGGGAGGATACCAGGATGATATATTTCCAAACCAGGATGGTGAGTGGCTTGGAGGGGAGCTTATAGGTGGTGTTCTCATGTGTCTGCTGCCCTTGTCCTTCTAGATGGCGGTGGTCATGGGTTTGGAAGGTGCTATCTAAGGCGCTTTGGCGAGTTGCTGCAGTGCATCTTGTAGGTGGCATACACGGCTGCTACGTGGTGGTGGAGGGAGTGAATGTTTGTGGAAGGTGTGTCAATCAAAGGAGCTGCTTTATCCTGGATAGTGTTGAGCTTTTTGATTGTTTTGGAGCTGCACTCACCCAGGCAAGGGGAGGATATTCCAACACACTACTAACTTGTCCTTGTAGATTGTGGACAGGCTTTGGGAAGTGACTCGCCGCAGTATTCCCGTGCCAGCCTCCCCGAACAGGCACCGGAACGCGGCGACTAGGGGCTTTTCACAGTAACTTCATTGAAGCCTACTCGTGACAATAAGCGATTTACATTTCATTTTTCATTTCATTCCTAGCCTCTAACCTGCTCTTGTAGCCACAGTATTTGTGCGGCTGGTTTCTGATCAATGGTAAGCCTCAGGATGTTGCAAGTAAGGGTTTCAGCAATGATAATGCCGTTGAATATCAAGGGGTGATGGTTCGATTCTCTCTTGTTGGAGTTGGTCATTGCTTGGCACTTAAGTGGCGTGAATGTCATTTGCTAGTCTGGTTTGCTTTTCACCTTCACCTTGGGAGATGGCCTTGCATTACTAAGTTGGTTGTTCAGTCTCAGTTCAAATTGCAACATTTCCAGACAATTGCAAGTTGAAAACTCATATCTTCAAAAATAAAGGAGTGTAGCCTCGTGACAGATCTGTCTTCTCAAATTGTTCTGCCACATATAAAGATTTCTGTAGATATACTCCCAGGTCTCTCTGTTTTTGCATCCTTTTTAACATTAGACCATTTGTTCATATTGTCACTCCCTGCTCTTCCTATCACAAATATATCACTTTACACTTTCCTGCATTGAATTCTATCTGCCTTGACTTTGCCCATATCCCCAGCCTGTTTATGTCACAAAGTCTGATCGTATGTTCCTACTTATTGACTGCTTTGGGTCATCTTGAACTTAAAATGATGCCCTGTATATCCATCCAGTCCAGGTCATGAATACTTAAAAAAAGCAATGGTCCTAGTACTGAGCCCTGAGAAACACCACTATATACTTCCATCCAAGCTGAAAATATAACCATTCACTGTCAGTCTTTGCTTTCTGTCCATTAACCAATTTTGTATCCATGTTACTACTGTCCCTTTTTAATGTGTGTGCATAGAAGCTCTAGCTTGTCTGTGTGTCCACAGTATCAGTTCACTGCTGGAGTACGGAGGTTTTGTGCAATTGTGCGACAGCCTTGCTTGGCCACCATAGCTCAGAGGGTCAGTCATCAATCCTTCACTCTCAAACAGTTGTGTCATGTTTGATTGCTTCATAATGAAAGCATAATTCACACTCCCCCACCATGCCAAGAGCCTTACACAGAAAAGCATGATTTACATATGCAAGGGTGGGCTCCTGTTCATATATTCACAGAGTAATTGACCTTCCTGTTAAGGTTTGCCAGAGTCTGATGTTGATAGGCACACAGATTGTTCACTCCTGCTGATGCCCTGTACAGTGTCTCACAGAAAACAGCAATGTGGACCTGTCACTGCACAGCTAACTGTTGTTGTTGGTTATTGCTGCAACACCGCCTAAACAGAGGTGGGTTGTGACATAGGATTTCACTTACTTCTTGTCCAAAGATGTGCAGGTTAGGTGGATTGGCCATGCTAAATTGTCCTTAGTGTCTAAAAAGTTTAAGTGGGGTTACTGGATTACGGGGATAGGGTGGAGATGTGGGCTTGGGTGGGGTGCCCTTTCCAAGGGCTGGTGCAGACTCGATGGGCCGAATGGCCTCCTTCTGCACTGTAAATTCTATGATTCTTTAGTAAAGTTCCACAGTAAAGTAAAGGGCTCCCGTAGATGATTTGAGATTTATGTGGTCTAAGGTTTGAGCGCGACAGTGACATTCAATGTCTCTGGTAGCAGAATTCTGACGGTTATCTACTCCTGCAGCCCCCTTTAGACCACACTGCACACCTCAACCACAGCATTTTTACCACACTGGCTACATAATGAGAATGATGAATTGAACTAGGTCTAGTTTAGTACCCACTGCTTTCAAGCCCCTTTGAATCCTCAGTCTGCATTCTGCTCAAGCGTTTAGATGAGGCTATATGCCCACGTATCACACTTCAGGCTGGCAAGCACATGTTTGTTTTTTGGCCGCATAAATCAAAGAGAAGCTAGAGAGCTGGCAACAGTGTCAGATCAACAAACACTGGTACCAGGTGACATGCACAAGGCTTGTACTGTCAAACTTGGAAATGCAACTAAGTCACACAAATGATTGCTGGATGGCATCTGGTGGGTGATGGCTGGCGATCTGGGTGTGAAAAGCAATTGGCTGGCTGATTTCTGTTCCCCCATTGCTAGCTAGTTAGCTTGATTCAGCTACTCAACTGGATAAAGCCAATGATGCAGCAATGAGAGTGTGCTTTGTATGTTTTAATTTCACGGTGTGTTTTTGCACATCATAGAGCAGTAATTATTTCAGAAAATATTTCTGTAAATATAAACAATGAAATCGAAAATGTAATTTGGCATCAATAATCAACCTTTTGTGGATGCTCTCACATCTGTTGAAAATAATTTTGTGTGCTGTATAGTTTACCACCTTCTAAAAAGTGAGCCATTACTGGTACTCCACTTGTCAATGGCCACTGCGTCCTTTTCGGGTGAAAAAACTCTGCACAATATTTATCTTGTTCAAGGTTGTAATAATACTTCAAAATCATTCCCTTTGTGATCAAAAACACTAGTTCTCACCTAGAGTAAAATATACTCACTTTTTGATTGTCACTCCCAGATGAATAATTTTGCATGGTTTTTTTTATGATTGACCTTCAACAAGAATTTAACAAGATAAATTGGCCTTTTGACTTGTGCTGCTTAATTCATTTTTGGAAAGGAGGTGCATTCAGAGTAGAGATGACCATGAAAATCAGTGCTTCCCATTGACATTTCACCACCTTGCGCGGCTTTCTGCATTGCTAATATTACTGAAGACAGCACTTTTGGTCCAATAGCTGTAAAAATGTCACTTACTTCAAAATCATTTTGTTTAAATCCACCGTAATTGCATGGGCTACAAATGTTAAAATTAACCAATTTTATAAACTTTCACCTGGAGGGTCATTTTTGTAACAAAATAGAGAGTTTCATCATCAAAACAAAATTAAAAACAACTTGTTGAAAGGGCGTGGATGGGACCGGCGAGGAGTGGGGGGGGGGGAGAGACACACGAGTCTTCTTAGATTTATTTATATTTGTTACAATGGTTTGCTCACGGGTCAACACATTCATGACTTTACCTCCAGGCTCCAGAGGGATGTTTTAAACCGAGGGGGGGGGGTATTTTTGCAGCAAGGATACTGTACTTTGAAGCATTTTAAATTATTTCATAATTCAGTTCAATAGATTTCTATTTTACGAGCAATACTGTTTGACACAACCACAAACTTTGTAACGAGGGGACAAGGACTGGAGGAGAAAGGTGAACAAGGATACATTCAGCAGATGGTGGTGAATACATGGATGTAACTCTGCAGAGAGCAAGATGACATTCAAGAGCAAGCTGGAGAGTTTCTTTTAGTGGAAGAAACGATCTTCGTCAAAAAGCATTCATGGAGGTAACAATTAAAGTTTGTGCAAGTGATGATTAGGGTTTGTGTGGGTCATGATTCCGATTTGTGTGGGTCATGATTCCGGTTTGTGTGGGTAATAATTCCGGTTTGTGTGGTAATGATTCAGATTTGTGTGGGTAACGATTCCGATTTGTGTGGGTCATGATTCAGATTTGTGTGGGTAATGATTCCGGTTTGTGTGGGTAATGACTCCGGTTTCTGTGGGTAATGATTCCGGTTTGTATGGGTAATGATTAGGGTTTGTGTGGGTAATGATTCCGGTTTGTGTGGGTAATGATTCCGGTTTGTGTGGTAATGATTCCGATTTGTGTGGGTAATGATCCCGGTTTCTGTGGGTAATGATTCAGATTTGTGTGGGTAATGATCCCGGTTTCTGTGGGTAATAATTCCGGTTTGTATGGGTAATGATCCCGGTTTGTGTGGGTAATGACTCTGGTTTGTGTGGGTAATGATTCCGGTTTGTCTGGGTAATGATTCCGGTTTGTGTGGTAATAATTCCGGTTTGTGTGGTAATAATTCCGGTTTGTGTGGGTAATGATCCCGGTTTTTGTGGGTAATGATTCCGGTTTGTGTGGGTAATGATCCCGGTTTGTGTGGGTAATGACTCTGGTTTGTGTGGGTAATGATTCCGGTTTGTATGGGTAATGATCCCGGTTTGTGTGGGTAATGATTCCGATTTGTGTGGGTAATGATCCCGGTTTGTGTGGGTAATGATTCCGATTTGTGTGGGTAATGATCCCGGTTTCTGTGGGTAATGATTCCGGTTTGTATGGGTAATGATCCCGGTTTGTGTGGGTAATGACTCTGGTTTGTGTGGGTAATGATTCCGGTTTGTGTGGTAATAATTCCGGTTTATGTGGTAATAATTCCGGTTTGTGTGGGTAACGATTCCGGTTTGTGTGGTAATGATTCCGGTTTGTGTGGTAATAATTCCGGTTTGTGTGGGTAATAATTCCGGTTTGTGTGGGTAATGATTCCGGTTTGTGTGGTAATAATTCCGGTTTGTGTGTTAATAATTCCGGTTTGTGTGGGCAATGATTCCGGTTTGTGTGGGTAATGATTCCGATTTGTGTGGGTAATGATTCCGGTTTGTGTGGTAATAATTCCGGTTTGTGTGGGTAATGATTCCGGTTTGTGTGGGTAATGATTCCGGTTTGTGGGGTAATGATTCCGGTTTGTGTGGGTAATGATTAGGGTATTTGTGGGTAATGATTAGGGTTTGTGTGGGTAATGATTCCGATTTATGTGGGTAATGATCCCGATTTCTGTGGGTAATGATTCCGGTTTGTATGGGTAATGATCCCGGTTTGTGTGGGTAATGACTCTGGTTTGTGTGGGTAATGATTCCGGTTTGTGTGGGTAATGATTCCGGTTTGTGTGGTAATAATTCCGGTTTGTGTGGGTAACGATTCCGGTTTGTGTGGGTAATGATTCCGGTTTGTGTGGGTAATGATTAGGGTTTGTGTGGGTAATGATTCCGGTTTGTGTGGGTAATGATTCTGGTTTGTGTGGGTAATGATTCCGGTTTGTGTGGGTAACGATTCCGGTTTGTGTGGGTAATGATTCCGGTTTGTGTGGGTAATGATTCCGGTTTGTGGGGTAATGATTCCGGTTTGTGTGGTTAATGATTCCGGTTTGTGTGGTAATGATTCCGGTTTGTGTGGGTAATGATTCCGGTTTGTGTGGGTAATGATTAGGGTTTGTGTGGTTAATGATTCCGGTTTGTGTGGGTAATGATTCCGGTTTGTGTGGGTAATGATTAGGGTTTGTATGGGTAATGATTCCGGATTGTGTGGGTAATAATTCTGGTTTGTGTGGGTAATGATTCCGGTTTGTGTGGGTAATGATTAGGGTTTGTGTGTGTAATGATTCCGGTTTGTGCGGGCAATGATTAGGGTTTGTGTGGGTAATGATTCCGGTTTGTGCGGGTAATGATTCCGGTTTCTATGGGGAGTGATTCCGGTTTGTGTGGGTAATGACCCCGGTTTGTGTGGGAAATGACTCGGGTTTGTGTGGGTAATGATTAGGGTTTGTGTGGGTAATGATTAGGGTTTGTATGGGTAATGATTCCGGTTTGTGTGGGTAATAATTCCGGTTTGTGTGGGACATGATTCCTGTTTGTGTGGGTAATGATTAGGGTTTGTGTGGGTAATGATTCCGGTTTGTGTGGGTAATGATTCCGGTTTGTGTGGGTAATGATTCCGATTTGTGTGGGTTATGATTCCGGTTTATGTGGGTAGTGATTAGGGTTTGTGTGTGTAATGATTCCGGTTTGTGTGGGTAATGATTCTGTTTTCTGTGGTAATGATTCCGGTTTGTGTGGTAATGATTCCGGTTTCTGTGGGTAATGATCCCGGTTTCTGTGGGTAATGATTCCGGTTTCTGTGGGTAATGATTATGGTTTATGTGGGAAATGATTCCGGTTTTGTGGGTAATGATTCCGGTTTCTGTGGGTAATGATTCCGGTTTCTGTGGGTAATGATCCCGGTTTGTGTGGGAAATGACTCGGGTTTGTGTGGGTAATGATTATGGTTTATGTGGGAAATGATTCCGGTTTGTGTGGGTAATGATTCCGGTTTGTGTGGGTAATGATCCCGGTTTGTGTGGGTAATGATTAGGATTTGTGTGGGTAATGATTAGGGTTTGTGTGGGTGATGATTCTGGTTTGTGTGGGTGATGATCCCGGTTTGTGTGGGTGATGATTCCGGTTTGTGTGGGTAATGATCCCGGTTTGTTTGTGTGATGATTCCGGTTTGTGTGGGTAATGATTCCGGTTTGTGTGGGTGATGATTCCAGTTTGTGAGGGTAATGATTAGGGTTTGTGTGGGTAATAATTCCGGTTTGTGTGGGTAATGACTCCGGTTTGTGTGGGTGATGATCCCGGTTTGTGTGGGTGATGATTCCGGTTTGTGTGGGTGATGATCCCGGTTTGTGAGGGTAGTGATTAGGGCTTGTGTGGGTAATGATTAAGGTTTGTGTGGGTAATGACTCCGGTTTGTGTGGGTAATGATTAGGGATTGTGTGGGTGATGATTCCGGTTTGTGAGGGTAATGATTAGGGTTTGTGAGGGTAATGATTACGGTTTGCGTTGGTAATGATACCGGTATGTGTGGGTAATGATTCCGGTTTGTGTGGGTAATGATTAGGGTTTGTGTGTGTTATGATTCCGGTTTGTGCGGGCAATGATTAGGGTTTGTGTGGGTAATGATTCCGGTTTGTGTGGGTAATGATTCCGGTTTCTATGGGGAGTGATTCCGGTTTGTGTGGGTAATGACCCCGGTTTGTGTGGGAAATGACTCGGGTTTGTGTGGGTAATGATTAGGGTTTGTGTGGGTAATGATTAGGGTTTGTATGGGTAATGATTCCGGTTTGTGTGGGTAATAATTCCGGTTTGTGTGGGTAATGATTCCGGTTTGTGTGGGTAATAATTCCGGTTTGTGTGGTAATGATTCCGGTTTGTGTGGGTAATGATTCCGGTTTGTGTGGGTAATGATTCCGGTTTGTGTGGGTAATGATTAGGGTTTGTGTGGGTAATGATTCCGGTTTGTGTGGGTAATGATTCCGGTTTGTGTGGGTAATGATTCCGATTTGTGTGGGTAATGATTCCGGTTTATGTGGGTAGTGATTAGGGTTTGTGTGTGTAATGATTCCGGTTTGTGTGGGTAATGATTCTGTTTTCTGTGGTAACGATTCCGGTTTGTGTGGTAATGATTCCGGTTTCTGTGGGTAATGATCCCGGTTTCTGTGGGTAATGATTCCGGTTTCTGTGGGTAATGATTATGGTTTATGTGGGAAATGATTCCGGTTTGTGTGGGTAATGATTCCGGTTTCTGTGGGTAATGATTCCGGTTTCTGTGGGTAATGATCCCGGTTGGTGTGGGAAATGACTCGGGATTGTGTGGGTAATGATTATGGTTTATGTGGGAAATGATTCCGGTTTGTGTGGGTAATGATTCCGGTTTGTGTGGGTAATGATCCCGGTTTGTGTTGGTAATGATTAGGATTTGTGTGGGTAATGATTAGGGTTTGTGTGGGTGATGATCCCGGTTTGTGTGGGTGATGATTCCGGTTTGTGTGGGTAATGATCCCGGTTTGTTTGGGTGATGATTCCGGTTTGTGTGGGTAATGATTCCGGTTTGTGTGGGTGATGATTCCGGTTTGTGAGGGTAATGATTAGGGTTTGTGTGGGTAATGATTCCGGTTTGTGTGGGTAATGACTCCGGTTTGTGTGGGTGATGATCCCGGTTTGTGTGGGTGATGATTCCGGTTTGTGTGGGTGATGATCCCGGTTTGTGAGGGTAATGATCCCGGTTTGTGAGGGTAATGATTAGGGCTTGTGTGGGTAATGATTAGGGTTTGTGTGGGTAATGACTCCGGTTTGTGTGGGTAATGATTAGGGATTGTGTGGGTGATGATTCCGGTTTGTGAGGGTAATGATTAGGGTTTGTGAGGGTAATGATTACGGTTTGTGTTGGTAATGATACCGGTATGTGTGGGTAATGATTACGGTTTGTGTGGGTAATGATTCCAGTTTGTGTGGGTAACGATTAAGGATGTGTGGGTAATGACTCTTGTTTGTGTGGATAATGATTCCAGTTTGTGTGGGTAATGATCCCGGTTGGTGTGAGTAATGATTACGGTTTGTGTGGGTGATGATTACGGTTTGTGTGGGTGATGATTCCGGTATGTGTGGGTAATGATTACGGTTTGTGTGGGTAATGATTCCAGTTTGTGTGGGTAACGATTAAGGATGTGTGGGTAATGACTCCTGTTTGTGTGGATAATGATTCCGGTTTGTGTGGGTAATGATCCCGGTTTGTGTGGGTAATGATGAGGGTTTGTGTGGGTAATGATTCCAGTTTGTGTGGGTAATGATCCCGGTTGGTGTGGGAAATGACTCGGGATTGTGTGGGTAATGATTATGGTTTATGTGGGAAATGATTCCGGTTTGTGTGGGTAATGATTCCGGTTTGTGTGGGTAATGATCCCGGTTTGTGTGGGTAATGATTAGGATTTGTGTGGGTAATGATTAGGGTTTGTGTGGGTGATGATCCCGGTTTGTGTGGGTGATGATTCCGGTTTGTGTGGGTAATGATCCCGGTTTGTTTGGGTGATGATTCCGGTTTGTGTGGGTAATGATTCCGGTTTGTGTGGGTGATGATTCCGGTTTGTGAGGGTAATGATTAGGGTTTGTGTGGGTAATGATTACGGTTTGTGTGGGTAATGACTACGGTTTGTGTGGGTGATGATCCCGGTTTGTGTGGGTGATGATTCCGGTTTGTGTGGGTGATGATCCCGGTTTGTGAGGGTAATGATCCCGGTTTGTGAGGGTAATGATTAGGGCTTGTGTGGGTAATGATTAGGGTTTGTGTGGGTAATGACTCCGGTTTGTGTGGGTAATGATTAGGGATTGTGTGGGTGATGATTCCGGTTTGTGAGGGTAATGATTAGGGTTTGTGAGGGTAATGATTACGGTTTGTGTTGGTAATGATACCGGTATGTGTGGGTAATGATTCCAGTTTGTGTGGGTAACGATTAAGGATGTGTGGGTAATGACTCTTGTTTGTGTGGATAATGATTCCAGTTTGTGTGGGTAATGATCCCGGTTTGTGTGAGTAATGATTACGGTTTGTGTGGGTGATGATTACGGTTTGTGTGGGTGATGATTCCGGTATGTGTGGGTAATGATTACGGTTTGTGTGGGTAATGATTCCAGTTTGTGTGGGTAACGATTAAGGATGTGTGGGTAATGACTCCTGTTTGTGTGGATAATGATTCCGGTTTGTGTGGGTAATGATCCCGGTTTGTGTGGGTAATGATTAGGGTTTGTGTGGGTAATGATTCCAGTTTGTGTGGGTAACGATTAAGGATGTGTGGGTAATGACTCCGGTTTGTGTGGGTGATGATCCCGGTTTGTGTGGGTAATGATCCCGGTTTGTGTGGGTAATGATTAGGGTTTGTGTGGGTAATGACTCCGGTTTGTGTGGGTAATGATCCCGGTTTGTGAGGGTAATGATTAGGGTTTGTGTGGGTAATGATTCCTGTTCGTGTGGGTAATGATTCCGGTTTCTGTGGGTAATGATCCCGGTTTCTGTGGGTAATGATTCCGGTTTCTGTGGGTAATGATTATGGTTTATGTGGGAAATGATTCCGGTTTGTGTGGGTAATGATTCCGGTTTCTGTGGGTAATGATTCCGGTTTCTGTGGGTAATGATCCCGGTTGGTGTGGGAAATGACTCGGGATTGTGTGGGTAATGATTATGGTTTATGTGGGAAATGATTCCGGTTTGTGTGGGTAATGATTCCGGTTTGTGTGGGTAATGATCCCGGTTTGTGTGGGTAATGATTAGGATTTGTGTGGGTAATGATTAGGGTTTGTGTGGGTGATGATCCCGGTTTGTGTGGGTGATGATTCCGGTTTGTGTGGGTAATGATCCCGGTTTGTTTGGGTGATGATTCCGGTTTGTGTGGGTAATGATTCCGGTTTGTGTGGGTGATGATTCCGGTTTGTGAGGGTAATGATTAGGGTTTGTGTGGGTAATGATTCCGGTTTGTGTGGGTAATGACTCCGGTTTGTGTGGGTGATGATCCCGGTTTGTGTGGGTGATGATTCCGGTTTGTGAGGGTAATGATTAGGGCTTGTGTGGGTAATGATTAGGGTTTGTGTGGGTAATGACTCCGGTTTGTGTGGGTAATGATTAGGGATTGTGTGGGTGATGATTCCGGTTTGTGAGGGTAATGATTAGGGTTTGTGAGGGTAATGATTACGGTTTGTGTTGGTAATGATACCGGTATGTGTGGGTAATGATTACGGTTTGTGTGGGTAATGATTCCAGTTTGTGTGGGTAACGATTAAGGATGTGTGGGTAATGACTCTTGTTTGTGTGGATAATGATTCCAGTTTGTGTGGGTAATGATCCCGGTTTGTGTGAGTAATGATTACGGTTTGTGTGGGTGATGATTACGGTTTGTGTGGGTGATGATTCCGGTATGTGTGGGTAATGATTACGGTTTGTGTGGGTAATGATTCCAGTTTGTGTGGGTAACGATTAAGGATGTGTGGGTAATGACTCCTGTTTGTGTGGATAATGATTCCGGTTTGTGTGGGTAATGATCCCGGTTTGTGTGGGTAATGATGAGGGTTTGTGTGGGTAATGATTCCAGTTTGTGTGGGTAATGATCCCGGTTGGTGTGGGAAATGACTCGGGATTGTGTGGGTAATGATTATGGTTTATGTGGGAAATGATTCCGGTTTGTGTGGGTAATGATTCCGGTTTGTGTGGGTAATGATCCCGGTTTGTGTGGGTAATGATTAGGATTTGTGTGGGTAATGATTAGGGTTTGTGTGGGTGATGATCCCGGTTTGTGTGGGTGATGATTCCGGTTTGTGTGGGTAATGATCCCGGTTTGTTTGGGTGATGATTCCGGTTTGTGTGGGTAATGATTCCGGTTTGTGTGGGTGATGATTCCGGTTTGTGAGGGTAATGATTAGGGTTTGTGTGGGTAATGATTCCGGTTTGTGTGGGTAATGACTCCGGTTTGTGTGGGTGATGATCCCGGTTTGTGTGGGTGATGATTCCGGTTTGTGTGGGTGATGATCCCGGTTTGTGAGGGTAATGATCCCGGTTTGTGAGGGTAATGATTAGGGCTTGTGTGGGTAATGATTAGGGTTTGTGTGGGTAATGACTCCGGTTTGTGTGGGTAATGATTAGGGATTGTGTGGGTGATGATTCCGGTTTGTGAGGGTAATGATTAGGGTTTGTGAGGGTAATGATTACGGTTTGTGTTGGTAATGATACCGGTATGTGTGGGTAATGATTCCAGTTTGTGTGGGTAACGATTAAGGATGTGTGGGTAATGACTCTTGTTTGTGTGGATAATGATTCCAGTTTGTGTGGGTAATGATCCCGGTTTGTGTGAGTAATGATTACGGTTTGTGTGGGTGATGATTACGGTTTGTGTGGGTGATGATTCCGGTATGTGTGGGTGATGATTACGGTTTGTGTGGGTAATGATTCCAGTTTGTGTGGGTAACGATTAAGGATGTGTGGGTAATGACTCCTGTTTGTGTGGATAATGATTCCGGTTTGTGTGGGTAATGATCCCGGTTTGTGTGGGTAATGATTAGGGTTTGTGTGGGTAATGATTCCAGTTTGTGTGGGTAACGATTAAGGATGTGTGGGTAATGACTCCGGTTTGTGTGGGTGATGATCCCGGTTTGTGTGGGTAATGATCCCGGTTTGTGTGGGTAATGATTAGGGTTTGTGTGGGTAATGACTCCGGTTTGTGTGGGTAATGATCCCGGTTTGTGAGGGTAATGATTAGGGTTTGTGTGGGTAATGATTCCTGTTCGTGTGGGTAATGATTCCGGTTTCTGTGGGTAATGAGTCCGGTTTGTGTGGGTAATGATTAGGGTTTGTGTGGATAATGATTCCTGTTTGTGTGGGCAATGATTCCGGTTTGTGTGGGTAATGATTAGGGTTTGTGTGGGTAATAATTCCGGTTTGTGTGGGTGATGAGTCCGGTTTGTGTGGGTAATGATTAGGGTTTGTGTGGGTAATGATTCCTGTTTGTGTGGGTAATGATTCCGGTTTGTGTGGGTAATGAGTCCGGTTTGTGTGGGTAATGAGTCCGGTTTGTGTGGGTAATGATTCTGGTTTCTGTGGTAATGATTCTGGTTTCTGTGATAATGATTCCGGTTTGTGTGATAATGATTCCGGTTTGTGTGGGTAATGATTCCGGTTTGTGTGGGTAATGATTCTGATTTGTGTGGGTAATGATTCCGGTTTGTGTGGTTAATGATTCCGGTTTGTGTGGGTAATGATTCCTGTTTGTGTGGTAATAATTCCGGTTTGTGTGGGTAATAATTAGGGTTTGTGTGGGTAATGATTCCGGTTTGTGTGGGTAATGATTCCGGTTTGTGTGGGTAATGATTCCAGTTTGTGTGGGTAATGATTCCGGTTTGTGTGGGTAATGAATCCGATTCGTGATGGTAATGATTCCGGTTTGTGTGGGTAATGATTAGGGTTTGTGTGGGTAATGATTCCAGTTTGTGTGGGTAACGATTAAGGATGTGTGGGTAATGACTCCGGTTTGTGTGGGTGATGATCCCGGCTTGTGTGGGTAATGATCCCGGTTTGTGTGGGTAATGATTCGGGTTTGTTTGGGTAATGACTCCGGTTTGTGTGGGTAATGATCCCGGTTTGTGAGGGTAATGATTAGGGTTTGTGTGGGTCATGATTAGGGTTTGTATGGGTAATGATCCCGGTTTGTGTGGGTAATGATTCTGGTTTGTGTGGGTAATGATTCCGGTTTGTGTGGGTAATGTTTCCTGTTTGTGTGGGTAATGATTCCTGTTTGTGTGGGTAATGATTAGGGTTTGTGTGGGTAATGATTCCTGTTTGTGTGGGTAATGATTCCGGTTTGTGTGGGTAATGATTAGGGTTTGTGTGGGTAATGATTAGGATTTGTATGGGTAATGATCCCGGTTTGTGTGGGTAATGATTAGGGTTTGTGTGGGTAATAATTCCGGTTTGTGTGGGTAATGATTCCGGTTTGTGTGGGTAATGATTAGGGTTTGTGTGGGTAATGATTAGGGTTTGTGTGGGTAATGATTCCGGTGTGTGTGGGTGATGATTCCGGTTTGTGTGGGTAATGATTCCGGTTTGTGTGGGTAATGATTCCGGTTTGTGTGGGTAATGATTCCGATTTGTGTGGGTAATGATTAGGGTTTGTGTGGGTAATGATTCCGGTTTGTGTGGGTAATGATCCCGGTTTGTGAGGGTAATGATTAGGGTTTGTGTGGGTAATGATTAGGGTTTGTATGGGTAATGATCCCGGTTTGTGTGGGTAATGATTAGGGTTTGTGTGGGTAATAATTCCGGTTTGTGTGGGTAATGATTCTGGTTTCTGTGGGTAATGATTCCGGTTTGTGTGGGTAATGATTAGGGTTTGTGTGGGTAATGATTCCTGTTTGTGTGGGTAATGATTCCGGTTTGTGTGGGTAATGAGTCCGGTTTGTGTGGGTAATGATTAGGGTTTGTGTGGGTAATGATTCCTGTTTGTTTGGGTAATGATTCCGGTTTGTGTGGGTAATGATTAGGGTTTGTATGGGTAATAATTCCGGTTTGTGTGGGTGATGAGTCCGGTTAGTGTGGGTAATGATTAGGGTTTGTGTGGGTAATAATTCCGGTTTGTGTGGGTAATGATTCCGGTTTGTGTGGGTAATGATTAGGGTTTGTGTGGGTAATGATTCCTGTTTGTGTGGGTAATGATTCCGGTTTGTGTGGGTAATGAGTCCTGTTTGTGTGGGTAATGAGTCCGGTTTGTGTGGGTAATGAGTCCGGTTTGTGTGGGTAATGATTCTGGTTTCTGTGGTAATGATTCTGGTTTCTGTGATAATGATTCCGGTTTGTGTGGTAATGATTCCGGTTTGTGTGGGTAATGATTCTGATTTGTGTGGGTAATGATTCCGGTTTGTGTGGTTTATGATTCCGGTTTGTGTGGGTAATGATTCCGGTTTGTGTGGTAATAATTCCGGTTTGTGTGGGTAATGATTAGGGTTTGTATGGGTAATAATTCCGGTTTGTGTGGGTAATGATTCCAGTTTGTGTGGGTAATGATTCGGGTTTGTGTGGGTAATGATTCCTGTTTGTTTGGGTAATGATTCCGGTTTGTGTGGGTAATGATTCCTGTTTGTGTGGGTAATGATTCCGGTTTGTGTGGGTAATGAGTCCGGTTTGTGTGGGTAATGAGTCCGGTTTGTGTGGGTAATGAGTCCAGTTTGTATGGGTAATGATTCTGGTTTCTGTGGTAATGATTCTGGTTTCTGTGATAATGATTCCGCTTTGTGTGGTAATGATTCCGGTTTGTGTGGGTAATGATTCTGATTTGTGTAGGTAATGATTCCGGTTTGTGTGGTTAATGATTCCGGTTTGTGTGGGTAATGATTCCGGTTTGTGTGGGTAATAATTAGGGTTTGTGTGGGTTATGATTCCGGTTTGTGTGGGTAATGATTCCGGTTTGTGTGGGTAATGATTCCGGTTTGTGTGGGTAATGATTCCGGTTTGTGTGGGTAATGATTCCGATTCGTGTGGGTAATGATTCCGGTTTGTGTGGTTAATGATTCCGGTTTGTGTGGGTAATGACTCCGGTTTGTGTGGGTAATGATTAGGGTTTGTGTGGGTAATGATTCCGGTTTGTGTGGGTAATGATTCCAGTTTGTGTGGGTAATGATTAGGGTTTGTGTGGGTAATGATTCCGGTTTGTGTGGTAATGATTCCGGTTTGTGTGGTAATGATTCCGGTTTGTGTGGGTAATGATTCCGATTTGTGTGGGTAATGATTAGGGTTTGTGTGGGTAATGATTCCGGTTTGTGTGGTAATGATTCCGGTTTATGTGGGTAATGATTCCGATTTGTGTGGGTAATGATTAGGGTTTGCGTGGGTAATAATTCCGGTTTGTGAGGGTAATGATTCTGGTTTCTGTGGTAATGATTCCGGTTTGTGTGGGTAATGATTAGGGTTTGTGTGGGTAATGATTCCGGTTTGTGTGGGTAATGATTCCGGTTTGTGTGGGTAATGATTCCGGTTTGTGTGGGTAATGATTCCGGTTTGTGTGGGTAAAGAGTCCGGTTTGTGTGGGTAATGAGTCCGGTTTGTGTGGGTAATGATTCTGGTTTCTGTGGTAATGATTCTGGTTTCTGTGGTAATGATTCCGGTATGTGTGGGTAATGGTTCCGGTTTGTGTGGGTAATGATTAGGGTTTGTGTGGGTAATGATTCCGGTTTGTGTGGGTGATGATTCCGGTTTGTGTGGGTAATGATTCCGGTTTGTGTGGGTAATGATTCCGGTTTGTGTGGGTAATGATTCCGGTTTGTGTGGGTAATGATTCCGGTTTGTGTGGTAATGATTCCGATTTGTGTGGGTAATGATTAGGGTTTGTGTGGGTAATGATTCCGGTTTGTGTGGGTAATGATTCCGGTTTGTGTGGGTAATGATTCCGGTTTGTGTGGTAATGATTCCGATTTGTGTGGGTAATGATTAGGGTTTCTGTGGTAATGATTCAAGTTTGTGTGGGTAATGATTAGGGTTTGTGTGGGTAATGATTCCGATTTGTGTGGGTAATGATTAGGGTTTTTGTGGGTAATGATTCCGGTTTGTGTGGGTAATGATTCCGGTTTGTGTGGGTAATGATTAGGATTTGTGTGGGTAATGTTTCCGGTTTGTGTGGGTGATGTTTCCGGTTTGTGTGGGTAATGATTCCGGTTTGTGTGGGTAATGATTCCGGTTTGTGTGGGTGATGATTCCGGTTTGTGGGGTAATGATTCCGGTTTGTGTGGGTATTGATTAGGGTTTGTTTGGGTAATGATTCCGGTTTGTGTGGGTAATGATTCCGGTTTGTGTGGGTAATGATTCCGGTTTGTGTGGGTAACGATTCCGGTTTGTGTGGGTAATGACTCCGGTTTGTGTGGGTAACGATTCCGGTTTGTGTGGGTAATGATTCCGGTTTGTGTGGGTAATGATTCCGGTTCGTGTGGGTAATGATTCCGATTTGTGTGGGCAATGATTCCGGTTTGTGTGGGTAATGATTAGGGTTTGTGTGTGTAATGATTCCGGTTTGTGTGGTAATGATTCCGGTTTGTGTGGGTAATGATTCCGGTTTGTGTGGGTAATGATTCCGGTTTGTGTGGGTAATGATTCCGGTTTGTGTGGGTAATGATTCCGGTTTGTGTGGGTAATGACTCTGGTTTGTGTGGGTAATGATTAGGGTTTGTGTGGGTAATGATTCCGGTTTGTGTGGGTAATGATTCCGGTTTGTGTGGGTAATGATTAGGGTTTGTGTGCGTAATGATTCCGGTTTGTGTGGTAATGATTCCGGTTTTGTGGGTAATGATTCCGGTTTGTGTGGGTAATGATTCCGGTTTGTGTGGTTAATGATTCCGGTTTGTGTGGTTAATGATTCCGGTTTGTGTGGGTAATGATTCCGGTTTGTGTGGTTGATGATTCCGGTTTGTGTGGTTAATGATTCCGGTTTGTGTGGGTAATGATTCCGGTTTGTGTGGGTAATGATTCCGGTTTTGTGGGTAATGATTCTGGTTTGTGTGTGTAATGATTCCGGTTTGTGTGGTAATGATTCCGGTTTGTGTGGGTAATGATTCCGGTTTGTGTGGGTAATGATTCCGGTTTTGTGGGTAATGATTCTGGTTTGTGTGGTTAATGATTCCGGTTTGTGTGGGTAATGATTCCGGTTTGTGTGGGTAATGATTCCGGTTTGTGTGGTTAATGATTCCGGTTTGTGTGGTTAATGATTCCGGTTTGTGTGGGTAATGATTCCGGTTTGTGTGGGTCATGATTCCGGTTTTGTGGGTAATGATTCTGGTTTGTGTGGGTAATGATTCCGGTTTGTGTGGGTAATGATTCCGGTTTGTGTGGGTAATGATTCTGGTTTGTGGGGTAATGATTCCGGTTTGTGTGGGTAATGATTCCGGTTTGTGTGGGTAATGATTCCGGTTTGTGTGGGTAATGATTCCGGTTTGTGTGGGTAATGATTCCGGTTTGTGTGGGTAATGATTCCGGTTTGTGTGGGTAATGATTCCGGTTTGTGTGGGTAATGATTCCGGTTTTGTGGGTAATGATTCTGGTTTGTGTGGGTAATGATTCCGGTTTGTGTGGGTAATGATTAAGGATGTGTGGGTAATGATTCCGGTTTGTGTGGGTAATGATTCCGGTTTGTGTGGTAATGATTCCGGTTTGTGTGGGTAACGATTCTGGTTTGTATGGGTAATGATTCCGGTTTGTGTGGGTAACGATTCCGGTTTGTGTGGGGTAATGATTCCGGTTTGTGTGGGTAATGATTCCGGTTTGTGTGGGTAATGATTCCGGTTTGTGTGGGTAATGATTCTGGTTTGTGTGGGTAATGATTCTGGTTTGTGTGGGTAATGATTCTGGTTTGTGTGGAATAGATTAGCAAATGCTGGCTGCCCATTGCTTGTTTGAAAAATTGCATCGAGCATCTGAAAACGTTTTGGAGGGGAGCAGTGGAGGGAGCATCTTGAGTCATTCCATAATACCAAGATGTGTCTGATACAGATCTTCTAACTGGCGAGTGGCCTGTCTGATCTGGGTCTGTAAATGGGTGAAGTGGTATGCTCTCCTGGAACAGATAGGAGAATTCTGGATCTAAGACCAGATGCAACTTGCAGACACATACGAGTGCTGCAAACTGTGTGTCCACTCCATTCGTACCCGGCTGCAAGCAGGCTAATCAACAGGTCTTACAAACACAACTGGAGGCTGCTCAAAAAAATCCACAGGAATCTTCCCAGCTGTTTTATTGAGGGGGTGGGGGGTGCCAGGAGGAGGATTCCCCCCCCCCCCCCCCAAAATAAAATTCCACTTCCCAGAATTAGTCAGCTAGTGTGGGGTCATGTACTCGGGGCCTTGGCAGCATCTGGACTTCAGAATGGCTACGCATAATGCCAACACAAACGGATGCTCAGTGCCCCCCCTCCCTCCCTCCACCCCACTATGGTATATTTGAAATGAAATTAAAATGAAAATGAAAAATGAAAAAATGAAAATCGCTTATTGTCACAAGTAGGCTTCAAATGAAGCTACTGTGAAAAGCCCCTAGTCGCCACATTCCGGCGCCTGTTCGGGGAGGCTGGTACGGGAATTGAACCGTGCTGCTGGCCTGGGTTGGTCTTCTTTAAAAGCCAGCGATTTAGCCCAGTGTGCTAAACCAGCCCATAGTATTTCAGACACTATGATCAGCCAGATCACCCACAATGGGCTTTTTATGCCTATGTTATAGAAATACTGATGAGATTTCCACCAAATAGTTTTGTTACTGAGTGGCGGTTATCTTATATGATCGGTGTCCTGGTAATAATGCTATGCCAATTGTATTGCAAAACCAGGCATTTTTTTGAAACAAGCTTTGACATTAAAAAGTTTTCATAAAAAGCGAAACTAGTTGGGTCTGAATGCATTCCTATACTTCCCAGACTATTAACTTAACAAGTGGCAATATAATTAAACAAAGTAGAGTGTTCGTATGCTTGATTACCTGATTATTAAGGCAATTTCATATCATTATTTAACACACTTTTGCTATTACCTATCTCTCCACTGGGATTATAGGTTTACAGTTGATTTTAAATGTTTTCAAATGTTCAACCAGTATTTCTTTCACTGAGATTTGGCATTAATAGTAGTTGATCCTAATTGAAAATTGTTAATAGTTGATTAAACATACAAAATGTAAACTTAGTGATCCTTGCATAGTATGTTTTGTTAAACCAAGCACCCTGGTGTAATTGGTACATGTTTGCAGGATATCATCATTTTTCAAACTAACATTAACTAACTTATACAGCTGTGTAAATTTCCTGTCTCTATAGATAATCATAGAATTCTCAAAAAGCAAATAACCTGTTCATTAACTATTTAAAACATGCAGTATATGATATTGTAATAATATGTATATCATATTTTCTCTCTCCCAATATTTTTCTTCCCATTTTGGTGTTCTTAAATAGTGTGGAATACACTAGGTGCCATGGACACATTTATATTAAAGACCTTTTATTTCAGCATTCAGAATTATTATATTCCAGCTTGATAACAGTGGTAGTTTTCATATTCATGGCAGCATTTCCAGTAACTGCCTTTGCTTAAATTACCATGCAGAATAGGGCAAATCAGGGTCAGTTTATGTCAGCTACTTCAATCTGGGGAACTACATCAGCCTTTGTTTCAAGGCATTATGCAAAGAAAACTGACATTAAGGCAGCTTTAACTGACAGCAAATGAAATCAATCAGAGAATCACTAAGCCATAATAAACAATCAACTCCCGAGTTTGAGATTAACTCTGTGCATTGTGGCGGACCCTAACCTGGAACGAAGCAACCTCCAGCCCATCCTTCAGTCCCTTGGCTTCAAAGGTCTCCAGGTGCAAGTTGGGTAGCTGCAGGGTGAAGTCATTTTTTGCTGTCACAGACCATGACAGCGAGATCTGATCTCTGACCTGAGGAAGAGAAAACAGCATCAATGGTAATTCCCCTTCAGACACATTAACTAGGATGAACTGGGTCCCCTTGAGCCCGCTGAGTGGACTTGCATTGATCGCTAGGCCTGAAATCCATGAATAAATTTAAGACTAATTGATTTTTTGTTGCAAATAAATCAGTAATTCAGAACAGCCACTGAGAATTTTAAAAAGATAGTGGAGTATTATCTGATTGGATTTTTTTAAAAGTTGCCAGGAGTCCTTCTCAAGTCACTAGAATACTTTCCTTAAACCCTTGAGCAGTTAAATTCTTATGACCAAGTCTACAACCAGCTTTTCAAAGCACCGTGGTTAAGCAGTCTCCAGGCCATGTACTTGCATTTAAAAATCTTGCACAGTAAAACATTAAAGACAAGTGCAAGTTATATACATGTAGTAGCTGGTTTTGATCTAGAAGCATAAAACAAGCGAGCTGTTTGTATCACACTGCCACCCTGTGGAAAAATACACTTTTTCACTAAGTTATAGTATTAGACAAAGCAATACTGTAGAAGTCTTACCAAAGTTAGAGGAATGTTTTAAAAACAAACCGTAACATTAACTGTGAACGCACTGAAGTTGTAATTTGTTGCTTTTCCCATTTCAATACACAGATATGCAGATTAAAAGCTGGTGACCATCTCTTGATAGAAATAAAACCTGACTAATCTGTGTGCAAAGTCATTAATTTAATAAAAACATCGTCATATACAGTTCAGAATCTAGTCCAACATGGAAAGAAAATGCATCTAAACAGAACTAACAATTATTTATTTTGCAAAAAGGCTAAAAGGTCTTATTGCACTGGACATAGTCAACCAAAATCGGTCTTTTCTGCTAATATACAGATGGAAAATAGTCCATTCAAATCTAGTACTGTGGAGGTTAGTGTCCAATGAATAAGCTGGAATGAATTAGTGGTGTTCACAGCTATCGCAGCTCTTAGCTTGAACTCACATCAAAATTAATTCTGTTGTGTATTATTCAACAGAATCACAGACTTCTTAATCATCATTGTTTCTTCATCAAAGTCTTTAATGTTGCACTTCTAAACACACATTTGCGTTTTTCTTCTGCACTAAAAGCTTTA
Organism: Scyliorhinus torazame; assembly: GCF_047496885.1. Taxonomy (NCBI): domain Eukaryota; kingdom Metazoa; phylum Chordata; class Chondrichthyes; order Carcharhiniformes; family Scyliorhinidae; genus Scyliorhinus; species Scyliorhinus torazame. The sequence continues at coordinate 270,064,434 of NC_092715.1, read as the reverse complement.
GGTACATTCAAGTTAATAAGATCCTTTCAAAAGAATTACCATTGCATTTACACCGTTATGTAGAATTATTAATTCTACTGTTAAATGTAAGCAATAAAAATTTAAAAAATCAGAAAAGTGTGAGAGATTGTATTGGTTGCATGATTCCAGAGAAAATAAGCAGTATTACAGACGTTTTAGAGAAACATATATATTAGAAACATGAGCATCTCAAATATACAATTACCTTTGAGTCATTTGAAAAGGCACAATGTAAAAGGTGTACACAAAATACAGAGGTCCTTGAATAATCTGCTAAAGGGAATATTTCCAGGCACAAAAAAGGTTGCTGACGAACAAACAATTCCAATCTACATGAATGCTGTGAGCTGTTGTATAAGAATATTAAGAATTCTGGCTGAACGTAAATTAAATCAACAAATTGACACAGTACAGAAAATAGGCTGTGAGATCGTACTAGTCCAGCACCAGCACACAATTATTAGGGTGGGTGAAGAAGTGCAACTTGCACTGTATAAACGAGATACCACACTTCTCACTATGTTCATTAACATTAACAAATTGCATCTGTATTGTGCTATGTGGGAACACTGTCACTGTGGTTCCTAGTTTTATTTTTAAAGGATGCACCTTATTCTGCACAATACCATTGCTAGGACTTTGGAGCAGTATAAAACCATGTCTCTGGGCAGTTATTGAAAATGCTTTTTAAATGAAAATGGGATCACTGATCTGATGTCAGAAACTTCTAATCATCCTCTTGTGTCCTTTTCTATCCTCATTTACATTACACATATGTAATTCTGCCATGACCAAAGAAAAGGGGAACAGAGATGTATTTAAATGAAAAGAAAAACTCATGTTGGGCATGAAACTGTGTGCCATGTGTGAACATTTATTTCCCCCCAAAACATCATGTGAAATGGCATTTTTAGCCTAATATCTGACATATATCAATAAAATTCAGAAGCTATTAATTTCCATGTCAACTGCTTATTTTTAGGTGCATGAAAATTAGCATTCAATCTATTTCACTACAAAAAATAAAATAAATTTAAATAATTCTATACTAAATATTTACACTGGAGTAACAAAGCATAATTTTTTTTATATATACATTTAGAGTACCCAATTTTTTTTTTTCTAGTTTCTGTTTTTTTCTCTTTTAAATTAAGCGTACCCAATTCATTTTTTCTAATTAAGGGACAATTTAGGGTTGCCAATCCACCTACCCTGCACATCTTTGGGTTGTGGGGGTGAAACTCACGCAAGCACGGGGAGAATGTGCAAACTCCACACGGACAGTGACCCAGGGCCGGGATCGAACCCGGGTCCTTGGCACCGTGAGGCAGCAGTGCTAACCACTGCGCCACTGTGCCTCCCAGTAACAAAGCATAATGTTTAAAGTTACCCAAGTAAAATATATGCTTATATGTTAGATTGTCTTAGATTATATTTGAATATCCCGAAAACTATCAAACCTGTTTCTTTAATTGTGATCCCAGGTCATTGCACCACTTCCAAAAGTTAGAAGTTTGCAATATTCTAACGTTTCTTTATTCTCAATTTCAAATGGCCATAAATTCTTAGAGAATAACTTGTGTGTAATATTGGACATAGTGCTTGTTCAAAATGTTTAGTTACCAAAAACAAGACTATAATAAAAGATAGCCAATGACAAACTCAGAAATAAAGTAATAACAAAATGGTTTGGTACCGAAATCATATTTATTATTCAGCATTGTACATAATTTTTTTTAAATTTGCTTTTTGAAATATTGGAATGTACATGCATATGTACGCACTCAAAATACTTTGAATTAATAAAAAAGAGACATCTAAGAGTTGTGTATTTCATTCGAATTGCCCCCAATTTTGGACAGAAAAATAACATTTTTAAAAAAGCATTGATTTTCTCAGATGATGTGAGCTTAGGGTTTCTTTCCCTGCCAGGCCACTCCATGCACACGGATATGTTTCCTGTAATCTTAAGTAATGGAGCAAGAACCTAAAGTGTGAATGTGGACCTTAAACACACTGAAGATTCCTAATCTTAAACTAGCCAAGATGCAGGATTCTACTGGGTTTGGGATCATTTAGCCTCAATAAAATGATTTTTAATATGCCGTCAAAATATGAACTAATGTGGGACTTAATATCATAGTAAGAATTTTATGATGAAATTTTGATTTTTTTTCTCATTTACTCCAGCTGTGGTCAACCTTTAAATTGCCAGGAGCAAAAAATAAAAATTGCATGCTCATAAAGAGTTACAGGTTTTAAATATAGTATGCTTGTTAATTCACAGCTATCCTCACTGCAGAAACTGCTAGTACATAATAATCAAGCAAGAGATTTTGAAATCTAACACAATGTGACTTTCCACATGCGTTGTTCTCGAGCCCCCCTGCTTTAATTATTGTAATATTGGTGGCCAATTTCGAATTTAAAAGTGAAGGAGGATACTTTGGAAAACGCTCACCTTGTGTTGATACGTTGACTTTCTTTACCCTGATCACCCCTCTGTGTGTTTGTCCCACTGTAAGTTCTATGCTCTGTGTCCATTTTACATCCAGAAAATGGGTGCACACATACCAATTCTAACCCCTTTTTCTGCGACATCCACACAGTTGGGAATATTTCATGACAGTTTATTTATATAACAGAATATTGTAACCAGGATCATAACAGGTACCACAGCACCGGTGAACTTGGTATTGTGTTCCACAGCCCTTTTTAAATGTTATCCTTCGTCTTTAACCAATACACTGCTGGTTAACGGAGATGCTTAGTACGACAGGGCAATGAGGGCAGATGGTGGGAGAGGAAAAGACAGATTCCACAATCTGTTGGTGTTGATCATTACTTAAGAGTTCAATTCTAATATCCAATTTTAGAAAATAAAGGTATCACTGCATAAAAAGTAATTTGTTTTCGGAGAACATATTACAAAAAAAGTCAGCATTTCTTCTTTTTTTTAAAAATTAAGCCTCCTTTTTATTCCAGGGCTTAAATTTAGGAATTGGGATTTCACATTTCCCCTATTGTTCAAGTACCAGCAATTATCTTGGCCGAGCAAATATGTACAAGGTAGAAATACCATGATGCAATTTTTATTGAAATGCTTGGGTCTCGAGTGAACTAATTCTCTCAGCTTTGGGCTGGACACAGGGCAGTTGCAGGAGAGCACATCCCTTAGGAGGCTATCAGACCTGCATGCATACACATTCTTTGCTGGTAACAATTATCACAAAAATGAACATGTTCAACAAGGGCCTACTCATCTCTCGCTCTGTAGTAAATGTGTAATTAAATATTAAAATACTTCTGAAAAATCTTTCTTTAGCCTTTTTACAGAAATTCAGGCTGATAAAAGGAAAAACTCAAGTGAATTAAAGTGCTCAGATTTTATCAACATCAAACCACTAGTGATTTCTTTTGCCGTCTCCATCTCACAGCTACAGTCAATAGATCTAAATATTTTACTGCACCCTGGCCAATTTATTGTTTGATGTTTAAAAACTCACCAAAAATCAAAGAAAATTCATTAAATCAGAGCCCTCCAATGAGTTGCTATCATCTTTGAAAGTTGAGTTTAACTGCAATATTGATAATTCTCTTTTTTCTGTGACAACAGCCACCAGGGAAATGTTTGGTGTCAGAATACAAAAGAAGATTGCCAATAACAGCGGGGAACAATGTACATATGACACCAAAGACCAAACAGTGTGGTATTCTACACTGTCTTTCTGTCAATAATATCTGATTTACTACTCCTCTCTTGCTTTGCTTGCTGACCTCCTCCAAGCAAAGCAGATGATAGCCTTCTTCTCCTTTTCTACATTCAAAGATATATATTTGAACAGGCTTGGCATTAAAATGCATTTACTAGACAAAGTTGAGCTTTGCTAGGAAAAAGCATTGGCAAAACTTACTGGAGATTTCATTTGTGTGACCCTGAACAAGTGTATTTATTTAACATGTTAACGTAGCTACATGCTATAAATAGTGAACCTATGTAACTGCATATTTCAGTCATAAAATCCTTTTTGGGGCAGGGAATATTTAAATTTCACAGCCAGAGAAAATGCCAGGACTGTACAATAGAAGTTGCTCTCAGTGTCAGTGATGTGTTGAGGTTATAGCAAATACATTTCACTGCCAGAATTCAATCAATATTTCCAAGTACTTTATACTCATTAAGCGAAAATATTTTTTCTGAGATTGAGCTATTTTAGGTCAAGAAGAAATATCATCTGCATGGTTGTATAATTTTACTGATATTATATAAAGTATTTCTAATGAGATGACAACACAGGAGGGAATTGAAGCCAACTTTATATCATGGTTACGATTAGAACACACTCTATGCTTATAGTACGGTGGGTTAAAATTATTATATTCTTTAAAGCTGCAACTATAGACAGAGCACACTGTGGATTACCATGGAATACCATCTTAATCACAGTGCAAGGAAAACCTTCCTAACTCATTTGAAACATTGTCATTTCTGTGCATGAAAATGCTATCTTACATCTAACAATATCTCTAGCTTGATCATTCAAAAAAAGTAACAAAAATCTTAACAAATTTGCAGACGTACCATTATCCTATTACGGGGCAACTATAAAACTTTACTTGACCAATTAACTTCAGTTTGCAACAACAAACATTAAAAGGAGAAAAGCATAGAAAATTATGAAACATTTCTTAATTCTAGTATTTTCTGTTGACAAAAAACTGAATATTTTAATAGCTCTAATGTTTAGCCACTTTTAAAAAGGTAGAGATTATTTTACCGTACAAACTCAATCAGAACCTTTGACTCGAAAAGAAAGATTGTTGTTGAAACGTTCCAGGATTAAGTATACAACTGCAAAACGTATAACCGATAAATTCTATTGTGGAATACAAAAAAATGAGGGGGTCATTTTAGGTGGTCATTGATTCTCTGAAATGCTGCCGTCCTTGTGCAATGCTAGTATTAGCTAGAAAACCTTCGGATTTTGAGCCTGTGATGAAGGAACAATAATCTATATCCAAGTAGGGGTAGTGCGTGACTTAAGAGTTGAACCTGTGGTGACCATGTTCCCATGATATTGCTATTCTTATCGTTCTTGATAGTAGGGGTCATGGGGCAGAGAAGTGCTGCTGGGATAGGTATATGATCAAAAGCAGAATCCAGAAAAAATTACATTTGCAAACTAGAGACTGATCTTCCATTCATCAAACTGGTTTTCCTGAAAACTAGGTCTAGGTGGTCTAATCAGTGATCCTTGAACTTAAAGGAGCCACTGCAAGATAGCGCTGTGAGATACAGAAGTGCACTTTACCGTATATATATATATATATATACCCCATAGCTCGCTACTAACAACCTCTCCTCCCTTTATCTCTTCTTCTTGATTGCTGTTTCTTTCAATCATCCCCTCTTCCGATTATCGAGATACAGCGGCCCACAAACCCACAATTCAAGTGGATTTTGCCAACTTGCTGATCAAATGCGCACGAGTCCCGAGGCCCAGTATTGGGTGTGCCTCGGGCCTACCTGTTCAGGTCACCAGGCTGTGTGGAATTCAAATATCAAACTCAAGTATTCTTAAAAATGTGTTAATCCTGCTATCATTTTTGAGTTTGTTACGGAATTATTACTCCAGCTCAGCTCGGTTTTCTTTGTGCAATTATTTTTTCCTCTTTGACCATTACTCTTAATGTTTCATCCTAGTATTCTCCTCGCACAAATAAACCCCAAATTGTCTCCTCTAAACTTAAGGTGGTAATATATTTCAGAATGTGGGAATCTCCACTGACACTGAATACACAACTCTTCATTCAACTCTCCAAAGCAGCAAATGAAGCAATGCTCCACAGCACATTTTCCTTTATTCTTACAGATCTCTTGAATGAGCACTGGCAAAACCGACCTTCTAAAGAAAGCCAGAGGGCAAATGTTAGTCAAACTTGGGATTTAAATTCCAGGACTCTAGCTACCAGGCAGCCTCTCAATTAATTCTAATTTTCAGATATTACATGACTTGACTGACTGTTATATAATCAATTATTACCACAAATATATGGAGGTCCTTAAAAAGAGCTCTAATAAGGTATTCAGCTGATCAAGGTTTGAATTTACAAGCCACTATAATGGCATTTCCACCCACTAAAGAGAGGGAGGAAAGAAAAGAAAAAGTAAATTACTCAAGCTCGGAGTGCTGTAATCCGCATGCTCCACATGGATTTAGCCTCAAAGTCTACGCTACAAATGGGAACAGCTGCACATTTGCCCTGTAAGATTTCGCATGGAACAGCCCAAGGCCATGCTTATGATACCACATGGGAGTTCCTCCCACTCAACATACACACTGTTCGGTGATGTACCTACTTTGTTTTCTAAAGCTTTACAAAATTTAACACAAACAATTTAATATTGGGCAAATGGCAAATATCATCACAGCTGCCCATTCAATAAACTACTAGAATGAAATTGGCATTCCATTACTAAAAATTTAGATACCGCTGCGATTGTACCTATCATTACCAAAACTTGTCAAGCTGAGCGTGAAACTTCCAGGTAAATGAAAATGTTATTAAATTCTGGCAATAATGAACATGTTGCTCACTTCAGTTCTGCATTAAGCAGCCTTTCTTGTACTTTGGACAGGAATATTAAAGTACAACAAATTATATTTATGCAGCTCCTTTCATGTTAAGTGTTCCAATGCAGTTTCCAGATGTAGTTGACACAGGAACATTCATCCAAAAGGACTACAAATATTAAAACTCACAACATTTCAATATTTACAATTTAAGTTAAATGCGTTGTGGCAAAGGGATGCAAATGGGCTCTGCCAAAGTTATTAGCATGTTCGTTATGTTGTGTAACCAGTATCAAAGACGGAGGGTGATACTTGTTCCATAGAAGCAGCCTCTGCCCAAATAGCCAAAACAATTATTCAGATAAGGCATAGACCAAAACAATGCTATGAAAACTATAGGAACATAGTCCATTCAGCCCATTGAACCTGCTCCATTCCCACATCCCTCTAAGTCATTGGCATATAGAAATCTTTTCTTTAAACATACTGAAGAACTGAGTATTCCGCAGGATCTGGGTCCTCCAGACCCTCCAGCAGCTCCACGATTCTCAGGTTCTGCCTACTGGAGCCAATCTCCAGATTGCCCATCTTGGCCCTCATTATCGCCTTATTATCATCCCTGGCCACCCGTGCCATCTCGTCTTCCACGGCGGCGATCTGGGCACTCTGCCTTGAGAGGGTCACCACCTCCTGTATCACCACGCCTTTACTGTCTGATCCGATTTTGCCAAGGTCGCAGAAATGAGGGCAGGGCACTTCTATTGCTCTGTCCGGGTCCTCAGAGACTGCCTGCCGCAACTTTCCAAGTTCTACCACCAAGATGCCTCTGAGCATCTCAGCAGTCAGCGGAGTGGCCAAAGTCGCAGCTGGAGCCTCCGCCACTTTCTCAGCAGACGAGGCTTGAGAGGCTTTGGAGTCTGACGGCGATCTTTGCTTCTGTGCTGCCCTGTCTTGTACTTTCTGGGCATTACTTTTAAGTGGGAAACTTATCCCACCGAACAAATACATTTCCACCCAAACTCTCCCCCAGAAAACGGGCTAAAAGGGCCAAAATCAAGGTACTCTGGCGGGAGCTACCTCGTGTGTGTGGCTGCTCTCCACATACATCCCCACCAGAATCCCAATCTTATACAATCCAGAACTTCTTTTGTTAGCCATGGATGGCTGACTTTCATTTTGAGTTTTTGTGCCTTGAAGGAATGTATAAATTTTGTAAACTATGTGACCATTCTTTAAAGACTGCCCATTGCCGATGTACTGTCATATCTTTTCATGTATTTTCCTAATCCAGCCACGTTGCCCCTCAGTCCATCATAATTTCCTTTCTACAAATTCAACACGCTGGCTTCAGATTGAACTTTGTCACTTTCAAACACAACTTTTAGTGTATATCAGGGTGCCCTTTAAAGATGTACCCCGATCTCTGTGGACATCGTACCAGTTCCATCAGGCACCGCCCCACCATTGTGGCGGCACAAACCCACCCCAGGCTTTCTGTAAGTACAGAAAATCCAGAGTAAAAACCCGGTTGTGCTTCTGGAGAGACAGACACCGGTTTTCACTCAGATCCTGACATCCTGCCAGATTTTGGCAAAATTCCATCCAATGTAAAATGCTATCCTATTATGATCGCTCGTCCTGAAAATGTTATTTTACAACAAGATTATTAATTAACCCTTTCTAGGTACGTAATACTAGATCTAAAATAACCTGTTCTCTAGCGGGATCCTCAACATATTGCTTGTGAAACTCATGATCGACAGCATTAATGCCCCTTAGACTTACCCAGTTTAAATACTGATTGAAATCACCCGCGTGTTTCTCTAATCTCCTGATTGATACCGTGTCCCACGCTACCACTGCTATTTGGTGGCCTATAAACAACTCTCACCAGTGCTTGCTGCCCCTTGCTGTTTCTGAGCTCATGCCACACCCCGCCTCCACCCCAGAATCAGTTCCAATGCCTCAGAAATCTGATACCTCCTCCCTACGGCACCAATTCACTCAGTCCTCCTATTCCTACATTTACTAGCACATGGTATTGGGAACAATCCTGAAATTGCCGCTTTTGACGTCTGCTTTCAGGACCTCATTCCTCTTCCTACTGATGTCACTGGTACCAATCTGGACCATGACCTCTGGCTGTTCACCTGACCCAGAAGGAGGCCCGCATCCATGAGCTTGGCACGAGGGAGGCAACATATCATCCTGGAATCATGTTCACAGCCACAGAGACACCTGATGATCAAGTTCCCAATCTCTTTTATGCTTCCACTCCCCTTCTTCCGTGCCACCCATGGTGCCATGGACCTTGTTCCGGCTGCACTCCCCTAAGGAACCATCACCCTCACCAGTGTCCAAGATGGAAAAATGATGAGTAGGCCAGGTAAACTCAGGGGACTCCTGCCTTACCTGCCTGGCGGTCACCTATTTCCTCTCTACCTGCACATTCCTGACCTGTAGTATGACCATCTCCCTAAACATGTTATCCACATAGTTCTATGCCTCATCTATACACCACAGTGACTGCAGCCGCTACTCAAGTTCTAAAGCTTGGAGTTCATGCTTCTGCAGCCAATCACATGACCTGTAGTCTTGGACATATGGTGTGCCCATGACTTCCCACAAACTGCAGGATGTACATTACACATGGTCAAACTGACCTACTATATTGCATCTTTAAAAAGTATTTATTACAAATAGAATAAGTAGAATAATTGGCCAGTTACTTACCAAACAGCTTCTCCCCCTCTACAAAAGTAAGAGCCAACTACTGGAGGCTGCAAAGGTAGAGAAAAAAGCACCTCTCTCACTCACCAAACTTCCAGCTTGACATTGGGCACTCAGTGCAGCACTCAATACAGAACATGCAGCACTGAGCACCTCACTTTCTGGAAAACTGATGCGAGCTTCTGAAAAAAAGTTCAAGCTAGCTACCTAATTAACTAATATATATTTAGACTATATATGCAGTGATTCTGAAATGCTTTCACATCCATATAAAGACAGTTGAAGGGCACATTAATTTTTTTAACCTCCAGGTTTCCCACACTTTTTCTCCCCGACTGAGAGTGCGTCACGCTGTGGTACTTTAGTCAAGTGGCTATTTCATATCTGCACACTTCAGGAGTGGATATCATACAATACTAGCAGAGTTTGTTCGATTGAGGAGCCCAGCCCATTTCTTTCATTCTGTATATCAGGGAACCAATTATTGCCACCGTATGATCCAGCTATGCTCTTTGTCAGGCCTTACTAATGACTTGTACAACTTCAACAAGATGTCCCAACCCCTGTATTCAGTGTTCTGACCAATGAAACTTAGCATGCTGAATGCCTCCTACACCACCCTGTCCACCTGCGACTCCACCTTCAAGGAGCTATGAACCTGTACTCCTATATCTCTTTGTTCTGTAACTCTCCCCAACTCCCTACCATTAACTAAGTAGGTCCTGCCCTGATTTGATCCACCAAAATGCATCACCTCACATTTATCCAAATTAAACTCCATCTGCCATTCAAGGGCCCACTGGCCCAATTGATCAAGATCCTGTTGCAATCCCAGATAACCTACTTCACTGTCCACTATGCCACCAATCTTCGTGTCATCCACAAACTTACTAACCATGTCTCCTAAATTCTCATCCAAATCATTAATATAAATAACAAATAACAGTGGACACAGCACTGATCCCTGAGGCACACTGCTGGTCACAGGCCTCCAGTTTGAAAAACAACCCTCTACAACCACCCTTTGTGTTCTGTTGTCAAGCCAATTTTGTATCCAATTGGCTACCTCACCCTGGATCCAATGAGATATCCTTACTTTTATATTCTATACCTCTGCCAACGAAGGAGAGCATTCCGTTTGCTTTCTTTACAACCTTGTCTACTAGAACTGCTGCCTTTAGGGACCTGTGTACCTGTACCCTAAGCTCTCTCACTTCACCTACCCCTCTTAGTATATTGTGTATTGCATGTAACTATCTGACCTCCCTAAATACATGACCTCACACTTCTCGGTGTTAAATTCCACCTGCCACTTTATCGCCCACTCCACCAACCCATCTATGTCATTTTAGATATTAAGGCTATCCTCTACATTGTCCACCACGCGGCCAATCTTTGTGTGGTCTGCAAATTTACCAATCGTGTCTCCCACGTTCACGTTCAAATCATTAATATATAACACAAACATTAAGGGTCCCAACAGTGAGCCCTGTGGAACATCACTTGAAACAACATTCCATTTGCAAGGGCAGCCATCGACCATTACCCTTTGTTTCCTGTTGCTGAGCCAACTTTTTACCCACTTTGCCTTGTATCCCATGGGCTTTCACTTTCTTGACCAATCTGCCATGTGGGACTTGTCAAACGCCTTGCTAAAATCCATGTACACCACATCCACTACACTGCCCTCATCAACCCTTCTTCACTTCATGGGAGGTTGGCAGCAAGGGCTCAGGGGTTGCTCTCAGTTGGCCCCTCTTCCCCATTTATCTGAATGAGGGAATCCCACCCCCACATCCCGCAAGAAACTTCAACAACACTCCCACGTGCCAGCTTCCCTGCCCAACGCTGGATGAGTCCCAGCAGTGGTAGGACGAGGCCCTTAAATGAGCATTAATTACCCACTTAAGGGCAGAAAGGCCTTCCCATCACAGACTTAATCAGCACAGTGGCGAGAAGGTAGCAGGGCCCCCACTCACTGAACTCACCACAGGGAGGGCATTAAATTCCACCCAGTGGCTGAACAGAGATCAGGGATTAAACTAAGGCCTTTCAAGGTCTGCATAGCTAAATGTCACCTCATGTTAATCGCTGAAGAATTTATTAAAAAGTACGGTACTGAATGCTGGATAATGAGAAACCTATTAAATGCATGGGATATCAGATGAAGTGTGATATCATCCACAATATCTATTGTATCTAATTATTGGAGGTTACAACAAATTGATTCTGTACAACAAAAAAATTAAAACCCTTGGAACAACATTAAGCTGTCTTTTTGCAGCTTTTGTATGCTCACCTCAATGCTCCTTGCTGTAATAAAGTCATCAAGTAATTCTGCATACTACAGAACTTCTGCAAACTGCATTGAAACAATATTTATCTACAGTACTGTTTACAGTAATGAGCTTCATACAATTTTACAACAAAGAAGAGGTCAACTGCAGCTATAGGTCATTAGAAAATTTACAAAAGATTAAATTTCAGCATAGAAGTTTGATTCAACAAATAGAAGTTCAGCATAGAAGTTTTTAAACAAATATATCATCAAAAGGCATTGCAAAAATTAAAACTGTTTTAGGAAGGCAAAGACTGAAAGAGGACATAGCAAAGGCCTTTCATATTTTGAGTAGCACGGACAATATAGATGCAAGCTTGAATGGTGATCATAAAACGCAACGACACGAGTGCAAAATTAGCAGCCTGGACAATTAAGTCAATTAACTCCAATTGAAAAGGGTGAATAAACATCTTGGGTCAGAATCGGACTGAAAATGATTTGGTTAAATATAGTTAAAGGTGATCAAATACCTCCTGGAACAGGATGTGGATCCTGGTCTACTGGGCTCAGAAAACTGGTGAACCTGAATAATAAAGCTGTAAGTTTAGGTAAATAGAGATTTGTCTATAATCTTAGAGAGAGGGCTGGCCTTACAGAGACTCTCCCCATGAAATTTAAGAATTGCTTAAAATAAGTCCATGATAGAACAAGTCTGTGGAGTGAGCTGATTTGATAAGTGGATGTAGGATCAGCCACCCCAGGTTACTATCACTACATCATCGGGATTGTGCTGAGCTGGAGCTATGGAGTTTAGATATTGAGGGCATCTTAACAGGTTTGCTCATATTTAACTTTATAAGTTGGAATAGAAAAATACGGTAGTAGCATATTTTATCTTCATTCCCAAGGCCGACTCCCATTACTGCACCCAACTCTTGGCAACACATCCCAATTATATTGGCAACGTTTTTTAAATTACAACCCAGCATTCCTTTAATACTTCGAAGTGATTTCAAATTTTGCCTTCAGTGAGATGGGGCTTGTCTGAATGTTTTAAAATTGAACCAAGACATTGTGTACTGCCCAGCTGTTGTGTCAAAGCACAGCTTTGATCCATCAAGGTTTTGACAATCTCTGCAGTTTAAAAAATCCCAAGTTTAACTTAACTAGGTCAGAATGACATGAAGCGATGCATCTGATGACACACTGACACTACAGCTGTTTGATGATGCCAAACCGGTTTAAACATCTAACACCTGCACATCTTAAAAATTGATTATCAAAAGGATGTCCACACGTAATTTAGCCCTATCTCCCAGATTGTTGGCCCCGACATAATCTATGGCAAAGCCAGTTATTAGTTTGCTTCATTTTCTCTCAATCGCCAGGCTTCTATTTCACTCTGCTACACAAAATTAGCATTGTAATTAATTACATACAAATAATGATGCACCAAATTAATGTGCACTAACATTTCAAAATATTAAATTCAAGATTGGTATTCAATGATGGCAGAAGCATTTTCTCAAGCATTCAAAAAGTTGTGGGTCAGGATTCTCCGAAATCCTGGGCAAGTGTTGACGCTGGGGTCAACGCGCTTCCAGGCCCGGTCATTCTCCTCTTTCTCGGAGGCTAGAACGGCGCCGGAGTGCTGTGCGCTGCTCTGGTGCCGAAAGCCGGCCCTACACGGCGGGCGCGGGTCTGCGCATGCGCGTCAAGGTCGTCTCCGCGGCGACCCCCGGGCAACATGGCGGAGCCATACAGGGGCCCGGCGCAGAGGAACATAGACCACCCCTCAGAATGAGCGCACCCGCCGATTGATAGCCCCCCGATCGCAGGCCTGGCTACCGTGGAGGTCCCCCCTAGAGTCGGATCACCCCGCCCCCCCGCAGCCAGAACGCCTAGGTCCCACCGGGTGGGACCACACGTGAACCACGCCGGCGGGACTCGGCGGGCACTTGGCCCGTCGAGGCGTGGAGATTCGCCGCGGGGGGCGCTTTCAATGGCCCCCAACCAGTGTGTGGTGACCGCGCGGGTGCGATTGGCACCGATTCTTTGGTCGCCAGAGAATCAGCGGCCCAGCGTCGGAGCGGCGTGGTGGGATTATCGCCCCCCTCCCGGCAATTCTCCGACCTGGCGCGGGATCGGAGAATCCCGGTCGTGTTCTTTTCACATCTATAGTTTTATCCTCTGACATAAACTCTGCTAATTTGCAACTGATTTCATCCTCTATCCTGGCACATCTCTCTGGTTAACCAGACCTGCTGCAACCTTGGCACAGTATTGAATTCTGACCTAAACTTTAAACCCTAAATATTTTGATTATTAAAACTGCTAACTTCCACTTTTGCAACATTATCTGCCTCTACCTCAAACAAAGAAAGTCTTGCATGTTTCTGTTACTTCCATAAATGTCCATTCTAACAGTTTCCTCATAGATGTCCAATCCTCCTTCCTTTATAAACTCCATGTCATGTCTAAACTTCCACCTGATGCATGCTAAGCTAAATCATCAATCATAAGATCCATAGAACAGTGCAGAAGGAAGCCATTCAGCCCATTGAGTCTGCACCGACCCTCCGAAAGAGCACTCTACCTAGGCCCAGTCCCCCGCCCTATCCCCGTAACCCCCACACATTGATCATGGCGAATCCAATCCATCTAACCCACACAGCTTTGGACTGTGGCGCAACCAGAGGAAATCCACGTAGACACAGGGACAGCGCGCAAGCTCCACACAGAGGGCGTGATTCTCCGGAAAGATTTGAAGTGTAACGAGCAGGAACTGCTGCGCGCATACCGGTGCTCAACCCGCCAATGCTATTCAACATTAATTGGTACACTTAACGAGGCCCCATAGACTTTGCGTCGCAAATGAAGACTCGTCAGTCAATTTGACACGTTAAAAACCCTTAACCACAAGCAGTATGACACCTCTGTCACTTTCTTCCACAATACAGCCCGACCTCCGAACCCTTGGTCCATCTCTTGGCATCGCATCCCCTCCCCATAGAACTCACCCACACTCCGGCTGTGGACATATCCCCGGAGCTGTGCCCCATCCCCTGGGTGTTTGGATGTTGGTTGCTGAGTGTGTGGTGTTGCCTCCCGCAGTGTCCAGGAATCAAGGTGTGATTGGGATGCTGGGCAATGACTCCCACATTCTACATGACCCACAGGAATCCACTTGGGATGTGTGAAGTGCGCACCTAACCACGATTGCCAATTCCCTATCAGCGATAGCCTTCAGCCGCACGGTCAGAGGCCTCGGCAGTCGATGGAGGGTATGGGTGGTCAGTGGGACGGACAGGCCGGGGGCTAGGGTTCCTCCCGGAATGGTACACAAGATCCAGGGGTTGGCATACTGGTGCCACATGCGGTTGTCTTCCCCCCTCCTCCCTTGCATGGTAGTCCACCTCTGCAGAGGTGCTTCCCCACCCCTCCAGCCGAGAGTCCCTCACCCCCTGCCGAACACTGGGGCAGCAAGCCCAGCGCCCTCGGCCACTTTGCCTGTGAGCAAAGATGGCTACTCACTTCCTTGGCTCCCTGCAGAAGCCCTTCCACCAAAGGAGTACTAATCGACGCCAGCGGAGCACTTGCTGGGGAGGCCGCTGAATAACGTGAGGCCGTTGGATATGGGGTGGCTCTCGTTTAATTGTATAGAAATAGGGCTTAATTGGTGATAATTGGTTTGTCGCCACGCTACGGAGAGATCCCGATTTTGCCTACGGGAGCGGGCCGGTTGCATTGAAAACTGCTTGGCGCCCAGCACGGTTCTCGTTTTCGGCCTCTCCCACTATTCACCGGCCTCGTTTCGTTCGAGTGTGCAACGAGGCCGGAGAATCGCGCTCAGACAGTTATCCAAGGCTGGAATCAAAGGTAGCTGGTGCTGTGCTGCAGCAGTGCAAACCACTGAACTGCTCCTCTTCAATGGTGTTCACAGGCTCCCCTTTCCCCAACATATTAAAACCTACTGTAGCCTCGCTCCACCCTACGTTTGTAAACTCACCAATCCTATAACCCTCCCCAAGGACCTTTCTCATCGGAGTCTGGCCTTCTCGTCATTCCCTTTTATTTTGGCCACCATTGACATAGAACATTGTTACATTAGTCCTGTCTCCTGGAATTCCACCTTGACAAACATTGTCCTGTTCAGCCAACCTTTTTTCCTCAATTGGTAATCTGCCTGTTAGCTTCAATATTCAAAACACGAGTGAGAAACACGGGGAGGTTTTCTAATTGCGAATTGCATCTTCATTTTTGGATTATAATGAACCAACAGCTTTGACGTCATTAAAGCTGCTTTCATTTCATTATATACATTTCCACATTCTTCTGACCTGTGCCATGCCTGACTGACACATAGCAATGTGCGTAAAGGCTTCGATCCAGGAGTTACACCACCAATGAGAAATGGGTACCAGCTATGGTCGTAGCAAAGACAGCTCCAATATTCTACATCGTACAGACTGATGATGAAAGGATTTAGTGACGCACGCTGATCAGTTGCTTGCGTGATCAGCTGCACGACGTGACTTTGCAAAAACTTCTCAAGAGTTTCTACCTTGAGAAGATCGAGAGAGCTATACTGGAACAGAGACCAGAGACAGTGACGAGTTCAGATTCTGTTCCTGAGGACTTTTCAAAGCCTATAGTGACAAATATTGAAATAAAGACTCAAGAAGTATTTCAGAAATACTCAGAAAGTAACAAGGACATTTCTGAGATTGCGAGTAGCAGACAGAGTTCTACCAAAAAGGTATAGATGTCTCCCACAGAGACTATCTTCCTGAATAATATATATGTGTAGAAATAACATATCAGAGGAGCTGCTGTATAAATGTTAATTGTTGATTTTGGACTAATGAAGAGAGAAGGTGTTACGTATCTGGAAATAAAGCCGTGATTCAGTGGACAATAGTCTCAGACTGCTTTTGAGAGTGTTTGGCAGGTGATTCTTGCTGGCTGCAGCGTTGAGAATCACCCCGCTGTTCAATGGTGCACTGCCCTTTGAAAAAAAATTGAAATGAAAATCACTTATTGTCACAAGTAGGTTTCAAATGACGTTACTGTGAAAAGCCCCTCGTCGCCACATTCCGGCGCCTGTTCGGGCCTGTTTTGGCCTCAGAGAGGTTCACTCCGCTGAGGCCACAGAGATGTCCTGTTGGCGAGTTGGTCTTGCCAGCAGGAACGGTTGCTCGCAGATCAGGGCGGCATTTTGAAGGACAGCCATAATCTTCCCCCCTCCTCCACCCCCCCCCCCACCCCCCCCGTTTATTGCCCCCCCCCCCCCCTCCCCCCACTAACATGTCAAGGCCCCTGGGAAAACTTATGTCCCCTCCGATTGAGAAGCCCCGCCCCCGGGCATGGCACCTGGCAGTGCCACCCGGGCACCCTGTCGGGAATGGCTGCTTGCCGATCGGGGCGCTATTTTGAACAGCATTCCTGATCTCTCCCTGATCCCATTAATTAACGCTCTTCCTTCAGCCCCCCCCACCCAACAGTGTCGAGATCCAACGGGCTTATTTAAATATATAGTCTGGATCCCACCCAGCAATCGGCCCAGCGAGGAGCCCGATTTGGACCTGATCCGCGCCAGGCTGAATAGTGCCCTACATTCTTGCTGGTTCTGCGCCATGTGATGCGCAGTGACGTCAGCAGTGTGCTTGCGTGGGCTTTGGGCGGTCACCATCTTAATCGTATGAGCAACACCCTCAATAAACCTCTCACCGTGTTTCCCAAAAATCCAGGTGTGGGCACCTTTATTCCTTTTCTCTTTGCAGCAACAAAAAAATATAACAGGGTGGGAGGTTACTTTTATTAATTTATGTATGCTCCATGTAGATTGAGCCTTGTAGAGGGACTATAATGAAGAATGGCCTGCTGAGTTACTTATCCAATTGGAGGGTGTTGCAAGTTAAAGGCAAATGGCTCCATAGAAAAATATCAAAGCCTTTTTCGAGGTTCAAATTTGGTCTCATTTTTGCAATGTTCAAAATGTCAATAAAAATGCCGTTTACAGTTTGCTGGATGGAAACAACAGAGCCATTGTACCATTTGCCTACTAATATATTCTATCTATGGCTTTCTATTTTGTCAATTTGCCTTTATGCATCATGTACAAGTAAAACTGTTCAATTGAACATGGTGGTCAAACAAACAAGGAAGGCAATGCTTCAGACTTCCTTACTGTAAAAACTTGTCCAATTCCTCAGTGGTACACAGAAGGCCTGACTAGCAATAACTCTTATCAAAGTAAAATTATTTTGGATTTCTGTATTATTCCAGACTCAACAGCTTATCCTCAGGGGACAAAAGAAGCAATGGCAATAAAGCACATACGTGAGAGTCAGGTGCCAACTATGACTGCGGTATTGGGTCTCTGGTGGTGAATTGCACTCCGTCAAGTAACACTGGATTTTGCTTCACAGGAAGAGGATGAAGCAGACCTGGGCTGCATAACATCTGCCTTAAGGCTCTCTGGAGATGAGGGATCTCGGTAGTGCCCTCGAGGAAGCAGGTCGCAGGTCGGATCGCTCCCGCCCGCGATGGGCAAACGGACTTTTAAACGGACTTTTGCGGGACCTGGCGACCTGGTTAGGTTGAGGGGACGAGGGGACGATAGGGCTCCCCCCCCCCCCCCCCAGGGTATGAGCAGCTGGACCAGAAGTGGTCGGGTGGAGCGGCAGGGCTCGAAGCGGGAGCAGCGGGGACCCCAGGCCAGGCGGTGAAACATGGCGGACGGCAGGGGCCAGGGAGCGGAGGCTCACTGGCCAAGGGAGCAGCAGATGGAGTTTTTTTAAGAACTGCTTCGCCGAATTGAAGAGGGACCCGTTGGACCATGAGGGCGGCAATGGACCGAATGGTCGAGGCGCAGGCGGTCCAGGAGAAGGCGCTCAGGGAGGTCGAGGTGAAGCTCTCCAGCCAGGCGGACACGGTGGCGGAGCTGGAGCACGAGGTGGAAGAGCTGAACGCCCGCCAGAGGAGGATGCAGGAGCAGCTTGAAGAGCTGGGGAGCAGAGCTAGGAGGCAGAATTTGAGGATCGTTGGCCTCCCCGAAGGCTGCGAGGGGTCGGATATAGGTGCATCCGTGAAAGATATGCTCGAGGCGCTGATGGGGCCGGAGGCCTTCCCCAGACCCCTGGAGTTGGATGGGGCGCATAGAGCGGGGGGGCAAGGAAGCCCAGGACGGGTAACTGACCGAGGGTCTTGGTGGTCCGCTTTCACCGGCTTGCTGACAGGAACTGTGCTGTGATGGGCCAAGGCGGAGAGGAGCAGCAGATGGGAGAATTGTGAGATGCGCATCTACCAGGACTTGGGAGCGGAGCTGGCCAAGAACTTGGTACCTTTTGGCGGGAGATCGGGGCCTTTGATAGGGGGATGGGCTAGGGGCTGGTTAAGGGACTTGAAAGGGCACGGGGAGATACAATCAGGTTAAAGGGTCCTTGGTGTGTGTGGGGGAGGGCCCGAGCGCTTGGGTGGGAGACAGACAGGCGTCAAGGGCAGGTCAGCGTAGCTAGCGTAGGTCAGGGGGCACCAGGGAAAGTAGGAGGAGGGGTGGGCTAGGGCCAAGCGCAGGGCTGGCCTGGCAGGTCAGGCCTCGGGGGGGTAGGGAGGTTGGGGGGGGGTGGGGGGCAGCCGGGAAGGAGAGCAGAGGAGACTTAAGTGGGCAAGGGGGGAGGTCTAGGGATCCCCCGGGGGAGAAGGTCGCTTGCAGACTCTCAGGGAACAGCGCAGGAAACCGACAGCAGCAGCACCGGGGGGGGGGGGGGGGGGGGGGGGTGTCAGAGCCACGTTTGTTTAGTTGTACACGTGGGGCAGGGCAAACAGAGCTGACAGGGGAAGTGCTTTATTAACATGTTTATTCTTTCCCACTGTTTGATTTCACTATGTTAAGGCTCTTTGCAGAGGGCCTTTTTCCTCTCTGGAAATGTTACAAATTTGTTTTAAATAAAAAAATGTCAAAATAAAAAGGCTCTCTGGAGATAGCTAGCGCCATTTGCAAAAATCTCATCCATTTAATAGAGTATGTAACGCATCAGAAAGACAAAGGCAAGAAACAAAAGAAGGAAGAGAAAGTTAAAGGAGTCACTGCTGAAACTTTCACTTTCAAGTTCAAATGCAATTGGATCTGTTACAATTTCCAGAAGAAAGCACTTTCCTGCAAATTACTAACTGATTTACAAAGTTGTCATTTGGGAAGCCTGGATGCAAACCACTTGTCCTTCTGATTACAGTTAATTACTTAATTTAAAGGGTTGTGAATCTTTGGAATCCTCCACTCCGGAGGGTTATGTATGTTCCATCCTGGAGTACATTTAGAGCTGGGATAGAAAGATTTTTGGCTTCTTATGAAATGAAGGAATATGTGGAGCTGACAGGAAAGTAGAGTTGAAGCTTCAGATCAGCCATGATAGTATTGATAGGTGGAGCTCGGGGTGCCATAGGTCCGACACCCACCCATTATGATCCTGTGCTACGAATTAGTTAGTATTTCACAAGCTGCTGCATTATTTTAGTTTGATCTTTCAACTCTTCGCACCCTACACCCTGTAAGGACTCCATTCCTTTCTCTCAGCTCCTTCACCTCCGTCGCATTTGTTCCGATGATGCCACTTTCCAAGTGCTTCGAAAATGTGTTCCTTCTTCCTCAACCGTGATTTCCCATCTACAGTTGTTGACAGGGCCCTCAACAGCGTACGGTCCATCTCCCGTGCCACTACCCTCACCCCCTCCCCTCCCTCCCAGAAGGATAGAGTCCCCCTCGTTCTTACACTTCGCCCCACCAGCCTCCGTATGCAAAGTATAATCCTCTGCCATTTTCGCCAACTTCCAGCGTGATGCCACCACCAAACACATCTTCCCTTCACTCCCTGTCAGCATTCCGCAGAGACCGTTCCCTCCGAGACAATCTAGTCCACTCCTCCACCATACCCAGTACCTCTCCCATCACCCATGGCACTTTCCCATGCAATCGCAGAAGGTGTAACAACTGCCCCTTTACCTCTTCCATGCTGAACATCCCAGGCCCAAAACACTCAATCCAGGTTAAGCAGCATTTCACTTGCATCTCTTCCAATTTGTTCTACTGCATTCGCTGCTCCCAATTTGGTCTTCTCTATATCGGAGAGACCAAACGCAGACTGGGTGATCACTTTGTTGAGCGCCTTCGGTCTGTGCGCATTCAGGACCTGACCTTCCTGTTGCTTGCCATTTTAACACAATACCCTGCTCCCATGCCCACATGTCTGCTCTTGGCCTGCTGCAATGTTCCAGTGAAGCTCGACGCAAACTGGAGGAACAACATCTCATCTTTCGGTTAGGCACGCTACAGCCTTCCGGTCTCAACATCGAATTCAACAACTTCAGATGATTAGCTCTACCCAACTGCGACCCATTTGTTTTCATTTTAACTGCCTTTGACCTTTTATTTCTTTCTTGTCTTACTTTAGATATATATATATATTTTGCCCCCCATCTTATCCCCCCTTTCTTACCATTTCTACCCTTCGCTTCCCCCTCCCCCACTTTTCTCATTTTACCTCCCTCCCCATCCATGTCCCTCCCTTCCCCCACAGCGTACCCTCTGATTTTAGTTTGTCTGCTGTTTGGTCTTTAATACATTTATTATTTCTGGGGACTGCCATTAGCACTCTTTTCCCTTGGTTTCTGTGGCTACGACTCATCTTTCATTCCCTCACCCGACAGTATAAATATCTCACACTTTCTATGCCTTTTAGCTTTGGCAAAGGGTCACCTGGACTCGAATCATTGGCTCTTTTCTCTCCCTCCAGATGCTGCCAGACCTGCTGAGATTTTCCAGCATTTTCTCTTTTGGTTTCAGATTCCAGCATCCGCAGTAATTTGCTTTCATCTCCCATGGTCACTCATGGCTGCTGACATTTTCGAATGGAATAGTAAACAGCACATGGTCCTGGACCCTTCCTACACCAGGTGGTTTAAAATCGTCCACCTGCCGGACATGAAGGGGCAACACAGTCATAAACAAGCTCAAGAGACACCTTGCGCCACACGGCTTCCCTCAGAGGATAATGATGGGCATCACTGTCCAGGTAGTTTCCAGTGAGTGCAGGAACCTTGCATAAACGGGTGGAACAAGCGATACATTCAGCAAAGTGCCTACTTGAGAAGTGTGCCCGAGACCACACAGATTACTGTGCTGCAATCCACAGCCTGCGAAATGTGCCAAGACAGGATCTGCCCTCATCAGCACAGTGAATATTCTCCAGGCAAACCAGGACCACAATCCCCATTGCCAAGGCCCTCTTAAAGCCCAACATCAAAACCAACGTAAGTGGTGCCCACATGTAGCACCGGCTTTGGGGAAGGAACTATGATGATTGAAATGCTCGCAGACTCTGCCCTCTAGTAACTGGTCAAACAGTCAAATGCAGACCACAGGAGGGCACAACAAGCTGTCAGTGGTACACAGCCATGCACCACATCTAAACAGCTGTATGGTTGCCTTTGCCAGTGCCCGATATGTATGAAAGTGGTGTCACCTACTGCAGGTATCTGAACCAGCACCATCACCACCACAGACATCCAACCTGTAATCCAGGCCTCCTACACCAATGGAAATGGAGGCTCCTCCAGAGGCAAAGCAACAATCCCTGCAGCCACTAGGTACATCGAGCGCAAGGATGCCTGATGCCATCCACACTGAGGACACCAACCCAAGAGCATCTCCAGCAACGGGCACAATTCCACGCTCAGGCCGCCAGAGTAAACAAGGTTTCAGCACTATTTCACAGTCCAGTCTACAACTGGCCTTCGTTTAAAACAAAAGGGGCGGGTAAGAGACGTGATGGGCTATTCAACAGCTGCAGCAGCCCAATCAGTGTTTTGCTATGTAAACTGTTACGTGTTGTTAGCTTGTTAAATTTCTACATTGTAAATAGTTTTCATCCAGTTACTGTTCTCACACACCGTTAAAACTCAGCACTCCCAGTTCTCCCAAGTTAAACGGGAAAGATGCAGGCCGGGTGGTCATGTGGTATGTAAGGGTTGCTCAGAGTATTCAATAAGCCTTTACTGGTCAAAGTGATTGGTCACCAATCATTGCAACCCAGCACTTCTACAGATCTGGTACATGTACTTTTCTTATTAGCATCGACCTAGTCTTTTTGAATAACTTGATCAGTAAATTAATTTTTCTTTACAGATATTACATTCTTCTTGTAGTATGGGCACCTCTTTATTTCTTAATAAACAAGTCGTTTCACATGGCAATGCACCACAGGACACAAACAAATTGCCTTTTGTGAAATACTGTCATTTGAAACAATAGGCAGCTCACTCCCTCTATAAACCTGGTTGGTTTTTCATCTGGTGCACTGTCATGAAATCTGTCAGCAACACACAAAGTTATAAGACCATAAGATGCAGGAGAAGTAGGCCATTCAGCCCATCGAGACTGCCCCACCATTCAGTGAGATTATGACTAATTTGATGTAATAATCCTCAACTCCACTTTCCTGAAATATACCCACAAGCTTCGATTCCGTTACCAATTAAAAATCTATCTGTCTCAGCCTTGAATATATTGAATACCCCAGCCTTTCCAGCTCTTTACAGTAAATAATTCCACAGATTCACTACCCTCTCTAAGAGAATAACTTTTTCCTCATCTTTGTATATCTGTCCTTAGATACGTTCGGTTTGAAGTATCTGAATTTTGGTTTCATTTGCTGATTTATTCAGGGATGGGGTTGGGCATTCAAGGCAAAGCCTCCAGTTACAGACAATAAAGGCTCCCTGGTGCTTGCAGTCTGTCCCACATAACTGTGATACCTTGCCTATGAGAAGATATACTCTGCCCACTCCTCACAAAAGCTTCTGATCTCCTGGGAGAGGCAAATAAATCAGATACAAACCCCGGCAATACTGGGCAGAGAAATCAAGGAAATTCCTTTCTGACCCACTTTAGGCAATTAAAATTAGTCCAGATCACTTTGGCCCTGAATATCTCGCAGCACCTGCACCCTTTCAGACAAGGTGATATCACAATGTAAATTCAGCAGTTCATAATCCAAAATTTTATGGCTGATGTAATATCCATGATAATAGGGATTAAAAAGTGAAAACATATTTGGAAGAACTATTTGAAATTTGTTTTCCAAACAAAGAATAATTAGTTCTCGATGTTGTGTGTGCAGTGCAAAGGAACCTTGTGGCTCAGTATATCTGTATTAAACAGCCACCTTGCTTTTCACAACTAAATTCTGCCAGGCACGGACATCAGTGGACATGGACACCACTGCCACTTGCTGGAGTCAACCCCCAATGCCATCCATTCCCCATGCCAATCAGTAATCTTACTCAAAACCACAATGTACTCCATAACTCTCAACACAATGTACTCCATAAACAGTATTAGTGTAACAACCACACAATAATTGGATTTAAAAAATGTTTCCCCTCCAAATGAAATACCAATTTTTCAATGTGATTTCAATGGCATCAAGGGGGTACGGGGAGAAAGCAGAAATATGGAGTTGAGATTGAGGATGAGCCATGGTCATCTTGACTAGTGGAGCTGCTCGAAGGGCCAAATGCCCTATTCTTAGTTTCTCCATGTCTAAGTCTATCTGTCTCAGACTTATAGAACAAAGAATAATACAGCACAGGTACAGGCCCTTCGGCCCTCCAAGCCTGCTCCGATCACACGTCCTATCCAGACCAACCGCCTGTGTCCTTCTATACCCCATCTGTTCATGTGCCTATCCAGATAAGTCTTAAAGGTCGCTAACGTATTTGCTTCAGCACCTCACTTGGCAGTGCATTCCAGGCCACCACCACCCTTTGTGTAAAAAATTTCCCCCGCACATCTCCACTGAACGTTTTCCCCCTCACCTTGAATTTGTGCCCCTTGTAATTGTCAAAAAAAAAAAAGCCTCCAACTGTTCACCCTATCTATACCGCTAATAATTTTATAAACTTCTATCAGGTCGCCCCTCAGCCTCCATCTGTCTAGGGAGAACAATCCCAGTTTATTCAATCTCTCCTCATAGCTAATACCCTCCATACCAGGCAAATAGAACATAGAACATACAGTGCAGAAGGAAGCCATTCGGCCCATTGAGTCTGCACCGACCCACTTAAGCCCTCACTTCCACCCTATCCCTGCAACTTAATAACCCAATTAGCCCTCCTAACCTTTTTGGTCACTAAGGGCAATTTATCATGGCCAATCCACCTAAACTGCACGTCTTTGGACTGTGGGAGGAACCTGGAGCACCCGGAGGAAACCCACGCAGACACGGGGAGAACGTGCAGACTCCGCACAGACAGTGACCCAGCGGGGAATCGAACCTTGGGCCCTGGCGCTGTTAAGCCATAGTGCTATCCACTTGCGCTACCGTGCTGTATTCTCTTCAAATCCTCTATATCCCTCTGGTAGTGCAGTGACCAGAATTGGACACAGTATTCCAAATGTGGCCGAACCAACATTCTATATAATTGCAACATAATTTTCGAGCTTTTATACTCAATACCGTCTCCTATGAAGGCAAGCATACCATATGCTTTCTTTACCACCATTTAAACCTGTGCTGCCACTTTTAAGGATCTGTGGTCCTGCATGCTCAGATCTCTCTGTGTCTCTATGCTCCGGATGGTTCTGTCATTTATTTTATAGCTTCCATCTGAATTGGATCTACCAAAATGCATCACCTTGCATTTGTCCGGGTTAAATTCCATCTGCCATTTCTCGGCCCAATTTTGCAGCCTATCTATATTCTGTTGTATTCTCTGACAATCTTCACCACTATCCGCAACTCCTGCAATCTTAGTATCAGTCGCAAATTTGCTAACCAGACCCGCTATGTTTTCTTCCAAGTCATTTATATATATTACAAAGATATATAGTTATTGATGCACAATCAATGACCACTAAAGCGAGGTTGTAGTCCAACTGAAGGTTTTTATAAGCTAGATGTTTCCCCCAGCAGCTCAGGTACAGAATGAAGGCTGCTGGGGTGGGACGGGCTCTTATACCCCACCTAGCAGGGCGGAGCTACCATACAGCTTCACCAATAGGAACATACAATATCTAATTTTACAGTAATTGTCTCGTGTGAATGATGGGTAATCAAATTTTACTATTATGCACTGACCTGATCAATGATAACTCTACTATTAATTCAAGTGAAGGGGGAGGAGAGAGAGAGAGAGAGCTTTAAAAAGAGACATTTCATTTTCAACACTTTTTAAAAGAACACTACTTCATTAGCTTTTCTGAAGATAAATTATGCGGGAGAGGTTCTAACTTTTACATTTTGCCATTCATTTCCTTCAAGTCGCCAGGACTTTCTTGAATTGCAGTGGAAACTCCATTTGCGCATGTAAAATTGAGGTGAAATGCTTACTATTGCTCAATAACTGTGAATCCTTCGCCAGTGCAATGCTCATCTTATATGGCAGTCTTTGCAGTGTGCTTTAGAGATGTAACAGACAGGGAAAGGAAAAATGACTCTGAAGTCAAATCTAAATCAACTCATTGAAGTATTCAATTATTCGGTCCTTTGTCCTTCTTTATCAACTTTCCAGCATTAAGGCACAGGCTAGCATTGTTACAGAATGGAACGTTTTTCTACAATGAACTAGCAGCAATATCAAGCACTCCTAATTCAAGTTTTACACAGACCTATATTGCTCCAATCACAGGCTTAACCTAAACTCAGACGTGCACACCTTACTGCACGAGTGTGCCATTTCTATTTCCCACACCATTTACCCTTATAGCTGTTCTGAGGCTAATTAGTTCCAAATTATGGGATGTTTCATACGGTGGATTCACATCCATAAGCAATTGAGCAGAGACTGCCCAAAATCACTTCCCTGAGGGAGCTTCACGGCCAAGAGAACAAAAAAACCTTAATTTGGTGCTAATTGGCCTCAGAACAGCCGTAAGGATATATGGTGTGGGAAACAAAGGCGTGCTCATGAAGCATGGGTGCTTTCGGAGTATAGGTTAAAGACTGGAAGCTCTGTAGGTGGGCTATGCTGGATTTAAATCTAGTCCTGGGTGTAAAAGATGTCTTAAAAATCTCATGAAACAGTTGTGTGAAATGCACACAACCCATGATGTTCCTAATTACTTTTTATGTGAACCAAGTATTCGCTTTTCCTGTACATAAAGGGTTAGTTTCTGGATATTGTATTTAGTAATAATTTCAAAATACATTTACACTACCTGCTTCAAGGCATCATCCACATCCCTCAGGTAAGTAACCAAGTTTTCTCTGTCTCTGTATGGGGGAGAGAAACAGATTACTCTAAATATGAATGAAAGGAAAAATCTTAACTTTTAAGTTATTTCGGAATAATAAATAGTTTATGACACAAATATCCTAATCTTGAAAAATGCCCCATTAAAGCTGGGATACATAGAGTTTGCGTATTAAGTGGATCAGTCATTATTTGCAATCATGTATCATTGTGGCCCATCATGAGGCTAAATTTGGTATGGCTCACATAGGATAAAATCTCAATATATTTACAAACCTGACATCTCCACAGTCACAAAATGACAGCCTGCATAATGTATATTTTCAAAAACCTTCTGTGTAATAAAGTGTCTGAAACTCTAAAACAAGGTAGACTTGAATGTACATAGTGCCTCATAACGGTAGCAGTGGTCAGCACTGTTGCTTCACAGCGCCAGGGCCCCAGGTTCGATTCCCGGTCTGGGTCACTGTCTGTGCGGAGTCTGCACGTTCTCCCCGCGTCTGCGTGGGTTTCCTCCGGGTGCTCCAGTTCCCTCCCACAAGTCCCGAAAGACGTGCTGTTAGGTAATTTGGACATTCCGAATTCTCCCTCTGTGTACCCGATCAGGCGCCGGAATGTGGCGACTAGGGGATTTTTACAGTAACTTCATTCAGTGTTAAAGTAAGCCTACTTGTGACAATGAAGATTATTATTAAATAAAGTTTGATAAACCGTAACTGGTATTATGTGCAGCAACTTTGGTCATATCAGCGAATGTGACAAGATTCCCTGAGCAGCAATGGGAAGAATGAGCAGCTTAATTGTTTGTATTTCAAGGCTGTTTTTACCTTGCTGTATAACCATTCTGAGTTAAAGCACTGTTGACACAACAGAAAGTGTGTTTATGTCAGCTGAAATGTGTTGTGCTAATAGAGATATTTTATCCTTTCAAGAGATTTGGAATGTATTTCAGTTAAAAGGTTGGATTACTATTAAAAAGTTTGGATTATTATTTTAATTGACAAAAGGCAATTCATGACTATTGAAAACTATAACGGAGGCCACAAGTACAGAATGACACTTTTTGATTTATTTTTTGCTACGAATTGAAATGTAAATGAATAATAAATGTTCCTCTAAATTCAGATACAACATCCAATGTTCAACTTAAATTTGACAAGGGAGCTCTGTCACCCAAAACCGCTACCCTTAAAGTAACGGTGCGAATGAGACCACAAGATCAGACCTCGGCAGTAACTAGGCTAGGTATATTCCTGGGAATGGGGGCTGAGATCATTGGGAGGGGCGGGAGAGTAGCTTACATTATATATGTGGGACTGGGATGGCTATCCTGTTCGTTCAAGGCCCACAAAAATTCAACACGTGTGTTTGGGGCTTCTTTGATTCCAAGGAACTTATTGGATGAGCACATTCAACCGAAATTGACAATCAGAGTTCTTTTTACACTATAGGATTCCCAATTCCCAATGATAAAATAGCACCCACAACCTGAAACAAGCAGGACTTATTCAAAATGAAGCCAGTCACATCGCCCTCGCTGTTGACACCAGCAAAGCAACTGACCCCATTCAGAGGTCGCTACCATCCCCATTGACGCCAAACAAAGGGAGGGAAAACCGATCGCACTGTATTTTAACAAATTATTACTGCTGCCGATACGTATTAAAGCGGCACTATTGCTAAATTATCATTTGGTTCAATAAATAAGATTATCTTCAAAATTTATATTTGTTTGTAAGTTTGCAGTTTCCGAAATCCCTTCAGAAGAGAGAATGATTGACCTTAGAATTCTCCAAGGTAGATTCTGCCGTTCATTTTTGAACTTTTCCCCCAATTATTTTCTTCTAAAAACCCTTCCGAGTGCCTGAATTGATCCAAGCTTGTTTCAAGTATCGCCCCCAAAGCCCCATGCTCACTTTGCTGCCTTGCAGAGGGCATGTTCTGCATCTTGGATGCTCTCCTCAAGTTGACGCTTGTCCTGCTCCAGCTGGGCGAGGTTTTTGTTGAGCTGACGCATTGATTGATCCTTTCTCCTTAGTTCCATGTTTGCTTCGGAGAGACTCTGAAACAGGCAAAATAACCTGGTTTTCATAACTTCACTTTGTGCCACTGGCAAAAATATATAACCGCTAACTTTAACTATTAACCAGAACAGGAATCTACAGCTGCACACATCTATATGCAGAGATGGCAACTGCAATCTAGTTGGTAATTGTTCACATGGCAGAATTTATTTATAATTGGAGAGCCCATGGGATCATTGTTTTAATTTCACACATGGGAGAACATTGCTAGATAAAATGTAGGTCTTAAAAGCTGCTCAAAAGACAAGACAACATCCTCCGATATTAAGAAACTTAAATATCTTGAACATTCAAATAATAACCAAAGCAATTTAAAACATATATAATACATTCAGTCACATTTTAACCAAAATTAGGACGGAATGATGAACCACTACATCCATGTCTTTGTGGACAGGGGCTTTATGACCGTACACATGCCCCTAGAGCATACCTCCATTATTTGCCCAGAGCTATCACCACGTCACCACCATCTCCCCTAACTACAATGAGCCCTCTAGCTGTTCCTTAATAAAATTAACGACAATTCTGGTAACTTCAATTCAGGGGTTAATATTCTGATCACTGAAATTTGAATTATTTAAACTTGAGATCTGCCTGTTCACTAAAAATAAATAAATGCCAGTGCACAGTCTGCTTAGATCACCAAGGACCTGGATTGGCACATAATCATAAAAAGCAGAGAAAGATTGGATTTGAATAGTGCTTTCCATGACCACCTGTTCTCTCAAAGTGCTTCAATGACAATGAAGTAATTTTGAAGTGTAGCCACGCCTGTAATGTAGGAAATATAAACAGATTCATAGCCCAGGGAAAATAAATGTTTAAGCACAAAATTGATCTGTACATGCATTAGATCACGGTGTGCTGTAATTTCTCCACACTGCGAATTATCTGTACAACTAAGATCATTGGTGCACACACAATGCGGTGCAAGACAACGTGGCAATACATTGCAAATATAGATTGATGGAACAGATCCTGGTTTTTATTACAGAGTAGATCAGGAGGGAAACAACATCCCATACATAACAGGATGGGTGCAATTCTATATTAAAGAGTATTTTATTTTGGCACTAGATAGCACACCAAGGGCTGTGTGTCAATGTGGGTAGATATCGGAGTGTCCAGCTCACCATATTGCTTCAATGAAATAGTGGCCATTTTGTAAACCTTTAAAAAAAAGATTTCCCTTAGAGAACCATCACACAACAGGAGAATCATAGAGTATTCTAGAGTTTGGTGCCTAAATCTACTATGTGTCAAAATAGACAGTTTAAAAATTAAAACACTGGGCTGAGGTACCAGAGTGTTACCAATGCCCATGAAACCTGACCTCAAATTCAAGTAGAAGAGTGAAAAAAGGGGAAAAACATGATGCAGAGGTTGGATGGTATGGGGTGTGCAAGTGTCCTTCTCTTTATTTCCTTTATTCTCATTTCTTTTATTTTGTTATTTTAGGTCCATGGTACCGTAATCGGAATGTGCCGTCAAGCGCGCAGCAGTAACTTAATTGAAGCCTAGTTGTAACAATAAGCGATTATTATTATTATGAAAGGCCAGACTCTTCGGTGCCGATTGAATCTTAGGAGCCGGTTTTGGAGGAAGTTGCTTGGATTGGCTAACTGGCAACCAGTGTGTTGGCTAGGGACAGTGTTCTGCCTGACAACAGTCAGTGACTGGTTCCTGCGAGATGCTTTCTGAGAGAACGGGACAGAAGTGTTTAGATCTGAAGTGAAAGGACAGTTTGATTGTTCTAAAACTAGTGAGTGCCTGGCACATCTTTGCTGTGAACTTGGAACGATGCTGAATCTACAGAGAAATTAGACAACCTTGCCAGAGAAAACCATCTCAAGCCTAGACGGAATAAATACCAAAACGAAAGCCGGAACTTCAGAAAAACATGAACCAGAAGTCATCCCAGTGCAAAGATCTTTTATTTTATTCATAATTTATTTCCCTCTCAACCACCCTTTTCCCTCTGTGTTGTTTGTCTGTGTGTAGAAAGTGGGGGTAGTTAGGAAAAGATAGGTTGGGAAAGGTATTAGATAGTCAGTTACATTTTCTGTCAGTTTAATTATAACACTGTACATAATAAAAGGTTCCTCATGTAATCTGGTGACTGCAGTTTATTGGGCTCAACCAAGGATCTCAGGTATTTTAAAAACAAATCTAATTTGTATCAGTATTGCAACTTTGGGTCAGGTGGGACTGGAGTTGACCGCACACTAGCCAGGGTGTTGTGACAGGAGGATGGGGGAAAAGAAATTAAACACTTTCAATCTGTACACCTGAATGAGGGGCATCAAATCTGCAATGTGGCTGATGCTGGCAATGCAGAGAAAATAGGGAGGTTTGATGCAAGTATTTTGAAATTATATTAAAGGGATCGCCTTTAGAAAGAAAGTTGTTAATTTGATGGAATACATCCTAAGGATCAACACTAATTCTTGGGCTATTCTGGTAATTTGATTTCTTTCACTGTCAGAGTGAGGAACATAATTTGGGAAATATTGCTCAAATTAGTCTGTTGGTCAGAAACATTTGTGGAATCATAGAATCATACAATGGTTACACCACAGATGGGAATCATTTCGCCCATTTTGAAAATCTTCCAATTCTCCTTTGAAAGTGACAATTGAATCCGTCTCCACTCTCCCCTCAGGTTGTCCATTCCACATCCTAACAGGCTGCAGAAAAAAGTCTTTTCATGTTGCCTTTGGTTCTTTAGCCAGTCACCTTGGCCGGAATTTCCCCCGCAACGGGTGGACGAGCCATTTAAAATCTCCGTCAACTGTGGTGGGACTGAAAGCTCCCATTTGCGGGAGGGGTGCGAAAGGCAGGTTTCCAGGAGTGGAATTGTGATTCTATTCCTGAATCAACCAAATTGTTTGGAAGTCGAAGCTTATATATTGTGGCTTCTACCTAAACCCTACAAATGAGGAGCAGGGTGCTTGAAGAAATTACAAGCACTAAATCTTCCAAATATTTTTTTAAATGCCGAGCATATGTGATCTTCTTTCCATTAACCTCCTATCAGATTCTCCTGTGTTACTTAGGTGGATCAACTAGAATACAGCTCCAACAGAAATCTCTATTAGCTATAGCTAAGGTGACTAAAATGGCACCCAATCAGTAAAATTTACAAAATTTGGAGGCCCCCATTGTTTACTAATTCCTGAAGCACAGTTTCCATATACCCCTTTTGTCTCCCTTCTCAGTATTATTATAGAGTACAGTCCCAGGTGACCACAGGCTGCTTTCCCCTTTGAGGGGGAGAGCTGACTGGTGGTGATTTAACCTGAGGGTCACCACACCTCAGACGAGGGGCAAGGTTGAGAAGGTGGGGCCTTCATGAATAACCTCAGCCGGTGCGGGGAATTGAACCCATGCCTTGCTCAGCATCACAAACCAGCCGTCCAGCCAACTGAGCTAAACCGGTCCCCACCATTAAAATCCTGATACACAAGACATAATAAGAGGCGGGTAAGGAATGCACCTAGATTTATTTCTTCTTGGTTATTTGTTTCAAGCCCTCCCTCTATTATCCCTCAATTCTAATATTCTACTAAATTCTATTACTATTTTTGTCAATAAGAAAGTACGTGAGCTGGTAACATTAAAATGCTTCCTCTCGAACAAACCTGCCAGGAGACCTCACTAGTACATTTTTATTGTATTTAAATCAGGGACAAAAGGCTATATGGGATTGTTCTAGGTACTCAGTCCCATTTCCAAATTATCTTCCACTCAGTCCAGAACTTTATCATTTGGTGGTTTTACTAAACAATACCGTCCAAAAATGAGGGTTGTCTCAATACTACTTGCAAAAATCATGGGCCAGCTTTAATGAAACTACATATTAAAACACTAAAACCTGATCAAATATTTGTGAGAAAATGCAAGAATTAATCAGGCGACAGAAAAGGAATTTAATTAAAAAATATTTTGTGGGAATTTTTACAAGCTATATAAAGAAAAACAGACTTCCTTTTATTGTTACTAACTCCAATAGACATTATATTTATTTTGTTGGTGAGTATATAATGCACCTAAAACATTTTTGCCTGCGAGGAATAGTTAGGCATCAGGTTTATGTCACTTTTCAAATAAGCCCAACTATTCCAATTGGATTTTAGATTTTGTTAAATCTTTGTAGTTCCCATCAGTTCTGTTTGCTGCCTGAATTCTTCATTTAACTCAAATTATCAAATTTAATGCAACGCAGCTTTCCGAGAAATAGTATTTGATTTTAGCCTTTATCGCCCAGCATTGTGCATCACTGGAGCGATGAGCAGACAGAAAAGTTGAGTGAGAATCACATGCCTGTTACAGAACCTACCTCATGTTCCTTTACTGAATATCAATGGAAGGGAAATTAAATAAGTTCTATTACCTGCATGTGATGGTCCATGTCGGAATTTACTTTGACTTCCTTCTAAGTGATAACTGACACCCAGACTAAAAAAAGAGAATATTTTACCCAATGCAGTCAATGATTTGCAAGTTGGAAAATTGGCAAGCTGCAAAAGCAGTGCACGCTTTCAATGTGCAGACACACACATCTGGACTGGAGGCAATAGAGCAGTTTCTTTATGTCACTTATGATGCAAACTATGTTCATCAAGATGGAAAAGGAAACCATTCAAGGGCATAGAAACATTAACTGCCAAGTCAGAAAAATGTGCAGTTAAACATCACAGGGTGACATAAACTACAATTTAGCATGCTGTAATTCACTGTGAAATTGTTCAAAATGTTGCTTTGAATGTTTAAGACATTAGTAAGAGTCAGAGTTCTTAGCCTGCATCTGTCTTCAGCATTGTGATCAAACTACAGTCTTTCTATATTAAATCTAATATTTCCAGCATCCACAGCATTTTGTGTTTCTATCACCAATGTCAATTTTGATTCAGAGACCACTTGACGAAGTTCCCCAGGGGAGATAAATAATCACAGGTATTCCACAAATTTCCTCATCATATCAAGAACGTCCTTTTAAGTTACAAATATTTCTGCGACACGTTCTTCAACATCCTCCAAGGTATTCAGCATACTTTAACAATTAGGTAACAAGTTACTATTATCCACAAATATTTTCAGGATATATATTTGCTAAATATTTCAATATCCTCTTCAAATCCATTCCACTTTAATCTTTTATGCTTTCAACTTCATTCCAGATGTATGGGTGATTCTAATGGTGTCTGGTAGGAAGCAGTGAAGAAACAGGACTGTGAAGTGGGTGCATTGTGATTCATTCGCGTGTGCCTGTGTGAGGGTTTAGACAGAACTGTTACGTGAGACAAACTGATGAAGCTGTGTAACAAGCTGCTGCTGAGGTCACACGAAGGGCATGGTGGCTTATCCTACAGAGGGTGAAGAGGTCTGGTAGAGCCAACCTTGGCACTGCCAGCCTGGTGCCCTGGGCACTCAAGGGTGCCCAGGAAGCACTTTCAGGTTAACAGGGGCACTGCCAGGATGCTAGGCTAGCAGTGCCAAGGTGCCCATGTGCCAGGTTGCTGGGGGTACCCTGCTCTTTATGAGGTGGGGAGAGGGCTCAAGGACTCCCAATCAGGAAATTGGGACTTGGGGGGGGGGGCATAGACTGGGATGGGGGGGTCGAGAAATCAGGGTGGCATTTAAAAATCTTTTCCTTCACTAATTAAGACCAATCTCCATCTTATTAACGAGAAGGCAATTCTAGTAATGCGAGCACTTCACAGCTCCCAAGTAGGTTCCAGTGGGTACATGTGCCATAATGCAGGCGGTTGTTAATGTCTGGCATCCCAATCAGGCTGTGAGGACTGGAAACTTGTCCTGAACTCCAGAGGCGGCAGCAGCCAACATTAGAGCATCCAAGAGCTGGGCCTCAGCACTGGGGACATCCCTGCGACCAGAGATTGGGTGTGGGGACTGGGGAGTGAGCCAGTTCCCAGTACAGGTCACGTTTCCAGCATGTGTCTGGGGCACAGGATCTGGTGCCCAGCAGCCACTGCTGCGGCCGGGGGTGCGTGTCCAGGGCGTGTTGGATGGCACCCTGAGAGATGGCCGAGGATGTGAGGGTGGGGGGTGCTTGGGGGATCCGGGGTGGCAGCCACAGCGGTCTCACACCCTCTCCGATTCCTTACAGATACGACATAATGGATGATACCTTGGACCCCGCGGTGCTGCTGGCAGGCCAGGCAGCCAGAAGCTAGAGAAGGCGGCGGCAGCAGCATCAACAGAGGCTTGAGGATCCAGCCCATGTGCCGGGCACCACCCCACAGCCTGAGGACCCGACCGTCCATCAGGCCAGGGAGGGACCCAGAGGGGGAGGCTGGCAAAAGCCCAAGTTGAACAAGCGTCGCTGATCATTCGAACACGTGTCGGACAGCATGTGCAGTTGATTTTCTTGCGGTAATGGGTACCTGTCCTCCTGATCACACTCCCCGAGCTGACGTCCTCCCAGGCGGGACTGGCTGTCCTGTGGCTGACCCTTCAAGCCCATCGGGGGAACAGGGTGTCCTCTCTGGGCTCGGCCGCGTCCATCAGTTTGACCAGGCTGGCATCTCCGAATCGTGGAGCTGGTCTGCACAGTGGCATGGCTGCGTGCTGTCTGGGTTTGCTCTGTGGGATCGGTTTAAGTGCTGCTCCCCGTCGTTAGCGGGGAGCTGCCGGGTGCTGTCCCAGCCAATCAGCCGGCAGGACAGTCAATTGCGGCGTGGAGCCCATGAGGCATCATTAAGTGCACTAATTGAGGTTAGATACCCGTGACGGTCTCTCCGCGTCGGCTGACGGAAGCACCCGGCATTTCCCACTCGCTATCGCACTGAGAAATGTTTCCGCTAGATTGTGTCCATTATCTCCCGCCTAACATCTGCCTTCAGAGCCTCCCACGCGTGGAAACGGAAACTGCCCGTTACTATTGAACTCCATGTGCTCCCCAAAGGCGGAGGATACACGCTCACAGAATCCCTTATCCACGAGCAACGCCGTGTCCAATCGCCACGGGTTTGCTGAGCAGGTCCAGGCCCCAACATCAGAACCACAAAGTGTGGGGTATGATCGCTGCCCCACTGCAGAGGGAGCAGGGAATCAGCAGAGCTCACCCCACCCAAAAGACACCTGCCCCTCTCAGGGCAGAGGACTCACCAGTGACCCCCACCCCTCTGGTTCACCAGCTGTTTCCACCTGGTGAGGCTGGCAGTGCTGACTGCCTCTGTCACCACCTCCCAGGCGCTGTTCAGGAGGGTGGGCTTGAATCTGCAGCCCACCCTAGGAAAGAGGGTGGCATGGAGCTACGGGTCCACCTCGGACTCCTGACCTCGGCGGGGGAGCAGGCCTTCGGTGAGCCATCTTGGTGGCTGCAGTGAGTGTGGGGTAAACGGAGCGCTTAAACATCAGCTCGAGCTGCCAGGTTCTTTGCCGCTGATTCTGGCCGCAGCAGTTACTACGCTCACTGGGATGAGAATTGCTTGGAATTCCCATCGGCAGAGTGCTGGCCCATTAGCACGTCCTGACCCGCTTACCGAATAGCGCCGCCAATGAAAGTGCGAATCGCACACTGTTCAGTCTCGGCGGGAACACTTAGGGCTGGATTTTCCTGCCCCGTCCGCCGCAAGAACCCACGGGCGAGCCGCGTAGAATGGAAAAATCCATTGACACTCGGACGGGATTCTCCGGTCGCCGGTCAACACGGCCGGGGAATCCTGCCCTTAGTCTCTCAAATGGAGAATTCCGGCCGGCATTTCGAGTTTGTGTGACTCTTCTTCGGAGCGAAAGAGAGGAAAAAATGTGGTGAAGTACACGCTGTATAAGAGGGGCCGGAGCAAAGTAGAAGGTCAGTGATTGGCGGGGTGAGGACAGGTTGCAACAAAGTTGTGTTGGCCAAGATACAGAGGAAGTGTTAATGGCAGGAGCACGAGCTGGTAGCGGTGTAAATCCAAGATATTAAAATGTGTTAATGAGAGAATAAAGATCAGTGCTCAGTGAAAGCAAAACTGAAGAACAAATGACAGATGGCCCAGTGTATATGTGGGGTGGGGGGGGGAGTGGGGTTGAACTGGGACAAAACATTTTGGGATATAAAAAAAGGGTCAAGATGAAGGAGATAGGTCGCAGTCTATAGTTGTTGAAATCAATGTTGAGTCCTGAGGGCAATTATATGCCTAATCGGAAGGGGCGCTCTGCTCCTCCAGTTTGCGTTGGGCTTTACTGGAGCATTGCAACAGGCCAAAATCGGACATGAGAGCATGAGAGCAAGATGCGGAGTTGGAATGCCAAGCGACAAGAAGGATGGGGTCATGCT
The DNA here is from genome assembly GCF_047496885.1 of Scyliorhinus torazame. NCBI lineage: Eukaryota > Metazoa > Chordata > Chondrichthyes > Carcharhiniformes > Scyliorhinidae > Scyliorhinus > Scyliorhinus torazame. The sequence goes on along the minus strand of NC_092715.1, from coordinate 270,027,201 downwards.
TTCAGGCTAAGCAAAGGTGTTCCACAAAGCAGTCACCCTGTCTGCGTTTAATCTCCCCAATGTAGAGACCACATTGGGAGCAGTAAATACAGACTAGACATTTCCTTTTGTTCTAAGAATTTTCCCAGCATCTCTTCCCTCGTGATTATTTTAAGTTTCACTTTTCCCTTTTGATTTTCAAGTATTCTTGTTTTTTTGTGTCGTTTTCAGTGAAGACAGATCCAAAATATCTGTTCAACCCTTCTGCCATTTCCTTGTTTCACGTTATTGATTCTCCAGTTTCACCCTCTAAAAAGACCAATGCTCACTTTTGTTACTCTTTTCCTTTTTAAATACTTACAGAAACTTTTACTATCCGTTTTTATATTTCTAGCTAGCTTTCTCTCATACTCTAATTTCTTTCCTCCGAATTAATTGTATAGCATTCTTTGCTGATTTATAAAATGTGTTCAATCTTCTGACATACCACTAACCTTTGCAATATTTAGTACTATATTTATCCTTCTTAGCTACCCATGGATGGTGCATCCTTTTCCTGGAATATTTATTTCTCAGTGGAATAAGTGTTTGCTGAGAGTTATGGAATATCTTCTTAAATGTCTAGCACAGTTTCTTTACTCTACTACCTTTGAACCTATTCTCCAGTTCACTTTAGCCAACTCAGTCCTCATACCTCTATAATTGCACATAATTAAGTTTAAGACACTACTCTGGGGCCCACATTTCCCACCCTCAAACTGAATTGAAAATTTAATCATGGCTATGATCACTGCTGCCAAGTGGCTCCTTTACCATAAGATTAATAATCTGCTTCATTGCACACTACCAGGTCTAAAGTAGCCAAGAAATTATCCCCAAAACACAAATAACTCATCTTCCAGACTACCTTTGTCAATCGGATTTAGTCAATGTGTGCAGATTAAAATCCTCCATGATTATTGCCAAATTTTTCTTACAAGCCACCTGCATACTTCTCTGTAGTAACTGCCCTACATATTAACAGTAGTTAGTTAGGAGGCTTAAGTTACTTCCATGTGACTTCCTACCGTTGCTATTTCTTATCTCTACCCAATCTGATTCTATATCTAGATTTTTAGAACCAAGGCCATCTCTCACTATTGCATTATCATCCTTAATTAACAGAGCTACCCCATCACATTTTCCTAGCTTCTTGTTCTTCCAAAATGTCAATCATTCTTGAATATTCAGGGCCCAGCCTTGGACACCCTGAAGACATGCCTCTGTGAAGCTATCAGGTTATACATTTCCATTTGAGCTGACAATTCATCTGCTTTGTTCTGAATGCTTTGGGTATTCAGATACAGATCCTTTACTTCTGTCTTTTCTCCCGTCAAAGTGAAAGATATTTGTCTGGATACTCCACTCCTGCGACTAAGTGCTGACGCCAACGGAGGACCCGTGGTGTTTCACGACGGGAAAATCGGCACAAACCCCTCACCAATTCCGGTACCGGTGAGGGGCTAGCACCGGCGCCACGTAAAACACCCGCGTACCGCACGGAGAAGGGCAGGAAAATCTCCGGGTGACATGCCGACGATGCGCAGGGCTGACCAGCTGTATCCACGCACGCCCACCAGCAGCATCTGCAATATATGGTGCCGGCCGTGCTGGACCGTGTACCGGCCCACCCCGACCTCACAGCCCACCCCGTGGCTACCCCCACCACTCCCCCAAACCCTGGCAGAAGCCCCCTGGCCAGGGGTACAGATCATGGCCTAGTGTGACGGCGCTGGACACTGTCCGCAGCCGGCACCCTGGGCGCCCAACCACACGGGGCCCGTGCCGTTGGGAACACGGCCCATCAGAGGCGGAGCATCGCGCGTGGGCCAGCTGATGACGAGCCAACTGCGTTGCACCTGCATGCAGCCCAGTGATGCCGATTTGGAGGGGGCAGAGCATCACAAACTGGTGTCAAACCACCACCTGCCTCAATTCCGGCATCGGAAGCCATTCTCCACCTGATCGCCATTCCAGATTTCGGCGCTGGGCTGCAGAGAATCCCGCCTGCTGTATTTTAATATCTGCTTTTACTTATTAAATATCTTCGAAAACCTGTAATTCACTTTCAGATTGCTGTCTAAAAATGGCGCTGAACAGTCAGTCATATGTAGCCAGTTAAAATGGCTAACTCCCGATTTAGAATGGCCAACCCAGATTTAAAATGGCGAACAGAAAAGGCTGATGGGAAAAATCAGCCAACAGGACTAAAACAAGCAGCTGCAGGTAAAACTGTGTATTCGCCTCAAGGAAGGCCAGACAAGATTGATACCTGCAGCCATCAGCACAACAAAACACCAGCCATCTGAATATTAATGAGCAATACCCGGGAACAATGTGCAACATTTTAGACACAAAGCCAACCCAGACTTTTCGGCGCCAACAGGAGCCTACACAAAGGGAGGTGAACGATCACCCCAAGACCGTCCATCAATCAAGGAATCGCTCCAGCATTGGAGAATATCAAACCAAGTGATTGGGACAAAGTCCAATCACTTGGAACTAGGTACAGGGTCCGCCCGAAAGGCGGGAAGCCCCTGGGGACTATGAGTATAGAGTCCAAGTTCAAATCGACCCTTCTCCTCTCTGCCACCCTTCTGCAACCCCTTCTGCTACCCCTTTTGCATCCTCCTGCTAGCCTTCTGCAACAGCCGCTCAAATCGTAAGGCTTACTTCAACGCTCGCTACGAGATAGGCGCTCCTAGCTATCGATCTATACCAGCTTTGAATCCCACAGGCTCAGAACCCAAACGAAAGGCCATTCGTTTCCCTGACCTGGTGGGCCAATTCCAAGTTAAATATTGGCCTGTTAGTTGTAGGAAGTAGCTGAGACGTAGAATTTATGCATGCGTATTGATTACTGTATATAATAAATGTGCGTTGATTTAACTCTTACTAAGCAGTGTGTTGGATTATTGATCATTACGCGGACTTGAACCACGTGGCGGTATCAGAAAGATACCTGGCGACCCAAGAGCAAAGGTGAAGAACAAGAGCAATTAAACTAAGGCTCAGGTTAGCAGCAACACATATTTCTATAACCTACAGATTCAGGTAAAGTGTGCACCCAACAAGGTGGCAATCACTAACTATTTTGTATAACAGACTAGAGTTTCTGTTTTTAAGTTTGAATTGCACCTTTTTATATATACATTTTGATTAGCTTTTCAAATCTCTCTGCTTCATACATTTTTGGAGGAAGTAATCATTCTAGTTAATTTTTGAATTGTATATTCGCTGGATTTTTTATACTCCTTAAAACGAAATATCTCGGGGCTAAGAAATCACTTTGCAAACACTCCTGTTTGGATCACAGTAACATGGAAAATAAAGCTCCTTTTAATTTTGTCCAGCAATGTGTCTCTCAATTCCCCACTACTATAAGAGCACTCTCTAGTGTATTGGTGTGACATCAGTCCCATGTTGGGAATTTTTGCAGCTTGTCCGAGTAACACAGCCAATTCTGTTTCAATCTGCAGGCAGAGGAACCAGTCTCCTGGTTCTGTAGCGTTTCTTTTGATCTCTGAAGCCAGGAGGATCTGGATAAAAGGGCATTCTGATTTTGCTGAAGTATATAGTCCAGGTTATCTGTGAAATAGGTTTCCCTGGGTAGCAAGTTGCACTTGGATTCCAAAAACATCAGTAATGAACCCCGAAGGCAATTCTGTAGACTCTGCAAGCATTGAGGCCATACGAGCAAGATTAAAATGGTGCCAACTTCATGGTGTATAACGCTCAGCCACGTACTTGACATACAATGACCCTTATTACTTCAGTCCACTGCAGGTACATGTTAATGCCCCTCAGGCCAGACAGATATCCTGGATTCATGCTGAAGGTTATTTTGTTACACAGAAAACTTCTCATATTTTGCTCATATGTGGAAGTTTGCTTCTGAAGATGTGCTTTTGGAAAGGTTGTCCACCACCCATTTGTTATCGGAACTTCTGAAAGGACATTTGAACCAACACACAGGAGGCAGAGCTGACATTGGTATTAACCGCATCAGGCTTTCAAAAAATATATTTCTACACATGAGAGTCCAGAAGCAATTCAACAATGGGCTTAAGTAGTGTGCTCTTTCAAAGGGCCGGTGCAGACTTGATGGGCCAAATGGCCTCCTTCTGCACTGTAAATTCTCTGAGTCTATGATAATGAACAAAATCACCAAATCAGATCAGCCCTGTAATATTCCTTCCTTTGGACAGTGGGACCAACACAAATTTAAATGGAGAATTAAAATGAAGCGATTAGATGATTAGGACTGCACTGTACCTATTAAACTCATCTTCCCAAAATGGATAACGTCATTTTGAACTCTTTCATATGGCAGATTGGTAACATTTGCATAACATGTTCATTAATCATATACAGTTTCTTCCCCCCTGACTGTTATTATTGTGGACAAAAACTTCTCATAGTGACTGATAACATGCCTGTGCAAAACTGACAGCAACATTTAAAGACTTCCTCTACTCACTAAGCCACATCATATGCTTTACACTGGCCTAATTAAACCCCTTGACAAACTTAGCAATTCTGAAATTTTTAACCTTGTAACTGAAAGTTGCTGCCTTCCTTCGCGTAATACAAAAATAATGGTAAGTCGTTGGATACCCACTAATTTCTAACAAGCCTGAGTTCACGGTCCTTCTCGAGTATGTGATGGCTTGATATCCAGTAAGCAGTACAGGGGAGAACAGGATAAATCAAGTTTAATAACTCTGCTCCTAATTGTTCCCCCAATGCTCAACTCTAATTACTCAGAGAACTCTCTCGACTGTCACCTGATATTAAGTTGTTGGAAGCTGAGCGTGGAACAGTGAGATAATCAATAAACATTTAGTGGGCAAAGGGAGGAAGATCCCGCTTTACAGTGGGAAATTGCAGCACCCAAAGCCCTTCTGTTCATGATAAAGCCTATGGGATAGCCAGACTGATTGCAAAGCAATAATCCAAAGCACTGTTTTAAGGTTCGGAGACCTTCAGGCAATTGTAAGTTAGAAAGAGAAAGGTGAAGCCGGTCATCCTAATTACAGCCCACATTCACACATTTCACACATTAGCAAAGACAGGCCAATTAGGTGGAGAAAAAGATAAGGAAAATTTTATTTGTATACTAATTAAACCCTGATGAAATTAAACTAAAAATGTACTGCCTGGTAATTGTATGTCTGAGAGGTCAATATAGCTATACTAATCTGAACTGCACACAGTATTGGGATATCACAGCTTAATCAAAGACAACGCAACGGCCAAGATTCAGAAAACAAAAAGCTAATCATGGAAGTTTGAGGGTGTAAGAATTCTGCCTTATTTACAATATTACAACCACAGCAGCGAATGCGATCCATCATAACAGGCCCAATTAGGAATAGATAAGAAAAATGTTGTGTATATATAATTCTGCATAATATTCACTTCTCAAAATTTAATTTTAAACTTTGAAAAATGTGGTTACCTGAACCATAACTTCAGTAACGTTCCAAAAAAATTCCTTCCATGCAAAGGACAGACTAATGTTTATCATGTTTCTGTAGATTTATCAAAACCCACATAGGTATGAATAGATGGCTTATCTATTTTTAAATCATGCAAAACATTAGTGAGTACAGGTTTGTTTTGCTTTGAACCTTTTTACAGCAGTTTCCAAATTGACATAAGTAGCCCTAAGGCATATCAGAGACTGTACCTTCCTACATGTATGACTTGATTACACAGAAGTATAGTATTACGTAACGAGACAGGGTGGGTGTTACAATTTTGACAAAAGTGTATTTCATCCAACAGAGGAAATCTAGTACTGAAGTCTGGATTGCACAGGATTATAGCACATTGTTCTTCATAGTAGTACAACTTTTTTCCTGCAGTAAAGGTTCCTCCGTGCTTGGACCTGGGTTAGAATCCTGCTCACAAAGGCAAAATGAAAAGTCTTGGTCTCTACTCCAAAGCGAAAATAGTTTTGGACAGACTCAGGCAAGTCCCTGGTGTGGGACAGGAACATAAGATGTGTGCAGAAACCAACATTGTAACTCCAGCTACTTTTGTAAGGCATTTTTACTGTAGGTTTAATATCTCTTGAGCATCAAGCAGATATCAAAAGAACAATATAACTGTGCTGGTGGTAAGGCAACACATAATACGTTTTCTTGGATCAGTAATGCTGTACGCCAACTGCAGTGCATAATTAATTGGTGCAAAGTTTCATGATAAATGTAAATGCTTACGGTGTAAAACTGCTGGCTTCAGTACACCATTAAAGTTTTAAATGCTGAAAAAAAGCTAACAATTAGCAGTCGATTGGAAAAGAGATAGATAATTCTGGATATATTTTATACATTTGAAAATAACTGGATCAATAGCTGTTGTACAAAGAGTTGCTGGATTATGGGGAGCTATTTTCCTGGAATTCTCACTAGGTTATGCCAGTTTCATAATACAAACAAATGGGGAAAAGTCAGCGTAAAAAAGAATTTCAATGTGTAAATTACACCTAGTGCAAATGGAGTTTCTATGATCTTTTGCCCCAGTTTAAGAGAGTGCTGGCAAACAGCCCTGTCCACAAAGCTGGCCCTGCCCACAGCTGAATTAATCACCATAGCAAATTTCCACTAATTATCCTCCTTCGCAGGCCAACAAAATGGCTCTTAAAATAAAGTATTTATTTTCTTTTAGGCACATGGACACCTTTTAAAAAGTTTAATAGTAGAAAATATTTAATATGCCAGAAAACTGATGAATGTACACCAACAAAATTAGTAAATGATTCAATTTTATTTTTTTAAAAGCCAAAGTTACTTTCAGCTATTTAAAATCCGGTTACTCTCAGATGAGGAGTAGACATTCTAATTAATAAAACACTTATTTTTGGCTTGGAGGAGAAACTGCAGCAAGAAATTCAATTCCAGAAAGTCGTACAATTTTGAACCATCGGATTTCTGATCGTGCCCAAAGCCGAAACTCTACCACATTAGGTGTAAACTGCCATTTATGCAAATTCCCCAGGGCTGCTGCTGATATTCTGCTGGATTTACAAGCAATCAGGAGAACCCTGCAAAATCTCTATCTTCAGACATCTCGCACACCAACTTGTTGCGAATTCTCAACGTTTGCATGGTAAGCGATTAAAAATAAGTGCCTGCACTTTCAAAATACAACCGTGTCTTTTCCTGCAGTGGCTTCAGAATCATCTGCAGTATAGCAAATCTAGTAAACTGGTAGAAACATTCTGATACAGTACCGCATGCATTTCAGAACAGTGAAATTGTCAATGGCTCTGTTTTGGGTTTTACACTCATGTTTTGTGTTAAATAAACATATTTTCTATGATTAAAGTGACTGACAAAGCCTATGGGTGAGTGTCTGAGCAATACTGGCTAAGTGCGATGAATGATATGCCACTGAATCAGACAGACAAGGAACATCTTCCTGAGTTAATCAATATGAGGCAGGCAGTAGATGGGCACCACAGCTAGATTCTAGTCCCAGGGTAGAGAGAGAAAGCAGACAAGGTTTCTTTTGTTCACTATCCAGCAGCCCCGCCTGGATAATGCAGGTTTGCAGCTGGCAGTTCAGGACACATTTGAGCTTAACTGTGCTATCAGCTGCTGAACAGACTCCTAATAATCACTGTGTGAGGGCGCAAATTAACAAGGGACAATTTGGTCAGGGAGTGGAGGATGCAGCTTCGCCGAATCCAAGCAGATTGTGAGCCAACATCTTCAGAAGAGGGGTGAGCGGTGAGGCGGGGGCGACGTGGACGAGGGCGGGGAATGGCAGCCCAGGAGGGGCGGCGGGGGGAGAGAGGCGGGACAGGGCAGGGCACATGGGAGAGTTCAGGGGGACTGCAGGCAAAGGTGGAGGCAGGCAAGCGAGGCAGGCAAGGGAGGGCGGTGGGCGGACGGCGGAGGCAACAGCGATGAGATGAGGGCGAGGGCAGAGGGTGAGGGGCTGAGGGCGAGGGGCGGAGGGCGGGGGGGCGGAGGGCGAGGGGCCGAGGGACGGAGGGCGAGGGGCCGAGGGACGGAGGGCGAGGGGCCGAGGGACGGAGGGCGAGGGGCCGAGGGACGGAGGGCGAGGGGCCGAGGGACGGAGGGCGAGGGGCCGAGGGACGGAGGGCGAGGGGCCGAGGGACGGAGGGCGAGGGGCCGAGGGACGGAGGGCGAGGGGCCGAGGGACGGAGGGCGAGGGGCCGAGGGACGGAGGGCGAGGGGCCGAAGGGCGAGGGGCCGAGGGACGGAGGGCGAGGGACGGAGGGCGGAGGGGCGCGGGGCGGAGGGGCGCGGGGCGGAGGGGGCGGGGTGGAGGGGGCGGGGCGGAGGGGGCGGGGCGGAGGGGGCGGGGCGGAGGGGGCGGGGCGGAGGGGGCGGGGCGGAGGGGGCGGGGCGGAGGGGGCGGGGCGGAGGGGGCGGGGCGGAGGGGGCGGGGCGGAGGGGGCGGGGCGGAGGGGGCGGGGCGGAGGGGGCGGGGCGGAGGGGGCGGGGCGGAGGGCGCGGGGCGGAGGGCGAGGAGCGGAGGGCGAGGAGCGGAGGGCGAGGGGCGGAGGGCGCGGGGCGGAGGGCGAGGGGCGGAGGGCGAGGGGCGGAGGGGGCGGGGCGGAGGGCGCGGGGCGGAGGGCGAGGAGCGGAGGGCGAGGAGCGGAGGGCGAGGGGCGGAGGGCGCGGGGCGGAGGGCGAGGGGCGGAGGGCGGAGGGCGAGGGGCGGAGGTCGAGGGGCGGAGGGCGATGGGCGGAGGGCGAGGGGCGGAGGGGCGGAGGGCGAGGGGTGGAGGGGCGGAGGGCGAGGGGCGGAGGGCGAAGGGCGAGGGGCGAGGGGCGGAGGGTGAGGGGAGGAGGCGGAGGGCGAGGGGCGGAGGGCGAGGGGCGGAGTGGCGGAGGGCGAGGGGCGGAGGGCGAAGGGCGAGGGGCGGAGGGGCGGAGGGCGAGGGGCGGAGGGCGAGGGGCGGAGGGCGAGGGGCGGAGGGCGAGGGGCGGAGGGGCGGAGGGCGAGGGGCGGAGGGGCGAAGGGGCGGAGGGGCGAGGGGCGGAGGGCGAGGGGCGGAGGGCGAGGAGCGGAGGGCGAGGAGCGGAGGGCGAGGGGCGGAGGGCGAGGGGCGGAGGGCGAGGGGCGGAGGGCGAGGGGCGGAGGGCGAGGGGCGGAGGTCGAGGGGCGGAGGGCGATGGGCGGAGGGCGAGGGGCGGAGGGGCGGAGGGCGAGGGGCGGAGGGGCGGAGGGCGAGGGGCGGAGGGGCGGAGGGCGAGGGGTGGAGGGGCGGAGGGCGAGGGGCGGAGGGCGAAGGGCGAGGGGCGAGGGGCGGAGGGTGAGGGGAGGAGGCGGAGGGCGAGGGGCGGAGGGCGAGGGGCGGAGGGGCGGAGGGCGAGGGGTGGAGGGGCGGAGGGCGAGGGGCGGAGGGCGAAGGGCGAGGGGCGAGGGGCGGAGGGTGAGGGGAGGAGGCGGAGGGCGAGGGGCGGAGGGCGAGGGGCGGAGTGGCGGAGGGCGAGGGGCGGAGGGGCGGAGGGGCGGAGGGCGAGGGGCGGAGGGCGAGGGGCGGAGGGCGAGGGGCGGAGGGCGAGGGGCGGAGGGCGAGGGGCGGAGGGCGAGGGGCGGAGGGCGAGGGGCGGAGGGCGAGGGGCGGAGGGCGAGGGGCGGAGGGCGAAGGGCGAGGGGCGGAGGGCGAGGGGCGGAGGGCGAGGGGCGGAGGGCGAGGGGCGGAGGGCGAGGGGCGGAGGGCGAGGGGCGGAGGGCGAGGGGCGGAGGGCGAGGGGCGGAGGGCGCGGGGCGGAGCGGAGGGCGAGGGGCAGAGGGCGAGGGGAGGAGGCGGAGGGCGAGGGGCGGAGGGCGAGGGGCGGAGTGGCAGAGGGCGAGGGGCGGAGGGCGAAGGGCGAGGGGCGGAGGGGCGGAGGGCGAGGGGCGGAGGGCGGAGGGCGAGGGGCGGAGGGCGAGGGGCGAGGGGCGGAGGGCGAGGGGCGGAGGGCGAGGGGCGGAGGGCGAGGGGCGGAGGGCGAGGGGCGGAGGGCGAGGGGCGGAGGGCGAGGGGCGGAGGGCAGAGGGCGAGGGGCGGAGGGCGGAGGGCGAGGGGCAGAGGGCGCGGGGCGGAGGGCGCGGGGCGGAGGGCGAGGGGCGGAGGGCGAGGGGCGGAGGGCGAGGGGCGAGGGTAGGGGGCCGTGAGTGAGGGAGCGAGGGTGGGGGGACTACGAGCGAGGGGCCATGGGTGAAGCGAGAGCACAAGGTCGTGGCCGAGTACTGAAGGCAGAGGAGAGGAGGAAAGGTTACAGGGTAGAGGGTGGAGACGGTAGAGAAGTAAAGCAGAGGAGAGTGGTGGGGCTGAAGTCGAGGGTGAAAAGGAGGGAGAGAGTCGGGGGAGAGAGCAGGATTACAGGAGAGGGAGAAGGTGGTGAGGATAGATGGTTAGGGGAAAGAGACGGATGAACGGTGGAGCAGAGAGGTTTAAGTGTGGGGGGTGGGGGGGGTGGAATTGTGATAAAATACATTTAACATTTCTCTGGAATGATGCTCCTGAAAAATCTACAATATTCAATACCATGTAGATTAGGTTTTGTAAAACTGTTGTCTGACACACGAAAGATTATCAGCAAACGACCCTGAGAAAACAGAGACACGACAATGATTACTGCTAAAAAATCAAAGAGGATATCCCACAGCGCACTCTTAAATCTCAAGATCATCTCCAGAGAAAACAACTCCGTGTAGCCCATCTTCAAAAGACAATCTTTGCATTTCACAGTGTTCTGGAGGAAGTCCCGCTTCTTCATCCCCATCAACTTTCAAAAAGTCTTCTGAAGCAGACACTGCATGTCACCATTGCAAATCTTGTAAAGCAGCAATATACAGGCAGAAAACAAAACAGCATGAAGTAAAACAGATGAAAAAGCATAATCTATTAATTAAGAAAGGCAAAATATTTACAAATCCCAATCGTTTGATCGTATTTTGCCAGAAAAAGGGGCCTGAAAATACTAAACTGGGTGTGAAGTTAGTTGAATTTAACAGTAGTTTCTTCTAGTAACCAAAACAAAATAGCCTGAATTTTCAGGCAGCCAGAGGGGCACTGTGCCTTAGCTAAAATGGTGCCCTGAATCCACAAGTCTGGCCCCCATATCCGCACCCACTATTTCTGCAGGGGGGGTAACATATTTCACTCATGGTTACCAGAAGCAGTGGCTTATTCAAACGTGCAGCTGCCCTCATTCAGAAGGAATTTTCTCACTCGGGTTTCTGAAATATGATTTGTGGGATTTATGAGTTTGAGGAGAAGGTCTGAACCTACCAGAGTTCAGGTACCCATTTGGGATTGTTAAGAGTAGACATTAATGTGCAAGAAGGTGGATGGGTTCCACTGAACTGCCAAGCATTTAATTCCCTCTTCTTTAAATTTTGAAATATAAAACACCCCGCCGTGTCTCAGTTGGAAAAAAAAAATCAAATGCTGGTTGTTGACATAATCCTGGAGCTATCATTATAAGATTAGTACTGCTTGATTGCCTCCACAATCTATCACTATCACATTGGGGTGCTTGCAAATTTGCAGTTTCATTGACAGCTCCAAGTAGTTATAAAAGGGGTTAGCTGTCTTTGTTGTGGGGCTAGGAATACAAATGTTTATTTTCATAAGGGATTAAGTACTTGAAGGATTTAAATGTATGGAATAGGCTTTTATAAATAAAGTGTTTTTGTTTAATACGAAAGTCTGCAATAGATACCTAGAACCTTATTTAATCTCAGCATGGCTCCTGATAATGGGTGGTTTGATATGGAAGATGTAAGGGAAAAGGGTAGTGGGTAGGAGGCATAGTTCGGCATGATTTGGCATGAAGTTGGCCAATGAGCTATAAAGGACAATGGAAATGAGCAAGGGGGAATGGGTTGGCATGGGTTGCCACTAGGTTTGTACAGGGGCTCTGGGGGTGAGTGGAATGGTATAAGTTGGCATGGAGGGTATGAGAGGCCATTGGGGAGGGTTAGGGACAGGAGGCAGCATCATTTGGCATGGATGGGACATGCAGTGTGTGTTGGGATGAAGGTTAGAGAGCCTTTGTTTTTATTCTAACTAGTCTTGAGAGGATCTGGAGAGGACGTTTCCTCATGTGGGTGACTATTACCCCCTTAAATCCCCTACATTGTGGCTAGCTATCGGAGAGATCAATTCTGACAAGACTCACTAAGAACACAAGATCGCTCTCCCAATACTTGCTTCCCCCCCTCTCAGCATTTGCTCGGTATGCATAAGCCCACGCATCATTGAACTTTTTCCAGTGTTTTTCTTTCCTGGAGATTGCATCTGTGCTGATTTCACCATTTTTCATAAATTACCTTTGTTCTGTTTCAATATTCTATACCATATGATAGCAGAATACTAACTTTTTCCTGAAACTATCTAATTGTGTCTTTTTTTTTTAAAAAGATCGTAATGAACATATTTTGTACTTCTTTACAGTGAAGTTCGGTATAGAAGAAGCAATTGGCTGAGTTGTGTGCACACTTCTGTATTTATGACGGAACTGGTACATCACATTTACAGTGAACTGTATTAAAGGCAGCAAAGTCAACTAGAAATTGAAAGAGAATGCGAGACAAGCCCGTTAACTGCTTACCTTTACAGCCTCAGACAGGGTCTGATCCTTTTCCGCTTCTTCATTGGAATGTAACTCCAGTTGCAATCCCAACTCCTGCATCTGCTGTGCCTGCTCATTCAACAGCAACTGCGCCTGCTGCTCTCTGAGCAAGGCATTATTCAGCTCTTCGCAAATACTCCCAAATCTCTCAAATGGAACCATTTTCTGGATCTACAAGAATAAGTTTACAGATATAGGCACCAACTCACTTAATCTTTCTTCAAAGACTATTTGGATTTTATGTGACAAATGGATACCACTGATAAGCTAGGTTTGATTATAAAACCAACTGCTTTTCATTGGTAGAACAAAATTATTGATGTTTTTTGAAATTCTGATCAATTTTACTTTATTAGTGAGTTTTATTAATTAATCATTGCCTTCAAATTGATCCTGAACAGGGAATGTTAACAATTCTTGTGGGAAGGTGGTGGGGAAGTCGGGAAGGGGAGTCAGGGGAGGGGATGATGGGAGGGGGAGGGTCAGGGGTGAGGAGGATGGGAGGGGGAGTCAGGGGAGTGGGAGTCGGGGGTGAGGAGGATGGGTGGGGGAGTCGGGGGTGAGGAGGATGGGTGGGGGAGTCGGGGGTGGGGGAGTTGGGGGTGGGGAGTCGGGAGAGGGGAAGTCAGGGTGAGGAGTGGTGGTGAATCCATTTCTAATATCCATAGGCATACATTTTCCAGCAGGAGTGATTGGATGGCGATCAAGCCCCCCCCCCCCCCCCCCCCACCCACTCTAGGCCAGGGCTGCAGAAACCAATTACAGTATCCTTAGATTCTTGGCCATAATGTATATGATTGACATAATAATCACCATCAGGAGATTACATTTTCTGGTACGATCGTTGAGGTCCATTTGTGAATCAGTACAGTCTCAAGGACAGAATCAAATTTTGCCCTTAATTATTTTCTAAATATAGATTATGCAAGATGCAAATAAAGATAGGGGATGGGATTTCCCACCCAACCTGCAGGGTGTTTCCCGGTGGGATCTTCTGCTCTCGCCATTGTCAACGGGGTTTCCCATTAATGCTCCCCCTCGTTGCTGGGAAACCTGCGGCAGGGGTGCACTGTCGACGGGACAGGAACATCCCGCCAACGCGAACGGCTGGAAAATTCCACCAAATGTCCTTAATCAAGACCAAAAATTCCTGAAAGTCATCAATTTGTATCAACAATAGATACAGTAGTTCAGTAGTTATTTACACAAATCAAATCCAACCATGGTAATTTGTGAATTTGAATTCTGTTTCAACAATCTAGAAATTTTTAAAATGTAAATATTAATAAAAGTGCCATTACAGCTGGCTGATTCTTTTAAAAAACCTAACTGGAAAGGGAGTCTTCATTGACCGGCTACCAATTGGTCTCTCTGACTATTTGTGGACCCTCTTCGAACCGGAAGATCTATCATTCTATTCAGAATCCAGGAAAACGGAGTAAGATCAACATCAATGAATGCATGATTTTGTATCTTCATTTTAATTGTTAGTAAACTAGGAGAAAACCGATCAAATGGATTGCTACGCTGAATCAAATGCTATCCTGATTGGAGAAAGAAATGTATTGTGTTTTCAAGGTACTGTGCACAATTCCAATATATACAGATTTTCAGAACTGCTTCAATGAGTTCCTGTAGTAACATTTTATGACTTCACTAAGTGACACTAAAATTAGCTTGTGTCTATTATTTAACAGACTCCTAAAATCTCTTCATAAAACTGAAAAATCAGAGCAGCATGAAAAACCAATAAATTTGCACCATTCAGGAGACATTCTAATTAAATCACTCTGTTAACTATTAACATTTTACCCAATCTACTTCTTTCTTGACTTTGCATTAAACTTTTCCAGTAAAACAAACTGTGTCTACTTGTGCCAATGGCTGAGTTTGCACAAATGGGATGAAGATCTTAATGTCATCAAAAAGCAACTTTTTACATAATCCAAACAATTTGAAGCAAGTGCATTTCTGGGAACCTGGAAAAATGCCCAGAAACGAGATAGTTTGTATTTAACCTTGAGATTTCAAAAAGCCCAATAACACAAAGTAGGGAACTGTTCACCTTCATATTCTGCTTGAGGTCGCTCAGTTGCTGTTCGAGGGTCTGAGATTTCCCACTTTCTATTTTCAGCTCACTCATGTAGTTTTTGAGTTGCGTCAGCTCCATACGCAGCGAGCGACGTTCGACCTCTGCTGCATGCAGCCTCTGAGTAAACTCAATGATCTGTTTCTTCAATATTTCCACACAATGCTGGGAAAGAACAAAAAGTTAAAAATCAACACTTTTCAACTTTCATTAAACTGGTTTAAATAATTAAAATCATAGAAAACAAAATCTAAAAGAAACAGAAGTTGACTGGACTCGGTTAGGCTTGCATAATTGAAATAAATTACCACCACCTTATAAACTGGAGTTGAGCATTAAGGAAACTACAATTTGTTGACAAGTAGTGCTTGGTTACCAGACCGACAAAGGTTCCTATAAACTAAACATTTTTGTTGCTGATAAACCTGCATTCAATCCTGCCCAATAATCATTTCACTTGTTAGTTGACCTTCACACAATAAAGAAATGTATTCTGTAAGAAATGAGGTGGATGTTAGAGAAGAAAGGTTTTATTTGTTGTACAGCGTTGTTATTGCAGAGTAAAATTAGTGTGGCCCCTCAATCAAAAGTGGTACAGAGTATCAAAAGCGTTTACTGCTACAAAAAAATATATTTTATGATTTTGTAAAGCAAACCTTAGATTTATTATTCATGGGATTAAAATCTGTTCCACTGAGATTGGCTTCTTTTATTTTGTGGTGCAAGTCTACATGTAATTTGGGCCCGAAAAATAAGTTAATACCTAGCTTGTTTTAAATTTAACATTTCTACGATCCAATTACAGGAAAATGGGGTTAAAGTAAACAGCCCACATGGTGGGGCGAGCATTGGCACACGTACAATGGCCTAATTTGCTTCCTTCCATACAGGAAATTTGTGAATGAGTACATGCATGTTACTACCTGTACACGTAAGAAATTATGAAAATAATTCAACATTTTGACTGCGAAACAAGCACCATTTCTTAATAAATTCCAGGATCCTAAAAAACGCAAGGTCAAAATCTGAGAGATTATTTGAAATGAGGCAATTGGACGAATTAGCATTTCACTAATTTAAAACATTGATGCCTGCACATTATTTCAGCAAAGAATGTGTGTGTCGGCACACTTCAGCTGAACAATATTAGTAGAAAGAGTCAAGTTGATAAACGGATTAATCACTAAATTATCAGCATTACCTTTATGGGCATGGTAACCTGGAGCCCCTCTTTCCTCGCCTTGGCATTGGCATTGCACAGGCCACCACCCAGTTTCTGTACTAATGATTTTTTGTGCTCATATGCAAATTGTCGATTACACCATAGTGGAACGTTTTCCATCTCCACGCTTAGTCTGTCCATGAGCTTTGTGAAGGAACCCTTGGCTGCGTTCTCTACTGAACGGCTTGAAAGAAGGTGCTTTGGGTCTAAATAAAGACAATAAAAAAATTACCTTGTAGAGGACTATTCTTTCATTTCATTCAGCCAGGTTTATTCAGATAGACCCATCAACTAGTTGTGGAAGAAAATGGGTAAATAATTCATTTTCCATGAAAATGTGTAACTCCACTAAATCTCACAATCCCTAAAACCATGATATTTACATCTGGAGTTAAGCTGTAATTTACCTTTTTATTCTAAGGCAATTAAAATTTTACTACTAGCACAATTACTTATTTCCCCAATGGAGTTTGGTAATTATCCTTCTCATATGATGGTTTTATGGCCTCAGTACAACAAACATGTTCTACTCGCTGCTAGTTTTGTCAGGTTTATAATTAATAAATGCGTTTTGTGTAGATAAATGAAATTATCACTTGTTAGTCTGCCTCATATACCCTGCATTTCCAAGGGCTTCAAGAGCCAATAAATGTTTTTCCCCCCTTTTTTTCAGGTCTGCATTCCACAGAAAATCGTAATCCATCTGTTGCTATCCATACACTAAAAAACAGACATAATTAAATTAAGGTTTATACATTCCATAGCGCTGATGAAGAAAAGCAGGTTGTGAAACACAGTGTATATAGGACATTGACATCGGAGCAAGACAGCCTTGCAGCATATGAGGCTTGAAATGAACACCAGACTATTTGCCAAAAGCAAGTAATTAAAGCAGCAAACTCATCAAGTTTACTAATTACTGTATTCACCATTATAAGGTTGGTAAAACAAGGTGTGATTGTTTCTTGCAGCGACTGTGACAGCAAGGTTACAAATCAAATTGAATGACCAAAATCCGATATATTCGTTTTTTCAATAATAAAATGATTCAAACTATATAGTCATTCCTTAAGTGTGTCTGGGTCAACATCTTGGAACTCCTTCCCTAATAGCACTGTGGGTGTACCTACACCCCATGGACAGCAGTGGTTCAAGAAGGGAGATCGCCACCTCCTTTTCAAGGGCAATGAGGGATGGACAATAAAAGCTGGCCTTGCCAGCAATGCCCACGTCCTGTGAATTAATAAATAAACTGTTAACTACAGCAAATAACTTCTACTTACTTTTAAGACGTATAATGGGATTGAAAAAGTTCATTTGCAACTGAAAGAAATTATTCTTGCTCTGTTTATGTGACTATTTGTGCAAACTGCACCATATTTTATGAAAGGGATCAGAAATAATGTTTCAGCCTGCTGCAAAACCAGGGAAAGGTCAATCCGACTAAGCCAGGATGTGGAGATGCCGGCGTTGGACTGGGGTGAGCACAGTAAGAAGTTATAACACCAGCTTTCGGAGCGCTCCGAAAGCTAGTGTTTGAAACACACCTGTTGGACTTTAACCTGGTGTTGTAAGACTTCTTACTCTACTAAACCAGGACCAAGCAGTGCAGTAGATACTCAACTGACTCTGGTGAGGGCGGTTTTCATTTTTAAAAACACAACAAGGTATGTTGTGACAGCTTTCCTCAATGCACTGGTTAGATCTTCAAGACATTGAATTTCATGGCGCTCATATACACATCTCCAGCCTTGATTTTTAGTGATCACATTCCATGAAAAAAAATATAGCTTGATCAGGATTTTAGGAAGGCTAATATTTTTGCTCTTCCTGATCATCATAAAAGCATCGATTTATGTTAAACGTACCAGCAGCCTCTCCCAAAAAGATTTCCAGCACCGTGCAGTATCAAAGTGAAGCAACCCAGATATTTGTGATACACTAGCTCTCACCTAATGGTCAATGGCTGCACTGCGGTTGGAACTGGAACTGAATTTTTGCTTCTCGGAAGCCAACATTGAAATGGCACCATCAGTTTGTTTTGCCTGGGAACAAAATTGCCCTGGAATAGAATTTCCCAATTCCCACAATGCATTTTTAGCATTGTGCTTCAATTTCAAAGCAATAGTTGGGGCCAGTCGGTATAATAAAGGTCATGTTCAATTTAACTGAACTATTACATTACAATGGAAAAAGATGTACTTGGAACAGCTGTCAAAACCCAGCCATATAGACTTATTTTGTAAACTCAACAACAATTTAACAGATCCTGTATAGCTCTTCCAATCATAGGATCAAAAATATTATAAAAGTAGACAAAAGGGGTTTTGTATATTACTCCATCCAAACGCGGAAAAAATGTTGCGGATATCATTCCAGCAGAAAAAACATGTAGCAGCATGTAAATTGATTGTGAAGTATCATTGCTGAACATGTTTCACACTCAGATTTCAATACTTTAGTCCTGGTCAGTCATATTTTAAACTCTGAACAGCTAAGCTCCAAACAGCAGGAGATAATTTATGGTTTAGATATGCATTCTTTCACAACTGTTAATGCAGCTTGGAGGACTTGAAATCATTTGACCCACGATACCTTAAATTGGCCATCAGAATACATGTTGCTCCATGCATTCTTGGCCTCTAGCCTCATTTTGTCTGCTCTGGAATTTTACTGGAACAGGATATTTTTATGCAGGTTCCAGGAATGGGAGCAGGGAAGAGAGAGGGAGGGCAAACATTAAGTGGCATTTATTATGGATCCTCAGCAGCATTCCTTTATGATAATATTGCTTCCCTATATTGAACAGGTTCTGGCAATATGTGCAAGCAATATTACATTGCACTTCATAACACTTAAAGCTGTAGAACCTGAAACTGAACCATCCATTAAAGCTGCAGATAACCACAATAAACAATAAATAAAATACTAGAGATTGGCATATGTGTTGGTTCTTTTAGACACCATGTAGAATTGCTGAAAATGTACTCAGCATGGCATTCCCTAATTCTCTCCGATGTGAAGTTCACTTTTGTTCTTGTGAACTGCATTCCTACAGTTAGTATGCACTCTGATTCGCAATACCTTTGTCAACTTAAATTCTGGATTCTTTATGCAAGAGTTTCGGAGAAGCTATGAATGTTTAAGGCTAGTCATTTACTTTTAAACCTTGCATTGCATATAATGAAATGGAAGTTCAGGACAGGTCACAAGAGATTCACAACAAATGAATCCACAGGCATTGTTGTTGGTATTTATTGCAGAGTAAAGATTCATGAGGCACTGACAGTCATTATGAAGGATTCAATAGGGGCTAAGGCAGTATCAGTATATTTTCAACAGGCTATATAGTGGGGCTTGTATTAAAAAAGGATGACAAAACAAACACAGGTAACATCAAAATTATTTTGTTTTATTCATTCACGAATGTGATTCCGATTAGCAAGACCAATATTTATTGACCATCCCCAAGTGTGCTCGAGAGAGTGGCGATGATGAGTTTGTCATCTTGCAGCAGTCCATATGATGTAGATACTCCCACAGCGCAGTTAGGGAGGGTGTCCCAGGACTTTGACCCAGCGACAGTGAAGGAACTGCTGTATAGTTCCGAGGCCGGACAGTGTGAGATTTGGAGGGGAACTTGCAGGCAGTGATGTTTCCATGTGCCTGCTGTCCTTTTTGTTTTATGTGAAAGAGACAATGAGTTTGGAAGGTGTTGCCAAGAAACCGAGTGGCCGCAGTGCCACTGTGCACTGGTGGTGAAGGGAGTGAATGTTTACAGCGGTGGTCAATCAAATTGGCTGATTTGTCCTGGATGGTGTGGAGCTTCTGGAGTGTTGTTGGAGCTGCACTCATCTGACCAAGTGGAGAGTATTCCCTCACACTCCTGATTGCTGTCTTGTAGATGGTGGACAGGCTTTGGGAAGTTAGGAGTTGAGTTAGTCACTGCAGAGTTCTCAACCTATGGCCTGCTTTTGTAGTCACAGTATTTACATGCCTGGTCCAGTTACGTTTCTAAGAACATAAAACCGCAGAGCAGGTGTATATCAGCCCCTCGAGTCCGCTCCGCCATTCAATATGATTGTGGTGTTCTTTGTGTTTCTCATACTCAGGATGGATGTCGTAGTGTTCAAAAAGACCACACAAGCGAAGTTCAATAACAAAGCTAACATTAATTGCACTACTTACTAGACAGCTCAACCACTTACTCCTGCAGCAAGCAATAATCTAGTAAACTACAATCTACACTATACTAATACTTGTCTCATGCACTCTGTCTTGAACTGTACTCTGCTTTCTCCTACACTCTCCTCTACTCTCCCAGAAGCCTGAGAGTCAGTCCTTTTTATAGATCTTTTCCAGCTCCATCTAGTGGTTAATTATGATATTACATTAACCCATTATATACTAGACATTCTACATAATGTCACAATGATCATGGCTGATCTCCTCTCTGCCTCATCTCCAAACTCCTGCCCGCTCTCCATAACCCTTCATCCCCCAACTAATTGAAAACCTGTCTATCTCCTCATTAAATTTGTTTAGTGTTTCGTCGTCTATTCCATTCTGGGGTAGAAAATTCCAGATTCACGACCCTTTTTTTTTGTTGGTTTTAATTTAATTTTAAATTTGCCACCCCTTAGCCTACAACTATGGCCTCTCATTCTGGAATGTCCAACCAGGGGAAACATTCATTCTGCATCTACCCTGTCA
Organism: Scyliorhinus torazame; assembly: GCF_047496885.1. Classification (NCBI taxonomy): domain Eukaryota; kingdom Metazoa; phylum Chordata; class Chondrichthyes; order Carcharhiniformes; family Scyliorhinidae; genus Scyliorhinus; species Scyliorhinus torazame. The sequence goes on along the minus strand of NC_092715.1, from coordinate 270,006,548 downwards.
ATCCCCTTTAGCATTTAAAATTCAGTGATGATGATGCCAGTGAAAGTCAAGAGGAGGTGCTTAGACTCTCCCTTACTGGAGATGGTCGCTACCTGGCACTTGTGTGGTATGAACATTATGTGCCACTTATCAGCATGCATGCACCATGACCCGTTTCAATATCTGAGAAGTTGCGAATGGAACTGAACACAACGGTCAAGTGTGTCTTTGACCCATTCCAGAGGCCGAACATGATGCAAAGCTGATGATAGTGATAAACTAGATCGACAAATAGGGAAATTGTTTGAGCATTTTGAGTCCCTTGATCCAGCTCATTCCCATACTTTAGAAACAGCAGTGGTCCCAACATTTGAGGCAATTCGCTCTACATTTGTCACCCTACTTGGGCATAATTCATCCAATGAATGCTCTTTGTTTTTGGGCCTACAGATCTTAAAACCTCCGGTCACTGGGAGTTCCCTCATTCATGTATAGTCTGTTGTAAATAAACTAACACAGGATTAATTACCAAGATTAATTAACAACTTCATTATAATTATCAAGGTGATAGAAGTGGATGGACCTTTTTATTTTGTCTAATGATTTCTACATGGATTTCATATCTCACCATGATGGTTTGAAAATTTTAATTCAGTTTTAAACAATAAAGAGCAGCTATCAGTGGAAAAAAATGCCGATGAAACAATCGGATTGTCAGAAAAACTCAACAGCTGGATAACAACCTTTAGCAAAGAAAACATGTCATCCTAGCCAAGTCTGGCTTTTACGTGTTTGCCTCTTAGCTGCCCTAGTGATGGTCCAGCCAGCCGTTCTACTGCATTAAAATACCACCGTCTGAGGGCAACTAGAGTTGGACAACTCTCAGCTATTCCCAAATCCAGGAATAATAATATTTTTTAAAAAGTGATCAGGAATAAAGGCAAAGGTTCATTTCCACAAAAAACAAATTAACTGCAGTCAGCAAGGATTCTGAAGGGACGTGGGAAATTTAGACCATCTGAGGCCCAGAGTTTCTTTGGGGCGGGGGGGTGAAGCGAGGGGACACAAGATGCACTCCTGCTTCTTCTGGCCTCAGCATTGTAGGGCCTCTGCCCTACCCTGGGTACACCATTAAAATGTCACTGAGGTCCTGCCCTGGGAACACTATTAAAATGTCACTGAGGTCCTGCCCTTGGTACACTATGAAAATGTCACTAGGATTCCGTTCTGGGTACACTATTAAAATATCACTGAGGTCCTGCCCTGGGAACACTATTAAAATGCCACTCAGGTCCTGCCCTTGGTACACTATTAAAATGTCACTGAGGTCCTGCCCTGGGAACACGATTAAAATGTCACTGAGGTCCTGCCCTGGGAACACTATTAAAATATCACTGAGGTCCTGCCCTGGGAACACTATTAAAATGTCACTAGGATCCTGTCCTGGGAACACTATTAAAATGTCACTGAGGTCCTGCCCTGGGAACACTATTAAATTGTCACTAGGATCCTGTCCTGGGAACACTATTAAAATGTCACTGAGGTCCTGCCCTGGGAACACTATTAAAATATCACTGAGGTCCTGCCCTGGGAACACTATTAAAATATCACTGAGGTCCTGCCCTGGGAACATTATTAAAATATCACTGAGGTCCTGCCCTGGGAACACTATTAAAATGTCACTAGGATCCTGTCCTGGGAACACTGTTAAAATATCACTGAGGTCCTGCCCTGGGAACACTATTAAAATGCCACTCAGGTCCTGCCCTTGGTACACTATTAAAATGTCACTGAGGTCCTGCCCTGGGAACACTATTAAAATGTCACTGAGGTCCTGCCCTGGGAACACTATTAAAATGTCACTGAGGTCCTGCCCTGGGAACACTATTAAAATATCACTGAGGTCCTGCCCTGGGAACACTATTAAAATATCACTGAGGTCCTGCCCTGGGAACACTATTAAAATGTCACTAGGATCCTGTCCTGGGAACACTATTAAAATGTCACTGAGGTCCTGCCCTGGGAACACTATTAAAATGTCACTAGGATCCTGTCCTGGGAACACTATTAAAATGTCACTGAGGTCCTGCCCTTCGTACACTACGAAAATGTCACTAGGATTCCGTTCTGGGTACACTATTAAAATATCACTGAGGTCCTGCCCTGGGAACACTATTAAAATATCACTGAGGTCCTGCCCTGGGAACACTATTAAAATATCACTGAGGTCCTGCCCTGGGAACATTATTAAAATATCACTGAGTTCCTGCCCTGGGAACACTATTAAAATGTCACTAGGATCCTGTCCTGGGAACACTGTTAAAATATCACTGAGGTGCTGCCCTGGGAACACTATTAAAATATCACTGAGGTCCTGCCCTGGGAACACTATTAAAATATCACTGAGGTCCTGCCCTGGGAACACTATTAAAATGTCACTGAGGTCCTGCCCTTCGTACACTACGAAAATGTCACTAGGATCCTGTCCTGGGAACACTGTTAAAATGTCACTAGGATCCTGCCCTGGGAACACTATTAAAATGTCACTAGGATTCCGTCCTGGGAACACTATTAAAATATCACTGAGGTCCTGCCCTGGGAACACTATTAAAATGTCACTGAGGTCCTGCCCTTGGTACACTATGAAAATGTCACTAGGATTCCGTTCTGGGTACACTATTAAAATGTCACTGAGGTCCTGCCCTTGGTACACTATGAAAATGTCACTAGGATTCCGTTCTGGGTACACTATTAAAATGTCACCAGGGGTCCTGCCCTGGAACACTATTAAAATGTCACTAGGATCCTGTCCTGGGAACACTGTTAAAATGTCACCGAGGTCCTGCCCTGGGAACACTGTTAAAATGTCACTAGGATCCTGCCCTGGGAACACTATTAAAATGTCACTGAGGTCCTGCCCTTGGTACACTATGAAAATGTCACTAGGATTCCGTTCTGGGTACACTATTAAAATGTCACTGAGGTCCTGCCCTGGGAACACTATTAAAATGTCACTAGGATCCTGCCCTGGGAACACTATTAAAATATCACGGAGGTCCTGCCCTGGGAACACTATTAAAATGTCACTAGGATTCCGTTCTGGGTACACTATTAAAATGTCACTGAGGTCCTGCCCTTGGTACACTATGAAAATGTCACTAGGATTCCGTTCTGGGTACACTATTAAAATATCACTGAGGTCCTGCCCTGGGAACACTATTAAAATGTCACTGAGGTCCTGCCCTGGGTACACTATGAAAATGTCACTAGGATTCCGTTCTGGGTACACTATTAAAATATCACTGAGGTCCTGCCCTGGGAACACTATTAAAATGTCACTGAGGTCCTGCCCTGGGTACACTATGAAAATGTCACTAGGATTCCGTTCTGGGTACACTATTAAAATATCACTGAGGTCCTGCCCTGGGAACACTATTAAAATGTCACTAGGATTCCGTTCTGGGTACACTATTAAAATGTCACTGAGGTCCTGCCCTGGGAACACTATTAAAATATCACTGAGGTCCTGCCCTTGGTACACTATTAAAATGTCACTAGGATTCCGTTCTGGGTACACTATTAAAATATCACTGAGGTCCTGCCCTGGGAACACTATTAAAATGTCACTGAGGTCCTGCCCTGGGAACACTATTAAAATGCCACTCAGGTCCTGCCCTTGGTACACTATTAAAATGTCACTAGGATTCCGTTCTGGGTACACTATTAAAATATCACTGAGGTCCTGCCCTGGGAACACTATTAAAATGTCACTGAGGTCCTGCCCTGGGAACACGATTAAAATGCCACTCAGGTCCTGCCCTGGGTACACTATTAAAATGTCACCAGGGGTCCTACCCTGGAACACTATGAAAATGTCACTCGGATCCTGTCCTGGGAACACTGTTAAAATGTCACCGAGGTCCTGCCCTGGGAACACTATTAAAATGTCACTAGGATCCTGTCCTGGGAACACTATTAAAATGTCACTGAGGTCCTGCCCTGGGAACACGATTAAAATGCCACTCAGGTCCTGCCCTTGGTACACTATTAAAATGTCACCAGGGTCCTGCCCTGGAACACTATTAAAATGTCACTGAGGTCCTGCCCTGGGAACACGATTAAAATGCCACTCAGGTCCTGCCCTTGGTACACTATTAAAATGTCACCAGGGTCCTGCCCTGGAAACACGATTAAAATGCCACTCAGGTCCTGCCCTTGGTACACTATTAAAATGTCACCAGGGTCCTGCCCTGGAACACTATTAAAATGTCACTGAGGTCCTGCCCTGGGAACACGATTAAAATGCCACTCAGGTCCTGCCCTTGGCACACTATTAAAATGTCACTAGGATCCTGTCCTGGGAACACTATTAAAATGTCACCAGGGTCCTGCCCTGGGAACACGATTAAAATGTCACTAGGATCCTGTCCTGGGAACACTATTAAAATGTCACTAGGATCCTGTCCTGGGAACACTATTAAAATGTCACCAGGGTCCTGCCCTGGCACACTATTAAAATGTCACTAGGATCCTGTCCTGGGAACACTATTAAAATGTCACTAGGATCCTGCCCTGGGAACACTATTAAAATATCACTGAGGTCCTGCCCTGGGAACACGATTAAAATGCCACTCAGGTCCTGCCCTGGGAACACTATTAAAATGTCACCAGGGGTCCTGCCCTGGAACACTATTAAAATGTCACTAGGATCCTGCCCTGGGTACACTGTTAAAATGTCACTGAGGTCCTGCCCTGGGAACACTATTAAAATGTCACCAGGGTCCTGTGCATACTGTTGTCCAAGGGCCGCTGCAGACTCGATGGGCCGAATGGCCTCCTGCTGCACTGTAAATTCTATGTTCTATGACAGCGTACAATATTGAGGTTTATCCTTTACGCCGTTGGACCGCTCAGCTGCTGCTGAAAGTAACTGGGTTAAACTTGCTGTGCGGCAGTCACCCTCACACCTCCAATTAATCTAGTGGTGCTTTGCTATATAGGCTGAATAAGGTCTCAAATGCAGTCGTGATGAGTGCAAATTTGCCTTGTAAACAGGTCTCTGTATAAAGGGAAGAGATGGCAGGAACATATGCAGAATGTTTTGGGAATAAAATTAGCTGAATATTGTTTGTGAAGTGGCTCTGTGACGGAAAGGGGAAAGATGCCAACAGTACTATTCCTGTAGTGGACAGACGGAGTAGAACTTTTTCGAGGAACGTTGGAGGGTGGGTGGCTTCCACTGGCAGCACTGGCTCTGGCAGATAATAAACAGCAAAAGAATCAGAACACAGCCCATTGCCAGCTGCAAAACACTCTGCTGCCAACCTGCTCCAGGAAGAAGAAATGTTTGAAGTAAACCTGCAGCCAGGGAGACTGTTGCATCAATCACTGTTGACAAGACTTTTACACAACTCTGCAAATGTGCCCCAGATGAATGATCCAATGGTTATTTTCTCAGTGTAAGTTGCCTGATGAGCACCACGTTCTGCCAAATCTGATTGCACGACTTCACTGCCTGGACACTAAAATATTCCTGAGGATATAAATCTTAACACTACATTGCAAATAATGTGCAACAATTTTTACTTATCAACCATCTCTTGTGTATATATGCAATTAATGTTTATTTCCACCAGTGCTTGTCTTTGGCAACGATGCATGTTATATTGTGTTCTACCTAGTTTTCTATTCCTCAATGCAAATTCAGTGGTAGAATTAAGTGCAGTGGCAGATTGGTGTTCTACAATGGGACATCAGATGTAAGGACATGTCATTTTGCTGGTCACCTTGCAACTACTACTGTTTGACTGGCTTTGCCAGCCCACTGCATACCTCTCTAGTTTTCTCAGGAGCCAACTCCATTACATAGCTGCGTATCACCCAGATGGAGAGATGTTTCCTCCCCTGCTACTGGATGCTCTTTGGAATCTCCACAAAGGAAGATGAAGCCCAAAATCGAGGTCCTCTCCAAGCAATCTCCTCGTCTCTCCAAGCAAGGAGCGACAGCCATGTGTAAACTGACCCCAGATTCAGGTAGGGATTAGGAGGATACGTTGATGGGGATAGATGGAGGAGACTCATGTGCAATGTAAGCACAGTAAGACGTCCTACAACACCAGGTTAAAGTCCTACAGGTTTGTTTCGAATCACTAGCTTTCGGAGCGCTGCTCCTTCCTCAGCTGCGCTCCGAAAGCTAGTGACTCAAAACAAACCTGTTGGACTTTAACCTGGTGCTGTAAGACTTCTTACTGTGCTCACCCCAGTCCAACGCCGGCATCTCCACAACATAAGCACAGACAGAGACCAGATGGCTGGTTTCTCTGCAATAGATTCTTTGTAAATTCTGTATAATCTTTTAAAAACTGTAGTCACAGGGTTCATGGGAGGAACAGCATATGATTTCATAGCCGCTGCTGTCTTATTCAGGAATGGGATGAGAAAGGCAGCACTGTTGGCGCAGTGGGTTAGCCCTGCTGCCTCACGGGGCTGAGGTCCCAGGTTCAATCCCGGCTCTGGGTCACTGTCAGTGAGGAGTTTGCACATTCTCCCAGTGTTTGCGTGGGTTTTGCCCGCACAACCCAAAGATGTGCAGGGTAGGTGGATTGGCCACGCTAAATTGCCCCTTAATTGGAAAAAATGAATTAAAAAAAAAAGGAATGGGATGAGAATCTATTCACACAACCTATGGACATGGGAAGCAGTACTTACTCTGCTCACTAACACTCTCCTGCTTACTCATGAGCACCTCCACATTGCTCACCTCCATGTTGAACCTTTTCACGCTGAGCAATGTCTGTTCTTGAAGGGGTTGGTTTAGTCCAGGGTTTTTCAAACTTAGGATCGCGACCCCAGGTGTTGGGAGGGTCACGTAGCGATTGGTTGAGGTGTTCTTGATCGCTGGAAGAAGTCCCCGACAGCCACAACTGGCTTTGAAGAATGCCCGCCATGGGCAGTCCCCGATTGGTTGCAGCGTCTGAGGGAATAGGGTGGCCTCGCGAGGCTGGGCTGTCTGCTGGTCACCGCATGTGCGCGAGGGATGGGGACAGGGATGACAGGTGTCCAGGTGGGCGCACGATGCTAACAGTGGTGGCCCCCCCAGCTTGGCGCTCCACTCTGGTGCTCATCCTTTGCACACGGCTGGTTTCCTACCCTGTACTTGCGGCTCCGAGGTCAAGCTGTTCAACGGTCCACGCCATGTCCACTTGCACTCCCACAATGTGAAGTACTGGTCAGCAGTCAGAGAGTGGGGTGATTGCAGCTACTGGACAGTGGGAGGCAAGTGAGAGAAGCCAGGCCAGGTTTGTCAGCGAGGAATACCGATCAAACGAGGCCAGTCAATACGGCTGACACAGGTCAAACTGGATAAAACCTACAGTCATCACATTGTGTCGCCAGTCTCTGGAAACCAGCAAGTTTTTTGGTGAGAATGGAGAAGGAGTCAACTTGGATGTTTAATGCAATACAGTGGAACAGTAAGAAATATTGTGACATTGTAAGTGTTTGACAAGTTTGACAGGTCACAGTTTCTAAAGTAAAAATAAGATTGTACTTTTTTTCTATACTTATTTAAATTTCTAAAGAAATGGGAATATATTTAAAACAAAGTTTGTGTGTAAATGCAAGGATGCTCATGTTCAACTGAAAGTGCTTTAATTTTCAGCAGCAAAACATCATAAACTTGCAAAAAATCAGATATTGGAAATAAAGTTTCAAAGTAAAAAAAAAAATGCCAGCCGTGACTGGCCTTTTAAATATGAACGATGGGGTCTTTCCGCCAGAGGCAACAGCAGAAAGAAGGTCACGCGCCCGGCATTTACACTGACACCATGCACCCTGTACATCCTTGCTTTGAGCGTGAAATCATAGAGGAGAGATTCCTCTATTTTGTAGCTGCCAGCAAGCAAACAACAGGACTGTGTGACGATCTGAAGATGGATTATTTTGTAATAAGGAAGATAGGTGCAGAGGCACAAACAGGCCAGGATCTCGCAACTGGATCTGCTGGAGAGAGCTTCTCAACAGAGTCCACGGCTTGACTAAGCAGGGCCGGTATGAGCTGTATCCAGAGCTCCAGGGCCACTGGTGAATGAACAATTAAGAAGAAACTGAAATCGGGAATAAAGCAGTATAAAGAAGATTTCTTGAGGTATGGTTTTAATTGTGCCAATGCAAATCAGGATGCAAAGCCCATGTGCGTTATATGCAAGGAAGTACAGGCAAATGAAAGTTTAAAACTTTCAAAACTTCAAAGGCATTCGAAGACTAAGCATGGCGAGTTAGAGGACAAACCTCTTGGATTTCTTTCAAAGCAAGAACTTAAATTGGCAGCTGAAGTCCTCAGCAGAAATGTAACATTCAATGACGAAGCAACAGAGATCATGTGGACCATGCAGGCTCACGTCAAATGTAAGCAATAATGTTGTGTCGCAAAGGTTGGCCGGCATGGGTTGCTAAAGTCCGCCAGTTGGTAAAAGGGGTTGCCGGGAAAAGAAAGTTTGAAAAGTCTAGTCTATGTCCCTGGGAACCTTTGATGGATGAGAGAATTTTTCATATTTTAATGTTTTTGGTATTTTTGCTGTGATTACAAAGGGAGAGAATCACTGAATTCTGCAGGGACAATGCAACTTTTTGTAACAAAACTGTGGTGTGATTTTGGATTGCAGGTGACATAGATAATGAGAAAGCCAAGTTGCTGCTGGGACTCCAAGCTGGACAAACAGGGTTCAGTTTGGTTCTAAAGAAATATCTCTTTAAAAGACTCTGCACCAACATAAGCAAGAAAAACCCTGGTCGATTAATTTTATTCATGAGTGGTATTCGAGATAGGTTGGTTTGTTCAATTGGAATATATACATAGATGCAGGGTTAGAAAATAAGTACAATGCTACAACTGTTAAATGCAAGTTAGTTCTTTGTTGCTAATGTGTTTAACTCGGTGTTGAAATTAAAGTTTGTTTTACCATAAAAGCTGTTTGCTGGTCAGTGTTATCACTCCTGTGATGCAGTTACATTTCCTCACAGTTTTCCAAAGTAAAAATCCCATCAAAAATTGGGGTTCTGATTCTTGGAGCCTAACATCTCGACTCCCTGCTGGCCCACACAGCCAGAACAAACATTAAGGTTTTCAGAAAGTGAGTTGCTGTTCTAGAACTTTCCTGCCTTCCTTTCATTCATCATGCTTCCTGGGTTCAGGAAAACATGAGGCAGGAATGAGTACTAAATGAGTAAAATGATCTTGTTGAGTCCAGCAAGGCTAATGTGCCACTACCCACCCGAGACATTGGCCAGGATTTCCACTACCCAGGTGAAGGTGGGCACAGACCCCAACGGTGGGCAAACCTCAGGAGACATGTGGAGATAAATTCTAACAATCTAATACAGCTCCCACTGTACAGGCAATAGTTGTCAAAAACGTCCCATTCATGGAAGTCAGTTCTCTCACTGATACAGTTTGTTCTATTTTTAAATGGGCTGAGCATTTAAATAACTTCAGATGAATGTGCTGAATAGTCTCATTTTCTATGCCATAAAATAGTCCCAGGGGACCATAGGCTGTTTTCCCCTTCGAAGGGGAGAGCTGAAATGGTGGTGATTTAACCTGAGGATCACCACACCTCAGGTGAGGGGCAAGGTTGAGAGTATTCTGTGCCGCACCTTTTCTATGGTTCCATTGCTTTAGATCATGGCAATTAAACAGACCTAATATTCTAATAATCTTTATTGTCACAAGTAGGCTTACATTAACACTGCAATGAAGTTACTATGATAAGCTCCTAGTCGCCACATTCCAGCACCTGTTCAGGTACACAGAGGGAGAATTCAGAATGTCCAATTCACCTAACAGCACATCTTTCGGGACTTGGGGGAGGAAACAGGAGCACCCGGAGGAAACCCACGCAGACGCGGGGAGAACGTGCAGACTCCGCACAGTGACCCAAGCCGGGAATCGAACCCGAGACCCTGGCGCTGTGAAGCAACAGTGCTAACCACTGTGCTACCATGCTGCCATATCCACCTTATCCACCTCTCAATAGCATTAGCATCAGCTCCATAAACTCATGATTCCCTCAGTGCAGGTTAAGGCCATAGCAAAAGCTAAAATTGTGTCCGTTTAAACTCAACACCTCGTCCCCACCTTTCCCCAACCAGCAAAAATTGTACCTGCCGGGAAATGGAGACATGACTTCCACATCCAGGTCCTGCCCACCATTTTTTAATGTTTACTCAGCCTTCCCAACTCTGTGAAAATCCAACCTCTTGTGATCGCACTATAATCCTACTATTGTTTTGGAAACTCTCAGAATTGCTCATAGCGCCTTCACTTCAAAACCCATTACTGAAACTGACAGTATCTTCAGGATGTGAAATGTAGAGTAAACTACAGTTTGTTAAATAAGGGGGAAATATCTCGAATGGAGTTTCTTCACAATAGGGAGGACAGATCTCCCAGAGGTTAGACCTGTTGAACTGAGGTGGGCAGCACAGTAGCACAAGTGGCTATCACTGTGGCTTCACAGCGCCAGGGTCCCAGGTTCAATTCCCCGCTGGGTCACTGTCTGTGCGGAGTCTGCACGTTCTCCCAGTGTCTGCGTGGGTTTACTCCGGGTGCTCCGGTTTCCTCCCACAGTCCAAAGACGTGCAGGTTAGGTGGATTGCCATGATAAATTGCCCTTAGTGGCCAAAAAGGTAAGGAGGGGTTATTGGGTTACAGGGATAGGTTGGAAGTGAGGGCTTAAGTGGATTGTTGCAGACCTGATGGGCCGAATGACCTCCTTCTGCACTATGTTCTAGCAAGAATCCATATTGAGGATTCAAAGATGGCACTTGATTGAAACAACTTTAACAGTCCCATGAATTTCCTGTTTGAAAGGCATGATATTCATTCATTCATTTCATTCTGAACTGTTCAGTTTAACATGGAATCAGCAGAGCTGGGGAAATAATTACAGAAACATTTGCAACCACAGAATGATCGTTTGCTGCCCCGCATATAAAATTTGCTCAGAATGAAAATTAAGGTGTTTACTTGTTTCCTGGAAAAGTGAGTTTGTTTAGGCGCTGCACATTGACTTAGTTCTAAGAGCCCAAAGCAAGCTTCTGTATTCTTGTCTGCCGGGCAAAAATGACCTTTTGATGTTTATTCGACCACTGTTACCACTTCTCAAATCCTGATATTTACTGGTACAGTGCAAAAATACAAGGCAGGGTTGAAAACTATGACTGTTACCCAGAAATGGGCAGTTTGATGTCCATCAGGCATCAAAATTGGACTTTAAAAGTCTTTAGTGTTTAAAATCCTCAGCAGGACTGAATGCAACAATCCTGTGACAAACACAGAAACTGCTGGAAAAACTCAACAGGTCTGGCGGCATCTGTGGAGAGAGAAAACAGTTCACATTTTGAATCTGTACGACTCTTCTTCAGAGTTAAGGAAAGGGACAAAAGCGTTGGTTATATACTGTGTAAGAGAGGGAGGAAGAGACAGTCAGTGATTGGTGGGGGCTAGCAGAGATTGCAATAAAGATGCGTAGGTCACAAGACAGAGAATGTATCAATGGCAGGAGAACATGCAGATAGCGGCAGCAAGGTAAGATATCAGAATGCGTTACTGGGAGAGTAAAGGTCAGTAATCAGTGGGATCAAAACTAAAGAACGTGACAGATAGGCCTGTGGGGTGTGGGGTACATTGGAACAAATACATTTTGTATCAAGAAAGGTTCCGGATGGAGGAGAATGGTCACAGACTAAAGTTGTTGAGTTTGTTGTTGAGTCCTGCGGGTTATAACGTACCTACCTGGAAGATCAGATGCTGCTCCTCCAGCTTGCATTGGGCTTCACTGCAGCAGGCCAAGGAGGTTTGCTTGAGTCACTCAGGCGGACTTAAACTAGTATGGCAGGGGGGTGGGAACCAGAATACTAGCTTAGAAGGTGTCTGAAGGGGAAATAGAGAACCAAAATAAAACATCACCCTCAGGTAGAGAAAAAAGGTGACAAATGTGAGAAAGGAGGTGGTCAATGCAGGATTGAGGGTGTTGGACCTAAATGTGCGCAGTATACGGAACAAGGTAAACGAGCTTGTTGCGCACATTGAAATTGGCCGGTACAATATTGTGGGCATCACAGAGACGTGGCTGCAGGGGGAATCAGGGCTGGGATCTAAATATCCACAGATGTGTCCTATCGAAAGGACAGGCAGGTGGGCAAAGGGGGCGGGGTTGCATTGTTAGTAAGGAATGAAGCTAAATCGATAGCAAGGAGCAATATAGGACCAGAAGGCAGAGAATCTCTGTGGGTAGAGTTGAGGAATCGCAAAGGTAAAAAGACCCTGATGGGAGTAACGTACAGGTCCCCTAGCAGTAGTCAGGATGTGGGGCAGATAATAAATGAGGAGATAGAAAAGGCATGTAAAAAAGACAATATCACAATAACCATTAATATGCAGGTGGACTGGGAAAATCAGGTTGGTAGTGTATCCCAAGAAAAGGAATTTGTGGAATGACGAAGAGATGTTTTTTTGGAGCAGCTTGTGACAGAGCCTACAAGGGAAGTCAAGCATAAAAGCAAAAGAAAAAGCAGACAAAGTGGTGAGGATTAGTGGGAAGCCAGAGGCTTAGGAAGCCTTTAAAAGCGAGCAGGGAACAACTAAAAATGCAATAAGGGGAGAGAAGATGAATTAGGAGTGTAAGCTAGCTAGTAATATAAAAAGATAGGACGAGTTTTTTTTTCAATATATAAAAGGCAAGAGAGGCAAAAATAGACATTGGCCCACTGGAAAATGTGGCTGGAGAAGTAATAATAGGAATCAAAAAAAATGGCAGAGGAACCGAATAGTTACTTTCATCAGTCTTCATAGTGGAAGACACCAGTGGGATGCCAGAGCTCCAGAAGAATCAGGGGGCAGAGGTGAATGCAGCGGCCTTCACTAAGGAGAGGGTTTGGGTAAACTGAAATGTCGGAAGGTGGATAAATCACCTGGACCGGATGGACTGCACCCCAGAGTTCTAAAAGAGATAGCATTCAAGGAGGCATTCATGTCGAGAGGGCCAGAATACAAAGCTAGGGATGTACTTCTGAGGCTATATAAAGTTCTGGTCAGACCCCATTTGGAGTATTGTGAGCAGTTTCTGGAATTCCTCCTTGATAAAAGCCACCAGTTTCTTTATCTGGGGCCTGCCAGCTTGCCCTTCCCCCGCCTGCATGTTGGAAGAGGCTGTTACTGCAGTACAAGATTCAGCCAAATCACTCAGTTTTCTGCCAGGTCTGGTGATCAGCAGACATACCGCTCCCAGGGTAAACTACCCCTCTAACATTCACCTACGCCTTTTCATCAAAATTCCACACAGTTCTGTGTAAAAAGAGTTCTTTTCTATGACTTTAAGCAGGAGCAGCCCTGTATGTGACCATTCACTCCATGGTCACAAGCGGAAGTCTTGGGGCCCCGTATCGAAGGAAGGATGTCCTGACCTTGGAAAGGGTCCAGAGGAGGTTCACAAGAATGATCCCTGGAATGAAGAACTTGTTGCATGAAGAATGGTTGAGGACTCTGGGTCTGTACTCGTTGGAGTTTAGAAGGATGAGGGGGGATGTTATTGAAACTTACAGGATACTGCGAGGCCTGGAGAGAGTGGATGTGGAAAGGATGTTCCACTTGTAGGAAAAACTAGAAGCAGAGGACACAATCTCAGACTAAAGGAACGATCCTTCAAAACAGAGATGAGGGGCATAGGGGAAGCTCAGTAGTACAGTCGACGGTCAAGCTGTGGGATCAGCTGAGGAGGCACTTCAAATTGGATGTCGGTGTTGACACCACTGTGCAGGGACCATAGGTTTAAGCCAGGGGAGATGGATGGGATGTACGGGTCCGGAGAGGGTGAGGGACAAGTATCTGGAAGGGCAGTTTGCGGGTCTGGATCAGTTGTGGGAGTGGTTGGAGTTGCCGAGGGGCTAGTGAATTTAGGCATTTGCAGATGCAGGACTTCGCAAGAAAGGAGTGGAGGACATTTTCCAGTTTGCTGGGGCATACCCTGCTGGAGCAATTGCTACTCCCGAACAAGTCGGGAGAGGGTAGGATTGTGGGTATATAAGGGTGGTTGGGGGAGCAGTAGGGCGGCATAAGTGGCGGGGGTCAAGTGCAAATGGGATTCGGGTCTGTGGTGTGAAGTGATGCACAGGGTGAACATGACCTCCTCCTGCATGCGGATGATCTTGATTCAGTTCAAGATAGTGCATAGGGTACATATGACTCAGGCAAGAATAAGTGGATTCTTTCAAGGGGTGGCTGATGAGTGCGAGAAGTGTGGGTGGGGGCCGACGAACCATGTGGACATGTTCTGGGGTTGCGAGAAGCTGGAGAGGTACTGGGAGGCGTGTTTGGGACATTGCCCAAAATTGTGGGGGGAGGTCAGGTCGGACCCAATGGTGGCGTTCTTTGGGATGTCGGAAATGCCGGAGCTGCGGCAGGGGGGCCGATGTTGGGGCCTTCGCTCTCTGCCCGGCGAAGGAGCTTGCTGAATTGGAGGTTGGTTATGCCGCTGGGGATGGCGGCCTGGCTGGGGGTTCTGTCCGACTTTCTCCTGTTGGAAAAGATCAAATTTGAGATAACGGGGTCGGAGGAGGGCTTTGACACGCGGTGGGGACTGTTCATGACAATGTTTGAGGAATTGTTCGTCGCAATGGAGGGAGGGGGTAGGGGGTAAAAATTGTACAAACTGTGGATTGTGAGTTTTGTGAGCGCCACGAAGAATCCAGCACGAGTGTTAAGGATACAAAGAAATAACATTTATTTACAATAACATATATATACACAACAGCAACAGCAGCAACCTCGCTTGCTGCTCACTCCTTTCTGCTGGTTCCAAACTGGCCAGCTTTCTTTATACAGGGAGTCTGCTAATGATTTCTCCGCCCCCCTCATTGGGGAAGCTCATACTCCCACAGGATTGTGGGATTGTCATTAGTCCCCAGCCAATGGTAAGCAGGCAGATTATAACATCCCTCCCCCCCGAAGTCCAAGGAATCCATCGAAGACCCTGGCGAAGGAGGGCGTCGGACTGGTTTTGCCGCAGGCCGGACACCATTTGCGCGAGGCGCTGGATCGGGCGGCGTGTAACGAGATGGAGACCGGCGCTTCCGTGATGAACGGCGTAACGGTTGTACATCCACGGCCCGTGGGCCCGAGGATTCCCCCTCTAATGCGCCCTGGGTCTCCATCTCGGAGACAGAGTCTGCTGCCTCCGTCATCTCGGCGTCTCTATCTCCACGCGGTTCTGTAACGACCTGCGCAGGCTTTGAGTGAGGCACCAGAGGAAGATTGTGAGGACTATTTTCCATTGTCTCTGGTCTCTGTGGCTGTAGAAATGAGCTCCGGGGGCGGGGAATCTTTGGAAGGGAGAGTCTTCTGGGCCGAACGTGGTCTACACGTTTGCGCTGGAGACGACCCTGGGCTTGCACCTGGTAAGATATAGGGCCCGTTTGGCGAACGATTACGCCAGGGACCCACTGGGCACCACCAGCAAAATTCCGAATGAACACTGGGTCACCGGGCGCAAACTGCCGAATTGGCCGATGCCGAAAAAACCATGTCCCTGCCGTTCTTGTGTGCGGAAAAGGGCCAACGAAATCCGCATGCAAGCGCGCCCAAGGCCGCCCTGGCCATTCCCAGTGGTGTAGGGGCGCGGCCGGCGGAAGCTTCTGATGCTCCTGACAAATGGAGCAGTTTTGGGCCACCTTCTCAATGTTGGTGTCGAGGCCTGGCCACCAGACATAACTCTGGGCCAACATTTTCATTTTGGTCACAACTGGGTACCCATTGTGCAAGTCTCTTAGTATCAGCTCCAGTCCTTTTTCCGGGACAATCACACGCGTCCCCCACAAGAGGATGCCGTCTTCCACGCTGAATTCTGACAGCTTGTAGGAAAATGCCCGCTACTCGCCTGGGAGCGGTCTATGCTGCCCACCATACAGGAATGTGCCGAACCTTTGACAGGACTGGCTCCGTCTGGGTCCACTCACGGACCTGTGATGCCGTGACAGGCAAGGTGTCCATAAAATTTAGGGTTGCAACCACCTCACCGGTCGGGGTCGACATGGGGCCGGTCGATAAAGGCAATCGGCTCAGTACTTCGGCATTCGCTATCTGTGTTCCTGGTTTGTGCTCCAGAGAATACTCGTATGCAGCGAGCAACAAAGCCCAGCGCTGGATCCGTGCGGAAGCAATGGGCGGTATTGGCATATCCTCTCTGAAAAGCCCCAGCAGAGGCTTATGATCAGTCACGATAGTGAAGTGGCGGCCATACACATACTGGTGGAAATGTTTCACCACAAAGACCACTGCCAGGCCCTCCTTCTCGATCTGCGCGTACTTTTTTTTCCGCTGCAGTCAATGTGCGGGAGGCGAAAGCTATCGGCCGCTCAGCCCCGTTCTCCATCTTGTGGGACAGGACGGCCCCAATACCATACGGGGATGCATCCCATGTGACGAGCAAAGGCTTTCCAGGATCAGAGTGGGTTAGTAACCCAGACGACGACAATTGTTGCTTTACCTGCCGGAAAGCGGTTTCTTGCGGCTGACCCCAAACCCAGACGTGATTTTTCTTTAGCAGAAGGTGCAACGGGGCCAGCGTAGTTGCCAGATTGGGGAGGAACTTCCCGTAATAGTTTACGAGGCCAGGAAAAGAACGAAGATGCAAAGTGTCAAGTCGGGGCGGGGGCCTGTTGAATCGCGCACATTTTCTCTGCAACAGGGTGCAAACCTTTGCTGTCCACCTGATAACCCAGGTAGACTACTTCCTTGGCCTGAAAGACGCACTTTGTGCGACGTAAACGGATGCCAGCCTCCGAAAAGCATCTAAGGACAGCCTCCAGATTTTCCAAATGTTCCTGCTCCGACGTCCACATGATCAAAACGTCATCTAAGTAGGCAGCAACGCGCGGTAAACCTCTCAAAATGCCCTCCGTAACACGTTGAAAAATAGCGCAGGCAGAGGATACTCCAAAGGGCAACCTTGTATATTCATACAGGCCCCGGTGTGTATTAATCGTTACATATGGTCGGGAGGCAGGGTCCAAGCTTCGCGTAGAGATCCTCGATGCGAGGCATTGGATATCGGTTGAGTCGGGAAGCCGTATTCACTAAGTTTATAGTCGCCGCACAAGCGAACTGTGGCATCTGGCTTCATTACAGGTACAATTGGTGCTGCCCAGTCAGTGAAACGGACGGGCCTGCTAATACCCAAAGTCTCCAAACGAGTGAGCTCCCCTTCTACCTTCTCGGGCAAGGCGTAAGGCACCGGGCGCGCCCGGAAATAGCGCGCCGTGGCTCCTGGTTTGACTTGGATACGGGCTACGGCCCCTTTTATTTTCCCCAAACCGGACTGGAATACATCTGGGTATTGTCCTAGCACCTCAGTCAACCCTTCAGAAACTGTTTGGAGAATGTGCTGCCATTGCAACCGCAAATGGCGCAACCAGTCCCGACCCAACAGGCTGGGCCCATGGCCGTGCACCACGATAAGTGGGAAACGCCCCTCCTGGCGTCCATAAACAACAGGGGTCATCGTAGTTCCTTCAATGTCCAATGGCTCCCCCGTGTAGGTGGCCAACCTGGCCTGTGTGTCGGTTAATGTAAGGGTCTGTATACCCTGCTTGATGCGGTCGAATGTCCTTTGGGCGAGCACAGAGACCGCTGTGCCAGTGTCCAACTCCATCTCAAGCGGGTGACCATTGACCCGTACTGTCACCTTAATGGGGGCCACACGGGGAGCTGCCACACAATGCAGCTGCAGGCAGTCGTCCTCCGTCTCCACGTCCTCAGGAGTAGTCGCCGCAGGTTCATCCACATGGAAGGTATGGCCCCTGGGCTGGTCCCAGTTTCGGTCAGAACGACAGTGCCTCTGGCGTCCCCAGGACCGGCGTCAGCGACGGGGTCGGCGTCTACAAGTCTGACACGGACATTGCTCCTCATCCATTGGTTCTGGAGAAGGCTCCCTTCGGGGAGGAATGTCCGACTGCCACTGGCGTCGGTCAGGACGTCGCCTTGACCGACCGCAGGAGTGCGGGGGGACGTTTTCGGATGCAAGGGGTTGTGCCCCAAGGCATGCACCTCCATTCCCTGTAGCTCCTGCACTCCTCGTTCTGCGCTCTCTCGGGACAATACTATTTGAATGGCCTGTTGAAAAGTCAATGTTGGCTCAGCTAACAACTTTCTCTGGGTGGCCGCATTGTTAATGCTGCAAACCAAACGGTCGCGTAACATTTCTGACAAGGTCTCACCATAGTCACAGTACTCCGCAATCTTGCGGCCTGGATAGAAAGTCGGCAAGGGCTTCTCCAGGGGTCCTCTCAGCGGTATTAAACCGGTAACGCTGGACTATCGTGGGCGGGGTTGGGTTAAAATGCTGCCCCACTAAATTCACAAGTTCATCAAACGTTTTGGTGTCCGGCGCAGCTGGGTACGTAAGGCTCCTAATCACCCCAAACGTATGCGGGCCGCAGGCGGTGAGCAATATGATCACCTGCCGCTCGTTTTCGGTGATATTGTTTGCCCGGAAATAGTAATGCAATAGTAACGTACTGGTTCCAGCTTTCCAGCACAGCATCAAAAACATCCAAACGTCCGTAGAGAGGCATGGTGTAATAGAAAACAACTTCCAACCTGTATTCAACAAAAATCCAAGGAGGTGGATTCAGCAGTGTAGACAGCTATTCACTTTAACCCTCGTCGCCAGTTTTGTGAGTGCCACGAAGAATCCAGCACAAGTTTTAATGATACAAAGAAATAACATTTATTGACAATAACATACATATATATATATATATATATATATATATATATATATATATATATATACACACACACACAATAGCAGCAGCAATGTCACTTGCTGCTCACTCTTTCCTGCTGGTTCCAAACTGGCCAGCTTTATTTATACTGGGAGTCTGCTAATGATTTCTCCGCCCCCGTCATTGGGGAAGCTCATACTCCCACAGGATTGTGGGATTGTCATTAGTCCCCAGCCAATGGTAAGCAGGCAGGTTATAACAGTGAGGTTATTAAGTATATTGTGTAAGTTACTCTTCTTTTTACACATTTGCAATAAAATACATGTGTTTTGATTTATTGTCACGTGTACCGAGGTACAGTGAAAATTATTGTTCTGCGTACAGTCCACAAATCGTTCCATACATGGAAAACCATAGATCATAAGCACACAATGTAAATGCATAGAAACAGACGTCAGGTGAAGTATACGGAGTGTAGTATTACTCAGTAGATAGAGAAGATGTGTGAATTGATCAGAGGGAATCAGGTATGTGGCATGTCAAGCTATCCATGTGAGATGACATTGCTTCCTTCTATTAAAAGTAGCCAGAATGCCTATCATCGCTAATTTCTCGGAGTTCTCATTAAGAATGTCATTCAAGAGTTGGTTAACAGCGGGGAAGAAGCTGTTTTTGAATCTGTTAGTGCGTGTTCTCAGATTTTTGTATCTCCTGCCCGATGAAGAAGTTGGCAGAGACAATAACCCAGGTGGGAGGGGTCTTTGATTATGCTGCCCGCTTTCCCAAGGCAGTGAGGGGGTGTAGACAGTCAATGGACAGGGGGTGGGTTCGCGAGATGGACTGGGTGGCGTTCACGACTCTCTGATTACATCAGGTACTGAGGATTCTGAGAAATTAGCTGATGATTAGGCATGCGGGCTACTTTTAATAGAGAAAAGCAATGTCATCTCACATGGATAGCCTGACATGCCACATACCTGATTCCCTCTGATCAATTAGCTAAGTGACAGATTCATGTGCAGGATGTGGAATGACAATTCAGTGCAGATACTGTGCGTGAACTCTGACCAAAGTACCACTGTAACCTTTCCTTTTAATATTCTATTCATTTATGGGACAGCAGTGTCGCTGGCAGGTCAGCATTTGTTACCCATCCCCAAGTGGCCTCGAGCCGAGACCATTGCAGAGGGCAGCTAAGAGTCAACCACATTGCTGTGGGTCTGGAGTTCCACATTGGTCAGACCGGGTAAAAGCCTTCACCTGATCAAGGAGCAGCGCTCCGAAAGCTTGTGATTCCAAATAAACCTGTTGGACTTTTACCTGGTGTTGGTAGGGTAAAGACAACAGTTTTCCTTCCATAAAGGACATTAGTGAACCAGATGGGTGTTTACATCAATCGATGATAGTTGTTATGGCCACCATTACGGAGACTAGCTTTACTTCCAGATTTACTAATGGAATTTAAATTCCACCAGCTGCTGTGGTGGGATTTGAACCTCTGTCCCCAGGACATTAGCCTAGACCTCAGAATTACGAGTCCAGAGACATTATGATGCCACCATCTCCCCAATTCACACAATGTAGCGCACAAAGACTCCGAGAGACGAATAGAGTGAAGTCGATGAGGCTTTATTAAGCGTGACTGTTTCCCCCGCAGTTCAGTAGTAGACTGCCTGCGGGGGAGGACTCCAGGTACTTATACTCCGCCTTCAGGGCGGAGCTAGAGGTCAAAGTCCAACCAGGACCCGGGATCTGTCAGCCAATGACATCATGGCTTCACAGTCCCACATGACCCCTAATACATACTACCACATTCACCCCTTGTTAAAAATGAACCCGGCGGGGTGATGCTTCGCATGGTGGTAAGGGTTTACAAGGCTGGTCCTGGGAGGAAAACTTTCACATGTTATAACAGTATGTACACGTTTTTTTTTGTTTCAAACTATTTACAGTAATCGTCAGGAAAAGACAAAATGTTCTCGTTAAAAGTCCACATTGTACTGTTAGATCGACGCCACGAGTCGGTCGGGCGGTCTGGTCGTCCGTGTCGATCGCCTTGGCCCCGGTGGTGGTGGTGGTGCTTGTTCCGGTGTTGTCTTCTCCGGGAGCCTTACGGTTTCAGCTTGGGCTTCATTCCTGGTCGGGCCTGGGAGGACGACTGATCCTCCTGGGGGGAGGAAGGGGGGGGTTGGGTGATTGGTGTCGGGGGGGTGTGTGTGTTGCCGGCGGGCGCCAGATCTCGCAGAGAGACCGTGTCCTGTCGGCCGTCGGGGTACTCCACGTAAGCGTACTGCGGGTTCGCGTGAAGGAGGTGAACCCTTTCGACCAACGGGTCCGACTTGTGCGCCCGCACGTGCTTTCGGAGCAAGATGGGTCCTGGGGCCGCCAGCCAGGTCGGCAGCGACGTTCCAGAGGAGGACTTCCTGGGGAAGACAAGGAGGCGCTCATGAGGCGTTTGGTTAGTGCTAGTACACAGTAGTGACCGGATGGAGTGGAGGGCGTCCGGAAGGACCTCCTGCCACCGTGAAACTGGGAGGTCCCTGGACCGTAGGGCCAGTAGGACGGTCTTCCAGACCGTGCCGTTCTCCCTCTCTACTTGCCCGTTCCCCCGGGGGTTGTAGCTGGTCGTCCTGCTCGAGGCTATCCCGTTGCTGAGCAGGAACTGGCGCAGCTCGTCACTCATGAAGGAGGACCCCCTGTCGCTGTGGACGTATGCGGGGCAACCGAACAGTGTGACTATGGTGTTCAGGGCTTTAATGACTGTGGCCGCGGTCATGTCAGAACAGGGGATGGCGAATGGGAAGCGGGAGTACTCGTCCACCACATTAAGGAAGTATATGTTGCGGTCGGTGGAGGGGAGGGGTCCTTTGAAATCCAGACTAAGGCGTTCAAAGGGGCGGGAAGCCTTAATCAGGTGCGCACCATCCGGCCTGAAAAAATGCGGTTTGCACTCTGCGCAGATGTGGCAGTTCCTTGTGACTGTACGGACCTCCTCTAAGGAGTATGGGAGGTTGCGGGACTTGATAAAGTGGTAAAACCGAGTGACCCCCGGGTGGCAGAGGTCCTCGTGGAGGGTTTGGAGGCGGTTAATTTGTGCGTTGGCACATGTGCCGCGGGATAGGGCATCGGATGGCTCGTTCAGCTTTCCGGGACGATACAAGATCTCGTAGTTGAAGGTGGAGAGCTCGATCCTCCACCTTAAGATCTTGTCGTTTTTGATTTTGCCCCGCTGTGCATTATCGAACATGAAGGCTACCGACCGTTGGTCCGTGAGGAGAGTGAATCTCCTGCCGGCCAGGTAATGCCTCCAATGTCGCACAGCTTCCACTATGGCTTGGGCTTCCTTTTCCACTGAGGAGTGGCGGATTTCTGAAGCGTGGAGGGTTCGGGAGAAAAAGGCCACGGGTCTGCCCGCTTGGTTAAGGGTGGCCGCTAGAGCTACGTCGGAGGCGTCGCTCTCGACCTGGAAGGGGAGGGACTCGTCGATGGCACGCATCGTGGCCTTTGCGATATCCGCTTTGATGCGGCTGAAGGCCTGGCAAGCCTCTGTCGACAGAGGGAAGGTCGTGGTCTGTATTAGGGGGCGGGCCTTGTCTGCGTACTGGGGGACCCACTGGGCGTAGTATGAAAAAAAACCCAGGCAGCGTTTCAGGGCTTTTGAGCAGTGCGGGAGGGGAAATTCCAGGAGGGCGCGCATACGTTCGGGGTCTGGGCCTATTATCCCATTGCGCACTACGTAGCCCAGGATGGCTAGCCGGTTGGTGCTAAAAACGCAGTTGTCCTCGTTGTACGTGAGGTTCAAGGCTTTAGCGGTCTGGAGGAAGTTTTGGAGGTTGGCGTCGTGGTCCTGCTGATCGTGGCCGCAGATGGTTACATTGTCGAGATACGAGAACGTGGCCCGCAACCCGTGTTGATCAACCATTCGGTCCATCTCTCGTTGGAAGACCGAGACCCCGTTTGTGACGCCAAATGGGACCCTTAGGAAATGGTATAATCGCCCGTCTGCCTCGAAGGCTGCGTACTTGCGGTCACTTGGGCGGATGGGGAGCTGATGGTAGGCGGACTTGAGGTCCGCGGTGGAGAAGACTTTATATTGGGCAATCCGATTGACCATGTCGGATATGCGGGGGAGAGGGTACGCGTCTAGTTGTGTGTACCTGTTGATGGTCTGGCTATAGTCAATGACCATCCTTTGCTTCTCCCCTGTCTTTACTACTACCACCTGTGCTCTCCAGGGACTATTGCTGGCCTGGATTATGCCTTCCTTTAGTAGCCGCTGGACTTCGGACCGAATGAAGGTCCGGTCCTGGGCGCTGTACCGTCTGCTCCTAGTGGCGACGGGTTTGCAATCCGGGGTGAGGTTTGCAAACAAGGACGGGGGTTGCACCTTGAGGGTTGCGAGGCCGCAGATAGTGAGTGGGGGTATTGGGCCGCCGAATTTGAAGGTAAGGCTCTGTAGATTGCACTGGAAGTCTAATCCCAGTAATGTGGGGGCGCAGAGTTGGGGAAGGACGTAGAGCCTGTAGTTTTTGAACTCCCTCCCCTGCACCGTTAGGGTAACTATGCAGAAGCCTTTGATCTGTACGGAGCGGGATCCTGCAGCTAGGGAAATCTTTTGTGCGCTGGGATGGGTGGTCAAAGAACAGCGTCCTACCGTGTCGGGGTGGATAAAGCTCTCCGTGCTCCCGGAGTCGACTAGGCATGGTGTCTCGTGCCCGTTTATCAGCACCGTTGTCGTCGTCGTCTGGAGTGTCCGGGGCAGAGCTTGGTCCAGCGTTATTGAAGCGAGACGTGGTTGTAGTAGTTGAGAGTCTTCTTCGAACCCCATGGAGCCGTCGACACTGGGGTCCGTTGTTGCCGTCCAAGATGGCGTCGGGGGTGAACAAAATGGCTGCCCCCATGCATCGCACATGGCTGGGGGGTCACAAGATGGCGGCGGGGGTGGACAAAATGGCCGCCCCCATGCGTCGTACAGGTCTGGGGTGGTCCAAGATGGCGGCGCCCTTCCTCCCCTCGTGGTGGCCGGGACCCAAAATGGCTGCGTCTGCGGGTCGCACATGGGGCGCTGGGGGGGTTGGGAGCGTTAGGAACGCGCGGGGCTCCCTCATCTCTGGGGACAGCGGTGGTCGGGACCCAAATTGGTAGCGCCGGCGGGTCATACGTGGGGCGCGGGGGGGGGGGTTGGGGGACGTTAGAGCCGCGCAGAACTCCCTCTTCTCCGGGAAGAGCGGTGGTCGGGACCCAAAGTGGTAGCGCCGGCGGGTCATACATGGGGCGCGGGGGGGGGGGTTGGGGAGCGTAAGCGGCGTGCAGGGCTCCCTGTTCTCCCGGGACCGCGGTGGTCGGGACCCAGAGTGGCTGCGCCTGCGGGTCGTACATGGGGCGCAGGGTGGTTTGGGGAGCGTAAGCGGCGTGCAGGGCTCCCTGTTCTCCCAGGACAGCAGCGACCTCGCGGGACCGGCACACAACCGCGAAATGGCCCTTTTTCCCGCAGCTCTTGCAGATCGCTGCGCGGGCCAGGCAGCGCTGCCGGGGGTGTTTCGCCTGGCCGCAGAAATAGCAGCGGGCGCCCCTGGTGCGACTTGGCGTTTGGACCGCGCAAGCCTGTGGGGTGTCCGGGGGGGGGTGGGTTTGTCGCGACGGGTACGTACGGAGCCCAATGGGCTGCCGCGCGGTCGGGGCCATAGGCGGGGGTATTTCGCGCGGCCACGTCTAGGGAGGCTGCTAGGGCCCGTGCCTCTGAGAGTCCTAGCGACTCTTTTTCTAGAAGTCTTTGGCGGATTTGGGAGGAGTTCATACCTGCCACAAAAGCATCGCGCATTAACATGTCCGTGTGTTCATTTGCGTTCACCGACGGGCAGCTGCAGGCTCGTCCCAAAATTAGTAGCGCGGCGTAGAATTCATCTATCGATTCTCCGGGACTTTGCCGTCTCGTTGCGAGTTGATAGCGAGCGTAGATCTGGTTTACTGGGAGGACATAGAGACCTTTTAGTGCTGCGAACGCCGTCTGGAAATCCTCTGCGTCTTCGATGAAAGAGAAAATCTCCGTGCTTAACCTCGAGTGCAGGACCTGTAGTTTTTGGTCTTCTGTGACCCGGCCGGTGGCCGTTCTGAGGTAGGCCTCAAAACAAGTCTGCCAGTGCTTGAAAGCTGCTGCCGTGTTCACTGCGTGGGGGCTGATCCTCAGGCATTCCGGGATGATCCTGAGCTCCATAGTCCTTTTTAGTCACGCTTAATAAATTGTAGCGCACAAAGACTCCGAGAGACGAATAGTGAAGTCGATGAGGCTTTATTAAGCGTGACTGTTTCCCCCGCAGTTCAGTAGTAGACTGCCTGCGGGGGAGGACTCCAGGTACTTATACTCCGCCTTCAGGGCGGAGCTAGAGGTCAAAGTCCAACCAGGACCCGGGATCTGTCAGCCAATGACATCATGGCTTCACAGTCCCACATGACCCCTAATACATACTACCACACACAACAAATTTCTAAATAGTACTAACATCCCTTCTATCCTTTCCTGCACCTACAGCATCGCCACCCCATCCAAGTCACATTCCATTTAGTTGTGAGTTCACCAGTTGTCAGGAGCAAGGGTTGAGAAACAGAGGCCATTGACAATTGTACATTAAAGATAGTTTGATCTTCATTATAAAAGGGGGTTCAAATTTCTTGACACAAAGGATTGTGATTGTTGTACTATCACTGAAGCTTCAAGCCACAGAATTCACTAACTGACACTATGTTTGGAGTTTGTAAAGGTATTTTCAAAACTGAAAGTTCAAAATTTCTCCATTTGCAGAATTCTGAACAATATATGTTGTCAGATTGCTACCACAAATGATTTAAAGCAGAAATCAGCCAATTGTGGATCCACCATTAGTCAGTGTGTAGCGAAGGTTAAGTTAAGTAATCTCCATTTATCAGCAATGAAGAAGGCAGTCGATAACCCCTGGCTTCATTAAATTCTAAGAGAACACGTAGACATGTTTAATCAACATGCAAAAGCAGCTTATTTTTGAGGATATGCACGGCAACTTGAAAGTATCACTTTACATTTTATTAAGTATATTAAACTTTATTCACTGTCAGAGAAGCTGCATGCCAGAGAATACGAGATCATGTCAGCGTTCTTTGACTGAACAACAATCAGCTGGAGCACATCTGCATGCTGACCACACAAATAATCAGTCGCATTATTTATTTTGCAATCAGATTATTCTACAGTACAGTAAATGAACAGCAGAGCTGCAAGTGCTTGATGCACCTTACTGAAAAGTTTAGCTCCCAACATGGTCGAAAAATCCATTTTCGGGATAGGTTCGCCATATTGTTATAAAGCTTGCAACGCATCACTTTTATGATCATAAAATATAAAGTGTGCATTTGGCATGTTTGTGAAAGGTTGAGCTTTCTATTAGGTTGAACATAAATGTATATTTTTAAATATGAAATAACTTTTTGAGGAAAACACTTAATTTTTCCGAAAGTGTGAACTGGTGAATCTACTTACGTGATTTAGTGATAACATCCTGTAAATCGGCCATTGAATCAATTATTGCAGCCAGGAGGTCAGAACTGGAAAACCATTCAACAGCCTGAATAAAGTGGTTCTGCTCTCTCTCCTGCCCTAGGAAAAATGTAATAAAGCAACATGTCAATACATGTAATAACAGCAAAAGGCACAGTTCTCTGTATGTGCGTGTGAGAGAAAGAGTGTGTGTGAGAGAGAGTGAGAGAGAAAGAGAGTGTGTGTGTGAGAAAGAGCGAGATAGTATGTATGCACGAGAGAGTGACTGTGTGAGAGAGTGTGTGAGAGAGAGATAGAGAGAGAGTGTGTGAGGGGGGGGAGAGAGAGAGAGTGTGTGTGTGAGAGAGAGAGAGAGAGAGTGTGAGAGAGACACACACAGAGTGTGTGCGTGAGTGAGAGAGTGTGTGTGTGTGTGTGTGTGTGTGTGCGGGTGCGGGTGCGGGTGTGTGTGTGTGTGTGTGTGTGTGGGGGGAAAAACATTAAACATCAATACCAAGCACTATATAAGATTTCATTAACTGTTTGTGTGAACTCCAGTAGAAGAAAAAGTTTATTTTCAATGTGGAACATTTTTTGCCTTCAAATATCACCAGTGATTTTTGCAAACTGTTGTGGAATGTTTTCTGCTTTCTTGGTGCGCTGCTAAATATTGCTTCAGTCTTCACCATGTGACAACTTGCCTTTTTCAAGCAACTTGTTCACAAAATAACTTCCAAAATCAAAACTCAATTTCACTGGAACAAATTTCTAAAATTAAATATGATTTAGCGAATCCAACGGAGGTGAAGATGAAAACATTCCCTTTCTGGTGCCCATAAAGATAGAGAGCTACTGCAACAGCTTCCAAAATAGACTGAATTTGCAGTACAAAATATATGTGTTGGAATTAAACTGAGACAACAGGATAGCTTTAAGAAAATGACCTGTCACATGGCTTTCTGAGATTCGGATTATAGTTTGTTAAAGTTTTGAGTTTTCATTAGTTATCGACTTGGATACTCCCACTTGCGGTCTGAATCTCTCTCTCTCTCTGTCCATATTGTCCAATATCAAACTAAATAAGCATTTAAGCAAAGACAGTGTGCGATGAATGAATCATGACTGCTGCCAACAAATCAAGCACAGAGCTGCATGACGTGTAGCCACAAACAAGTTGGACTTTGGAGGAGACAATTGAGAGGGGTGTCAGGCTTGAGAAACTTCAATACTGTCAATAGATCCTGAGGAAAACAGCTAGGCATGCAACACCTAGCACCATTATCCAATTCTTATATTTCCAATTAAGGGGCAATTTAGCGTGGCCAATCCACCTACCCTGCACATCTTTGGGTTGTGGGGGTGAGACCATAACAGACACGGGGAGAATGTGCAAGATCCACACGGACAGTGACTCGGGCCAGGATCGAACCCGGGTCCTCGGCACAGTGAGGCAGCAGTGCTAACCACTGAGCCACCGTGCCTTACCTACACTCCTTTTAGTAATGGGAGCGATACTTACTGTTACATATTTTATATATTTGATTTTCCTCAGCGATGTAGAGATGAGACTAGTTTCAAAGTGTGCAGGAGTTTACAGTTTTATATAATGCTTTAAAATGCTAACTCCATGTTTCAGCTCAGATTTTAGTAGCTTCTGTCTGTTTACTTTTCTCTAAGTCCACACCTAGGCTTAACCAATCAAAGACATAGAAAATAGGTGGAGTAGCCATTCGGCCCTTCAAGCCTGCACCATCATTCAATATGATCATGGCTGAACATGTAAATTCTGTATCCCACTCCCGCTTTCTCGCCATACCCTTTGGTCCCTTTAGCCGCAAGGGCCACGTCCAGCTCCCTCTTGAACATAGCCAACAAACTGACCCCAACAGAGAATTCCACAACTTCACAACTCTCTAAGAGAAGAAGTTCCTCCTTACCTCCGTCCTGAATGACTTACCCCTTATTCTTAGGCTGTGACCCCTAGTGCTGGACAGCCCCAACATCGGGAACATTCTTCTCACATCTAGCCTGTCCAATCCCATCAGGAATTTAGATGTTTTTCTGAGATCCTCTCTCCTTCTTCTGAACTCCAGGGAGTAGAAGCCCAGTCGATCCAGTCTTTCTTCATATGTCAATCCTGTCATCCCGGGAATTAGTCTGGTGAATCTTCGCTGGACACTCTCAATAGCAAGAATGTCCTTCTTCAAACTAGGAGACCACAACTGCACAAAATACTCCAGATGTAGCCTCACCAAGGCCCTCTATAACTGCAGCAAGACAACCCTACTCCTATACTCTATGAAGGCCAGCATGCCATTAACTTTCCTCATTGCTTATGCCTGCAAGCCAACTTTCAACGACTTTTCCACCATGACACCCAGGTCTCTCTGCACTTCCCCTTTTCCTAAACTGCCACCATTCAGATCATAATCTGCCTTCCTGATTTTGCCACCAAAGTGGATAATCTCTTGGGCAGAAAGGTAGCACAGTGGTTATCACAGTTGTGTCACAGCTCCAGGGTCCCAGGTTAGCATTTTCCCCATCACCAATGTCAGGTTAACCGGTCTATAATTCCCTGTTCTCTCTCTTCCTCCTTTTTTAAAAAGTGGGGTTACTTCAGCTACTCCAATCCATTAGAACTCTTCCAGAATCCATAGACTGCTGGAAAATGATCAATAAAGCGTCCACTATTTCTAGGGCCACTTCCTTAAGTACCCTGGGATGCAGAGCATCAGGCCCTGTGGACTTATCAGGTTTTAATCCCATCAATTTCCCCAATACAATTTCCTGACTGATAAGAATTTCCTTCAGTTCCTCCTTCATGCTGACCCTCTGACCCCGAGTATTTCCGGAAGGTTATTCGTGTCCTCCTTCGTGAAGCCAGATCCAAAGTATTTGTTCAACTGGTTTGCCATCTCTTTGTCACCCATTATGAAATGCATCTAACGGTAAGGGACCTGCATTTGTCTTCACCAATCTTTTTCTCTTTACATATCTATAGATGTTTTTGCAGTCAGTTTTTAAGTTTTCTGCAAGCTTACACGCGTATTCTATTTTCCCCTTCAGAATTAAACCCTTTGTCCTCCTCTGCTGAATTTTAAATTTCTCCCAGTCCTCAGTCTTGCTGCTTTTTCTGGCCACTTTATAGGCCTCCCCTTTGGCTTGAACACTATCTTTGATTTCCCTTGTTAGCCATGGTTGAGCCACCTTCACCTACTCTTGCGCCAGTCGGGGATGTACAATTGTTGAAGTTCATCCATGTGTTCTTTAAATGTCTGTCATTGCCTATCCACCGTAAACACCTTAAGTATCGTTTGCCAGCTTCTCCTAGCCAATGCACATCTCATACCATCAAAGTTAGCTTTCTTTAAGTTCAGGACCCTAGTCTCAGACTTAACTGTGTCAAACTCCATCTTAATGAAGGATTCTACCATATTATGGTCACTCTTCCCAAAAGGACATCACACCACAATAATGCTAATTAATCCTCGGTCATTGCACAATATCCAGTCTAGGATGGCCTGCTCTCTAGTTGGTTCCTCGACATATTGGTTGAGAAAACCATCCCTTATACATTCCAGGAAATCCTCCTCCATCGCATTGCTACCAGTCCGATTAGCCCAATCAATATGCAGATTGAAGTCACCATAATAACTGCTGTACCCTTTTTACACGCATCTTTAATTTCCTATTTGATAAGACTATAAGACAGAGAAGCAGAATTAGGCCACTCGGCCCATCGAGTCTGCTCCATATTCAATTATGGCTGATATTTTTCTCATCCCCATTCTCCTGCCTTCTCCCCATAACCCCGTATCCCCTTATTAATCATGAACCTATCTATCTCTGTCTTAAAGACACTCAGTGATTTGGCCTCCACAGCCTTCAGCGGCAAAGAGTTCCACAGATTCACCACCCTCTGGCTGAAGAAATTCCTCCTCATCTCAGTTTTAAAGGATCGTCCCTTTAGTCTGAGATAAGTCCAACGAGTACAGACCCAGAGTCCTCAGCCGCTCCTCATACGACAAGCTCTTCATTCCAGGTATCATTCTAGTGAACCTCCTCTGGACCATCTCCAAGGCCAGCACATCCTTAGATACGGGGCCCCAAACTGGCCCAATACTCCAAATAGGGTCTGTCCAGAGTCTTATACAGCCTCTGAAGTACATCTCTGCTCTTGTATTCTAGCCTTCTCGAAATGAATGCTAACATTTAATTTGCCTTCTTAACTGCCGACTGAGCCTGCATGTTAACCTGAAGAGAATCGTGCACACAGACTTCCAAGTCCCTTTGTGCTTCTGATTTCCTAAACATTTCCCGATTTAGAAAATAGTCTATGCCTCTATTCCTCCTTCCAAAGTGCATAACCTCACACTTTTCCACATTATATTCCATCTGCCACTTCATTGCCCACTCTCCTAGCCTGTCCAAGTCCTTCTGCAGCCCCCCTGCTTCCTCAATACTACCTGTCCCTCGACAGATCTTTATATCATCTGCAAACATAGCAGAAGAGCCTTCAGTTCCTTCTTCCAGATCATTTCAAGTATATTGTAAAAAGTTGTGGTCCCAGCACAGACCCCTGAGGCACACCACTAGTCACCGGCTGCTATCCAGACCTTCACACCTTCAGATCTTTCAGTTCCCCAGATCCTTCTCCTTCGTGATGGCCACTTTTCTCGCCTCTGCCCCCTGATTCTCCTGCAACTCTGGGCAGCAGGGTAGCACAAGTGGATAGCACTGTGGCTTCACAGCTCCAGGGTCCCAGGTTCGATTCTCCGCTGGGTCACTGTCTGTGCGGAGTCTGCACGTTCTCCCCGTGTCTGCGTGGGTTTCCTCCGGGTACTCTGGTTTCCTCCCACAGTCCAAAGACGTGCAGGTTAGGTGGATTGGCCATGCTAAATTGCCCTTGTCCAAAAAGGTTAGGAGGGGTTATTGGGTTACGGGGATAGGGTGGAAGTGAGAGCTTAAGTGGGTCAGTGCAGACTCGATAGGCCGAATGGCCTCCTTCTGCACTGTATGTTCTAAAATCCTGAAAAAGACCCCTTCATCCCCACTCTCTGCTTTCTGCCAGTCAGCCAATCCTCTATCCATGCCAGGATCTTACTCCTAACACCATGGGCTCTTAACGGATTTAACAGTCGGCTATGTGGCTCCTTGTCAAAGCACTTCTGGAAATCTAAATAAATCATGTCCACTGAATGAAAGGCGGGGCAGACTCGATGGGCCGAGTGGCCTAATTCTGCGCCTTTGTCTTATGGTCTTAGTGGCTGGCCATTTAGCCCATCATGCCAGCCCTCTGAAAACATTATCTGATTAGTTTCATTCCCCCGCTCTTTCCTCATAGCCCTGCAGTTTTTCTCCTTTCAAGACCAATTCCTTTTTGAAAGTTTTGTTCAACCTTCACCCACCATCCTATCAGGCAACAACAACTACTCATTTATTTCCTCTTTTCCACTCTGATCTGTTGTCAATTGCCTCACATTTGTGCCCTCCGATTACTTGCTCTCCTGGCAGTGAAAACAGTTTCTCTAGGTTTATAACAATTTTGAACACCTCCATCAACTTTACCCTCAGCATTCTCTGTTTTCAGGAGAACAACCACAGCTCTTCCAATCTCACCACGTGTGAAGTCTCTCAGCCCCGGCATCATTCCAGTAAGCCTCCACCGCAAGGCCTCAAAATCCTTGCTAAGGTGTGGTGGTCTGAGTCAGATACAATACTCCAGTCCGAGTCTAGCCAGTGATTTATAAAGGCTTCTTTGCTTTTGTGTTTAATGCCTCCATAACTAAAACCAAGCAACCATATACTTTAATAATAAACAGGCACTTGGTATGACAGAACTTGAGTATTGCTGAGAAAGACATGCTGTTGAAGCTTTACATCGTGCCATCATCAGAACTGATTCACAATAATACCAAATTTCAAAGGGAATAACAATCTTTGGAGGACAGCCATACTCTGGTTCATGGCAATGCCTTGACCTCTCTGGTTTTAAGTTAAACAAAAGCTTGGCAGTTAACTATCTCCTGTTTCATTCTCCATGGCAACACATCCACCAATCAGAGTCCACTTGCCAACAAATCGCCACCCTCTTCACATGCAGAATAAATTGTTGTTCCCTTTGGGGATATGGTATTTTTGAGAATGTGTCCTGGTGAGTGCAAAATACAAAGCTTCAGCAGTATGTTTCTCTTTTTCAAAAAACACTTTTATAACCACTTCCTCATTTTGTCTTGCTACCTTCAAAGATTTATGTAAACCCCAGATCGCTCTCTTCCTGCACCAAATTTAACGTCTCCTCATAATTGAATACCCTGCTAAAAAGATACAGCAGATTCAACAGTAACCTTCAAAGTAAACTGGAATATTACTGAAAACAGAAACATTTGTATGGTTATGGCGAAATGAAAATGGGTCGAGTGGTCTTCTTCCATGCTCTACGATTTTATAATAATCTGGTATACTTTCTAAAAGAACACTGACCTGCTTGAAAGGATACTGGAGAGGGAGGGGGAGGATCCAGTTGTTGTGGTCCATGTCGGTACCAACAACATAGGCAAGTCTAGGAAAGAGGACCTGTTTAGAGATTATAAAGAGCTAGGATTCAAATTCAAAAAAAAGGTCCTCAAGGGTCATAATCTCCGGATTACTGCCCGAGCCACGTGCAAATTGGCATAGGGAGGCAAGAATAAGGGAAGTTAACACGTGGCTGAAAGAGTGGTGTGGGAAAGAGGGGTTCCTTTTCATGGGACACTGGCATCAGTTTTGGGACAGGGGGGACCTATACCGTTGGGATGGTCTCCACCTGAACCGAGCTGGGACCAGTGTTCTGGCGAAAAGAATAAATAGGGTGGTCAATAGGACTTTAAACTAAAGATTGGGGGGGAAGGGAAAGTCAGGGAACCAAGAGGTGAAGTAATCAGTGGGAAGCGTAGCTGCTTAGGAATACAAAAAAGCACGAAAAGACAAAACTCAGGAGAGGTTACGATAGTCCCCATCCCACAAAATATGACACAGTGTATGGAAAGGCTCAGTAAACCAAGGTCCACCACACTAAGAAAACAAAAAGGGACGGTCAATAGAGAATTAAAGGTGCTATATTTAAATGCGCGCAGTGTACGGAACAAGGTAGATGAGCTTGTGGCCCAGATTGTGACTGGCAGGTATGATGTGGTAGGCATCACAGAGACGTGGTTGCAGGGGGTTCAGGACTGGCATTTAAACATCCAGGGATTCACAACCTATCGAAAAGACAGGGAGGTGGGCAGAGGGGGCGGGGTTGCCTTGTTAATTAGGAATGAAATTAAATCAATAGCACTAAATGACATAGGGTCAGATGATGTGGAGTCTGTGTGGGTAGAGTTGAGGAACCACAAAGGCAAAAAAAACATAATGGGAGTTATGTACAGGCCTCCTAACAGTGGTCAGGACCGGGGGCACAAAATGCACCACAAAATAGAAAGTGCATGTCAGAAAGGCAAGGTCACAGTGATCATGGGGGACTTCAATATGCAGATGGACTGGGTAAATAATGCTGCCAGCGGACCCAAGGAAAGGGAATTCATTGAATGTTTACAGGAGGGCTTTTTGGAACAGTTTGTGATGGAGCCCACGAGGGAACAGGCCATTCTGGACTTAGTGTTATGTAATGAGCCAGACTTGATTAAAGATCTTAAAGTAAGGGAGCACTTAGGAGGCAGTGATCATAATATGGTAGAATTCAATCTCCAATTTGAAAGAAAGAAGGTAGAATCAGATGTAAAGGTGTTACAGTTAAATAAAGGTAACTACAGGGGCATGAGGGAGGAACTGACGAAAATCGACTGGGCGCAGAGCCCAGTGGGAAAGACAGTAGAACAGCAATGGCAGGAGTTTCTGGGAGTAATTGAGGACACAGTACAGAGGTTCATCCCAAAGAAAAGAAAGGTTATCAGAGGGGGGATTAGGCAGCCATGGCTGACAAAGGAAGTTAGGGAATGCATCAAAGCAAAAGAGAAAGCCTATAATGTGGCAAAGAGTAGTGGGAAGTCAGAAGATTGGGAAGGCTACAAAAACAAACAGAGGATAACAAAGAGAGAAATAAGGAAAGAGAGGATCAAATATGAAGGTAGGCTAGCCAGTAACATTAGGAATGATAGTAAAAGTTTCTTTAAATACATTAAAAACAAACGGGAGGCAAAAGTTGACATTGGGCCGCTCCAAAATGACGCTGGTAATTTTGTGATGGGAGACAAGGAAATAGCTGAGGAACTAAATAAGTACTTTGCGTCAGTCTTCACAGTAGAAGACATGAGTAATATCCCAACAATTCAGGAGAGTCAGGGGGCAGAGTTGAATATGGTAGCCATCACAAAGGAGAAAGTGCTAGAGAAACTAAGAGGTCTAAAAATTGATAAATCTCCGGGCCCAGATGGACTACATCCTAGAGTTCTAAAGGAGATAGCTGAAGAAATAGTGGAGGCGTTAGTTATGATCTTTCAAAAGTTACTGGAGTCCGGGACAGTCCCAGAGGATTGGAAAATCGCTGTTGTAACCCCCCTGTTCAAGAAGGGAACAAGGAAAAAGATGGAAAATTATAGGCCAATTAGCCTAACCTCGGTTGTTGGCAAGATTCTAGAATCCATTGTTAAGGATGAGATTTCTAAATTCTTGGAAGTGCAGGGTCAGATGAGGACAAGTCAGCATGGATTTAGTAAGGGGAGGTCGTGCCTGACAAACCTGTTAGAGTTCTTTGAAGAGATAACAAATAGGTTAGACCAAGGAGAGCCAATGGATGTTATCTATCTTGACTTCCAAAAGGCCTTTGATAAGGTGCCTCACGGGAGACTGCTGAGTAAAATAAGGGCCTATGGTATTCGAGGCAAGGTACTAACATGGATTGACGATTGGCTGTCAGGCAGAAGGCAGAGAGTTGGGATAAAAGGTTCTTTTTCGGAATGGCAACCGGTGACGAGTGGTGTCCCGCAGGGTTCAGTGTTGGGGCCACAGCTGTTCTCTTTATATATTAACGATCTAGATGACGGGACTGGGGGCATTCTGGCTAAGTTTGCCGATGATACAAAGATAGGTGGAGGGGCAGGTAGTATGGAGGAGGTGGGGAGGCTGCAGAAAGATTTAGACAGTTTAGGAGAGTGGTCCAAGAAATGGCTGATGAAATTCAACGTGGGCAAGTGCGAGGTCTTGCACTTTGGAAAAAAGAATAGAGGCATGGACTATTTTCTAAACGGTGACAAAATTCATAATGCTGAAGTGCAAAGGGACTTGGGAGTCCTAGTCCAGGATTCTCTAAAGGTAAACTTGCAGGTTGAGTCCGTAATTAAGAAAGCAAATGCAATGTTGTCATTCATCTCAAGAGGCTTGGAGTAGAAAAGCAGGGATGTACTTCTGAAGCTTTATAAAGCATTAGTTAGGCCCCATTTAGAATACTGTGAGCAATTTTGGGCCCCACACCTCAGGAAGGACATACTGGCACTGGAGCGGGTCCAGCGGAGATTTACACGGATGATCCCAGGAATGGTAGGCCTAACATACGATGAACGTCTGAGGATCCTGGGATTATATTCATCGGAGTTTAGGAGGTTGAGGGGAGATCTAATAGAAACTTACAAGATAATGAATGGCTTAGATAGGGTGGACGTAGGGAAGTTGTTTCCATTAGCAGGGGAGACTAGGACCCGGGGGCACAGCCTTAGAATAAAAGGGAGTCACTTTAGAACAGAGATGAGGAGAAATTTCTTCAGCCAGAGAGTGGTGGGTCTGTGGAATTCATTGCCACAGAGGGCGGTGGAGGCCGGGACGTTGAGTGTCTTTAAGACAGAAGTTGATAAATTCTTGAGTTCTCGAGGAATTAAGGGCTATGGAGAGAGAGCGGGTAAATGGAGTTGAAATCAGCCATGATTGAATGGCGGAGTGGACTCGATGGGCCGAATGGCCTTACTTCCGCTCCTATGTCTTATGGCGTGGTCTTAACAGCAGATATCATGTTTTATCCATTTAGCTCAATATTTATTTTTGGGATTCAGAGAATCTAACGGTGTCCAATTGGCGAGTATGATCCCGGAACGAAGCAGATGTCTTACTTCAAACTCTAGGGTGTCTCCAAACAGATACTTCCTAAAACAATCTGAATAATCCATGCACAGCATTGAAATGTAAATGGCAAATGCCGTCTATCGCCTTTTTAATCCAACCATCAGGGGTGATGGATGACCATTGCGCTTTAAGATGTCAAAGGTAGATCCCACATGCTTCCCCAGTAATGGCTAGGACCCAATGTTAACTTCAATCAAATTGATTTCGAGTGAGTTAAAATCTTGTCCACAATGTTGATGGGAGCTGGGACAAACTGGTTGAGCTTTGGCACAACCCACTGTCAGTGGTCAAAAGATGGGACATTTGGGCTATACACGGTGTCGTACAAGAGGATCATTGGCATGAGTTCTCTTTGGATCTGCAGGCACCAGTAGTGATATCATGATGCCATCCAGCAGCTTAAAGTTCGCCGAGGTAACTTCCAGACCTTCAATACTGGAAGAGTGGCTGACGTTGTTAGGACTTCAGTCCACAGAAGAACCCAGAATACATAACAAAGCAATCTACACAAATCACTTTATTGGAGAAAATGGATCATTTTTCATGTGGGGGGTTCAAGTGATTCTAACCAGTGACAGCGATGTGATGCTCTGTAGCAGTTTCATGAAGTGATTCTTGAGGAATCCCAGAGATCACCATGTGGAAATAAAAGTCAGGATTATCCCATCCAAGTTTCCAAAGGCATTGTTGACACAGCCAGAGGGTGAATCAGTCACCATTTCACATTTTGGTCATCCAATCACAATTCCTATGGGAACGGCTGCGATGGCGGATTGGTTAAGGTGTTCGACTCAAAATCCAACCGGGTTTACCCGCACAGGTTCGAACCTCACTTGCAGAGGCTCTGATCCAGAATATTTTTAATGGGCGGCATGGCAGCACAGTGGTTAGCACTGTTGCTTCACAGCACCAGGATCCCAGGTTCGATTCCTGGCTTGGGTTACTGTCTGTGTACAGTCTACACATTCTCCCAGTGTCTGCGTCGGTTTCCTCCAGGTGCTACGGTTTGCTTCCACAAGTCCCGAAAAACGTGCTGTTAAGTGAATTGGATAGTCTGAATTCTCCCTCAGTGTACACGAACAAGCGTCGGAATGTGGCGACGAGGGGATTTTCACAGTAACGTAATTGCAGTGTTAATGTAAGCCTACTTGTGACACTAAAGATTATTATTATTAGTTTCATCCTTTAAGAAATGTCAACTTCCCAAAAGAAGTTCCTCCTGCAGAATGTTTGAGGTGAGGGACGCAGCTTGTGATTTCTTCTGTGGGAAGTGCACCCATCTCCAGCTCCTCAGAAACAGTGTGAGGGAACTGGAGCTGATGAACTTCGGATCATTCGGGAGGCAGAGGTGGTCATAGATAGAAGCTTCAGGAATGTGGTAACTCCGAAAAATAAAGTTAGATGGGTGACGTTGAGAGGAGCACGGAGGAAGCAGTTAGTACAGAGATACCCTGTGGTCGTTCCCTTAGTAACAAGTATACCGCTTTGGATACTGTTGGGGGGGGGGGGGGGGGGGGGGACTTACCAGTCCCAAGTCGTGGTCCACACAAGTACCAACGACATAGGTAGGAAAGGGGATAGGGATGTAAGGCAGGAATTCAGGGAGCTAGGGTGGCAACTTAGATCTAGGATAAACAGAGTTATTATCTCTGGATTGTTACCCGTGCCAGCGAGATGAGGAACAGGGAGAGAGAGCAGTTGAACAGGTGGCTACAGGGATTGTGCAGGAGGGAGGGTTTCAGATTCCTGGATAATTGGGGCTCATTCTGGGGTAGGTGGGACCTCGACAAACGGGATAGTCTACACCAATATCCTGGGGGGGGGGGGGGGGGGGAAATTTGCTAATGCTCTTCGGGAGGGTTTAAACTAGTTCAGCAGGGGATTGGGAACCTGAATTGTAGCTCCAGTACACAGGAGGTTGAGAGTAGTGAGGTCATGAGTAAGGTTTCAAAGTTGCAGGAGTGTACCGGCAGGCAGCAAGGTGGTTTAAAGTGTGTCTTCTTCAATGCCAGGAGCATCCGGAATAAGGTGGGTGAACTTGCGGCATGGATTGGTACCTGGGACTTCGATGTTGTGGCTATTTCGGAGACATGGATAGAGCAGGGACAGGAATGGTTGTTGCAGGTGCTGGGGTTTAGACATTTCAGTGAGCTCAGGGAAGGTGGTAAAAGAGGGGGAGGGGTGGCATTGTTAGTCAAGGACAGTATTACGGTGGCAGAAAGGACGTTTGATGAGAACTCGTCTACTGAGGTAGTATCGGCTGAGGTTAGAAACAGGAAAGGAGAGGTCACCCTGTTAGGGGTTTTCTATCGGCCTCCGAAAAGTTCCAGAGATGTAGAGGAAAGGATTGCAAAGATGATTCTGGATAGGAGCGAAAGTAACAGTGTAGTTGTTATGGGGGACTTTAACTTTCCAAATATTGACTGGAAACGCTATAGTTCGAGTACTTTAGATTGGTCTGTTTTTGTCCAATGTGTGCAGGAGGGTTTCCTGACACAGTATGTAATAGGCTAACGAGAGGCAAAGCCATATTGGATTTGGTACTGGGTAATGAACCAGGACAGGTGTTAGATTTGGAGGTAGGTGAGCACTTTGGTGATAGTGACCACAATTCCATTACGTTTACTTTAGTGATGGAAAGGGATAAGTATATACCGCAGGGCAAGTGTTATATCTGGGGGAAAGGCAATTATGAGGAGATGAGGCAAGACTTGGGGTGCATCGGATGGAGAGGAAAATTGCAGGGGATGGATACAATGGAAATGTGGAGCTTGTTCAAGGAACAGCTACTGCGTGTCCTTGATAAGTATGTACCTGTCAGGCAGGGAGGAAGTGGTTGAGCGAGGGAACCGTGGTTTACTAAAGCAGTTGAAACACTTGTCAAGAGGAAGAAGGAGGCTTATGTAAAGATGAGATTCAGTTAGGGCGCTCGAGAGTTACAAGTTAGCTAGGTAGGACCTAAGGAGAGAGCTAAGAGGAGCCAGGAGAACCATGAGAAGTCTTTGGCAGGTAGGATCAAGGATAATCCTAAAGCTTTCTATAGATATGTCAGGAATAAAAGAATGACTAGGGTAAGAGTAAGGCTAGTCAAGGACAGTAGTGGGAAGTTCTGCGTGGAGTCCAAGGAGATAGGAGAGGTGCCAAATGAATATTTTTTGTCAGTATTCACACAGGAAAAAGACAATGTTGTCGAGAAGAATACTGATATACAGGCTACTGGACTAGAAGGGCTTGAGGTCCATAAGGAGGAGGAGTTGGCAATTCTGGAAAGTGTGAAAATAGATAAGTCCCCTGGGCTGGATGGGATTTATCCTAGGATTCTCTGGGAAGCTAGGGAGAAGATTGCCAAGCCTTTGATCTTTAAGTCACCTTTGTCTACAGGAATAGTGCCAGAAGACTGGAGGATAGCAAATGTTGTCCCCTTGTTCAAGAAGGGAAGTAGAGACAACCCAGGTAACTATAGACCAGTGAGCCTTACTTCTGTTGTGGGCAAAGTCTTGGAAAGGTTTATAAGAGATAGGATGTACAATCATCTTGAAAGGAATAATTTGATTAGAGATAGTCAACACAGTTTTGTGAAGGGTAGGTCATGCCTCACAAACCTCATTGAGTTCTTTGAGAAGGTGACCAAAAAGGTGGATGAGGGTAAAGTAGATGATATGGTGTATACGTATTTCAGTAAAGCGTTTGATAAGGTTCCCCACGGTAGGCTATTGCAGAAAATACGGAGGCATGGGATTCAGGGTGATTTAGCAGTTTGGATCAGAAATTGGCTTACTGGAAGAAGACAAAGGGTGGTGGTTGATGGGAAATGTTCAGCCTGGAGTCCAGTTACTAGTGGTGTACCACAAGGATCTGCTGTTTGTCATTTTTATAAATGACCTGGAGGTGGGCGTAGAAGGATGGATGAGTAAATTTGCAGATGACACTAAAGTCGGTGGAGTTGTAGACAGTGCGGAAGGATGTTACAAGTTACAGAGGGACATAGAACAGCTGCAGAGCTGGGCTGAGAGGTGGCAAATGGAGTTTAATGCAGAAAAGTGTGAGGTGATTCATTTTGGAAGGAATAACAGGAAGACAGAGTACTGGGCTAATGGTAAGATTTTGGGTAGTGTGGATGAGCAGAGACATCTCGGTGTGCACATACATAGATCCCTGAAAGTTGCCACCCAGGTTGAGAGGGTTGTTAAGAAGGCATACAGTGTGTTAGCTTTTATTAGTAGAGGGATTGAGTTTCGGAGCCATGAGGTCATGTTGCAGCTGTACAAAACTCTGGTGCGGCCGCATTTGGAGTATTGCGTGCAATTCTGGTCGCCGCATTATAGGAAGGATGTGGAAGCATTGGAAAGGGTGCAGAGGAGATTTACCAGAATGTTGCCTGGTATGGAGGGAAGATCTTATGAGGGAAGGCTGAGGGACTTGAGGCTGTTTTCATTAGAGAGAAGGTTAAGAGGTGACTTAATTGAGGCATACAAGATGATCGGAGGATTGGATAGGGTGGACAGTGAGAGCCTTTTTCCTCGGATGGTGATGTCCAGCACGAGGAGACATAGCTTTAAATTGAGGGGAGATAGATATAAGACAGATGTCAGAGGTAGGTTCTTTACTCAGAGTAGTAAGGGCGTGGAATGCCCTGCCTGCAACAGTAGTGGACTCACCAACACTAAGGGCATTCAAATGGTCATTGGATAGACATATGGACGATAAGGGAATAGTGTAGATGGGCTTTAGAATGGTTTCACAGGTCGGCGCAACATCGAGGGCCGAAGGGCCTGTACTGCGCTGTAATGTTCTCTGTTCTAGAAGGGGAGAATGTCATTAGAAAGTTCATCTATGCTGCACATGTGTAGTGAGGGTCGAGGGCTGACATTTTATAAACACAAATGCAAATCAAAATAATAATTCAAACCAGCTTGTTTTATAAAAATATTGCACTGT
Source organism: Scyliorhinus torazame (assembly GCF_047496885.1). Taxonomy (NCBI): domain Eukaryota; kingdom Metazoa; phylum Chordata; class Chondrichthyes; order Carcharhiniformes; family Scyliorhinidae; genus Scyliorhinus; species Scyliorhinus torazame. The sequence continues at coordinate 269,965,252 of NC_092715.1, read as the reverse complement.
ACAATGTAAAACATATGCACAACATAGCAACCATCAGTGATGGTTATATATTGCGCTGACAGCCAGGGGGGAGGGATCATAGGATCACATTTTCTTTTTATGCAAGTTAACATATCAGTACCAGTTCCCGTCAGTCGCTTACACTGGACAGTGGAACAAGAGAACAATGGGCAATGGTTTGCAGATTCATAGTCACTCACACGAAACGTGACGTTCATTAAATGGGTCACACCGTTCTGTACTAATCTAATAGTCAATAAATAACTAGGAAAATACAGGTAGAGATATTTAGTAGCAATTAATTTATTCTGTAAAATATATTGTTCAATGCTTCTCGTGTCAGTACTTTCAAAAATAGACTGATGTATGTTGTAGAGTATTGGCATTTCTCCCCTTTTCTCTCCCTTACTGCCAGTAAAAGTCATGTTTAGACAACAGACCTAAGATTTGGCCGCTTGTCGAAAGCTGTGCCGATCCTACATTCCAATCTGTTAAACTTTGGATGAATGCTCACTTTCTGCTCTGTGGCCAAAAGCTGATTTGATCAGTAACTACACTGCTGCCTTCCAGAATTTGCTTCCTAATCCACAATTCCAAAACAGATTACCTGACCAATATCACATTGCGGATTGTGGAATCTTGCTGTGCACAACTTAACTCCTGCGTTTCCTACATTAGCAGGCTTGAAGGGCTAAATGGCCTCTTCCAGTTTCTATTTTTTACATTTCTATTACAACAGTGATTATATTTCAAAATGATATTATTGGTTGTAAAGCACCCTGCGATTGTGGATAATTATTCAGAAGTGAAAGCCTTTACTACCTTGTCAATTATTTTTGCCTTTCACTGCCTTGGAGTCAAGTACTCCACTGATTGATGCATTGTGCAGATACAGCAAGCATCACAGAAGCACAGTGGTTAGCACTGTTGCCTCAGCGCCCCGGGTCCCAGGTTCGATTCCCGGCTTGGGTCACTGTCTGTGCGGAGTCTGCACGTTCTCCGTGTCTGCGTGGGTTTCCTCCGGGTGCTCAGGTTTCCTCCCACAAGTCCCGAAAGACGTGCTGTTCAGTGAATTGGACATTCTGAATTCTCCCTCCGTGTACCCGAACAGGCTCTGGAATGTGGCGACTAGGGGATTTTCACAGTAGCTTCATTGCAGTGTTAATGTAAGCCTACTTGTGAAAATAATAAGATTATTATTACACTTAGAGCAGAGCCCATCACTGTTGAAACATTGATAGTGGAGCACTTTTCCGCTAGATGTCGGCGCAAGAGGGTCATGGATGAAATCGATTCATTATTTGAAATCATCTCGAGTCCTCAAGGGAGTATGAAAGTGATCAATTACCAAATTTTCCATGGTGAACAACTGCACATTTGCTCCACGCAAATGAACAGGCATTTCTCCCTGCAAGTTCCTTGTGGCACTACTATTGATCGAGAGAAAATAATGAGACATAAATTCCTATCAGTAAGAAGCGAGCAGAGAGCTGTGGATTCATCAGCCAATGGCCTTTAGAAATTGAGACAGTCACAAAACAAGATGGAAGCTGGCCCAAGATGCAAAGAAAGTTTTAAAGACTGGTTCACATCTGATGAAGGGCGAGAGTATCTGTATTGCATTACATTCAACAATTTATAGTGCGACATGGATAAACCTCAATGGGGAAGAACTAAGCGAAAACTTGACAGTTGTGAGAGTTAGAGATGAACCAATATCAAAAAGAATGAAGAGAAACCAGCTGTTCTAAGTCTCTACCAAAACTGCAAACTATTCCTTACAGTAATTAAAGTCCTTTGAGAAATGTTTTGAATGCCAGGGCAGACTGCCAGTGCTACAATTGTCCTCCGGCAATGGAGGAGAGAAGTTGTCCATGTTTCCAATTTCCAATTCCTACCTGACGACCCTTCTTGGATTGGATTTGTTTATTGTCACGTGTACCGAGGTACAGTGAAAAGTATTTTTCTGCGAGCAACTCAACAGATCATTAAGTACATGAGAAGAAAAGGGAATAAAAGAAAATACATAATAGGGCAACACAAGGTATACAATGTAACTACATAAGCACTGGCATCGGATGAAGCATACAGGGTGTAGTGTTAATGAAATCAGTCCATAAGAGGGTCATTTAGGAGTCTGGTGACATTGGGGAAGAAGCTGTTTTTGAGTCTGTTCGTGCGTGTTCTCAGACTTCTGTACCTCCTGCCCGATGGAAGAAGTTGGAAGAGTGAGTAAGCCGGGTGGGAGGGATCTTTGATTATACTGCCCGCTTTCCCCAGGCAGCGGGAGGTGTAGATGGAGTCAATGGATGGGAGGCAGGTTCGTGTGATGGACTGGGCGGTGTTCACGACTCTCTGAAGTTTCTTGCGGTCCTGGGCCGAGCAGTTGCCATACCAGGCTGTGATGCAGCCTGATAGGATGCTTTCTATGGTGCATCTGTAAAAGTTGGTAAGAGTCAATGTGGACATGCCGAATTTCCTTAGTTTCCTGAGGAAGTATAGGCCCTGTTGTGCTTTCTTGGTGGTAGCGTTGACATGGGTGGACCAGGTCAGATTTTTGGAGATGTGCACCCCTAGGAATTTGAAGCTGCTAACCATCTCCACCTCTGCCCCGTTGATGCTGACAGGGGTGTGTACAGTACTTTGCTTCCTGAAGTCAATTACCAGCTCTTTAGTTTTGCTGGCATTGAGGGAGATTGTTGTCGCTACACCACTCCACTAGGTTCTCTATCTCCCTCCTGTATTCGGACTCATTGTTATTCGAGATGTCCTGGAGAGATGTGCATCAGACCTGGACTGAACCATGCTTGGCTGCAATAAATTCTGCAATCAAATAGATTGCCATGGGCTGATGCATTGAAAAAAAGATTACAACAGCAGTTTTAAAGTTCCTGGCACCCATGTGACGGCACTACGGCACAACTAGCCTGATGAATGGGGATGGCGGCTGTCGTGTTGGGTTCTCTGCTACACAGACGAACCAACATGGTTGCAGATGGTACAACTCTGTTTTATTACTAACAATAACAACATCTGTAAACTTGTAACTGTGGTTCGTTCATTACCCTTTAACCTGTGGACCCAGCCCTTACACTATCTTGGAGAGGCACTCAGCACATGGTGAATGTCTGAGTGGCTTGCTGTGAGCTCTGTGCCCTGAGCTGTCTCCTGCTGGAATGAGCAGGAACTGTGGTGTTCCCCGTTTTATAGTGCGTGTGCCCTTGCTTGTGATTGGCTGTGATGTTGCGTGTGTGTTGATTGGTCCGTTGATCTGTCCATCAGTGTGTATGTGTGTTTGCACCATGATGTTTATCTGAATATCATGACATCGGCGGTGGGAGGAACTGGAAATTTACATTTTAAGATAATACATAGAATCTTTCGAGAGCAATCCAAGTGTTGCAGATCTCAATGTGCACCAACATATATTAAAGAATAAATAAATTCCAATGATGCCTGAACACATTTGTACAGTCAGACTCGAGATGAGGTGGCACCAATTGATAACAATGAACACTGATGGTGCACGAAGGGATTCATTGCCAAATGTTGGGTTGTCAAAAATAATACTGAACCAGATCAACAGGAATACCAGCGATATATAAAAGTAAATTATTCCCAATGCTGGAATCTGAAACCAAAAGGAATACCAGCAATGCCAGAGTGGCTGTTCTACTGACTGAATAGCAGATTAACTAAGGATTGGACTTCCCAATAGGAGTGGAATGGCCACACAGGGTTTTCAGTATCCCAGTTGGGCCTGATGTAACACTACTGACTTTCTTGATTCGTGAAGGGTGACGTCCAAATATCGATGGTCACTTATTTCTGATCAGTGTCTGATTTGGGGACACAACACAAGACAAGGATCAAATGGAGATTTGAAAATGGTAGATGGGCAGCTAAAACATATTGTGATAGATTTCAAACCAGAAATAATAGCGAAGACAGTACTTACTTGAGTGAGTGATGTAGGATTTCACGTTGCCAGTGCAAACTGCAAGTCTTGGTTTGTCCTTAAAGCCTTCAGTCCACGTAAATAGTGGTTTATATCCTCGGCCGAAGGCTCGAAGTCGGTTGGCCGCCAAGATTACAATAACACCTTTCCGGAAAACTTGAGTCATTCCCTTTTGAGACTTCTTTTTTTTCTTCAATTTACTCGGGTCACTTTCCAAAGAAAGTACCTGGACAACAGTCCGGATTTCATTTTTGAAATATTCACAGGTATTTATTTGCTCTTGAAGGAAGTCCTTCTGCACAGACAGTTCACAGGATCTACTGTATAATGGGTACAATGCACCTGCCATCAGAGCACAAGCTGCCAGCAAAGCAACATGTTCCTTCTGGTTCTGAGACAAGAGTTTCTTGGTAAGAGACAGTTCAAGGGTCACTTTATCCTTGACTTTTGCCAGACTAGATAATTTTTCTTTGGCTTCTTCTGCTCCAAGATGACATGCCTGTGAAAAATTGTGGAATTAAGCCGGTTGTAATTCTTAATTCTGTATTAAATAATTCATTCATTATTTTATTTAGGAATTAATGGGAGTAACAAATCAACATCTAGCAAGACTTTTAATTACGATGGAAGCCTCCAAGAAATATCTGCAATGTTTCTTATATCTTTAAAAGACACTAAAGTGAGCTTGAGTCAGCTGTATTCTTCAGAGTTCCTTCGCCTTTATGGGGACCAGGAGAACTCATGATTATCATCTGTGAATAGGAATGCGAGTTGTTCAAGCTTAAGAGCTTGAAGATTCATATCAGAGCCAAACGGATCAGACACAAAAACAGAGGAAGTTGGAAACATGCAGCAGGTCTGCCAGCATTACTTCAACAACCCCGCCCCCCCCCCCCCCCCCCCACCCCTCCAAAAAAAAAAAAAAAATCTTATAATGACAGTGAAGGGGACAATGAAAGTGATCAATATGGAGCCTGGCTTTAAGAAAATTACCTGTAAACTGAAACACACCAGCTTCCTCAGTCTCCCTCGCTCTGCATCGCATTATAGCCTGGTAATACACCATACTCCATCACATATAATCCAAATGAACCTCTGTCAATACGAGGTACTACTGGATTGTTGTGGAGGTGAATAGCAGTAAAGCTTTTTGTTTCTGCCCTTGGCTACACTGTGCCTAAATTGGGATTTCCTGTAATTAGCCTTTACATGGAAAAAAAACTATATGACAGGCTGAAACAGAACTCTGATTAACCCGCAAGCTTAGCTGAGAATAGCAGAAAACTTGCCCCAAATTCTATCTTATGGTACTTGTGGTGGATGAAAGCAAGAATCCAAGAATGTATTGTATAATTCTAACAAGTCCAGAATGGAATTCCTGTCTGTCAGGGTTCTTTGGAATGTTTGAACCGATATTATTGTCAAAGGAAAATGTGCTAGGTCACTGTGCAGAGGACTGTTGAGCAACAGTACGATTTTTCTCATTCTCAGTTTCCAATCCAGGTTCCTGTATTTATGGGCAAACTACTAGTTTCAGGTAAGTTGTAGAGCACTGTTTGACAGTGCAACATAGCACTAAGATCCACTGGAACCAGTATACCTATTGATACAGGTACTTTTGCTGTCAGCCGTTGCGTACTAGGGGTCATTGCTGCAGTCATAGCCGCAAGAGGATTCCATTATTGGAGAACATTACATCTAAATAATCTGGCAAAATCAGATATTGGATTTCTTGATTGGTGACTTACATTTGGTTTGGCATGAACTGTGTGGGTGAAAGCATTTCTCAATTGACGCAAATACATTGTTATTCCACAAAGTCACTGTGGATTAGGAGTGGAATACGAATCAGTGCCAAGATCCTCGCACAATCCTGTGAAGTGCTAATTACTTATGCTAAGGGGTGGTTTAATCGTCTGTATGTCAGTTGAGATTTTCAATGCATATGAGTTTTTAAAAATTGTTTTTTAAATTATGGCAGTCACTGCCTGCCATATGTTGCTCAAAGGAGGCAGTGGTGGTCATTCTTGATGGTGTTCAAATAGACCACCGTCAGAGGGCAGATAAGAGTATTGGTGTGGGACTGGATTCACATCAAGGCCAGGCAATAGGTTCCCTTTTCTGAAAGACATTAGTTAACCAATGGGGTTTTTAAATCGCTATCTGACTGCTTCAAACTCATACCCATAACTGCTTTTTATTTTCAGATTATTACTTTTTTTTTTAAAAAGCTGAATTTATTGCATTCAAGGTGTTCACTCTGTGCTTTGTGGTACAGATCTCTGGTTCATTAGTCTAGTAACGCTGAAGAAAAGACGCTTGTTGCCAAAGCATTTGTGCTGATGAGTGCAAGAAAAAAAGCTTCAACAATATGTGTCCTTCTGTACACATTCTGTACTACAAAATGACATTTGTTCAGAAACATAACCTACCGTTGCTTATAATGCTGAATTAGTTTGCAAATGGAGCTGGAAGAATTTGTATGAGCCCTTATGATTCCCAATAATCACTGCCCCCTAACCTAGTTTTAAGTCAATGTAGAAAGTTAATCAGTCGACTTTCTGCTGGTTCTTTCTTCACAGTAGTTCCTACCTGCACAAAATTCATTTTGTGTCAAGAGTTGAGCATGATTATCGCAACAACAAGAAACACTGGGAGGAGGGAAAGGAAGGAACTTCTATATTTTACATATTGTAACAATATGACACAATAGGACAAAGGAAAAATACCGCAGCTGGTGGAAATTAGAAAAACAAGAAAAATAATGGAAATACACAGCCGGTCTGGCAGCATCTGTGGAGAGAGAAACAGAGTTAACAGTTCAGGTCGATGACCTTGCATCAGTTAATGAAATATTACCGGTTTTTGTTCTCTGTAGATTCTGCCAGACCTGCTGACACAGGACAAATTGGACATGTACCAAGTTGTCCATCAATTCTGGCTCTATATGTAAACATGCGGGTGTGTTTGCTGGACACAAATTGAGGACATCCTAAGCAGCTGTGACTCATCGCCACAGTCACAGTCAATTCAGTTACATTGGTTTTACCTTTTTTTTTTAAATTAGAATACCCAATTTATTTTTTTCCAATTAAGGGGCAATTTAGTGCGGCCAATCCACCTAACCTGCACATCTTTGGGTTGTGGGGAAGAAACCCACACAAACACGGGGAGAATGTGCAAACTCCACACGGACAGTGACCCAGAGCCGGGATCGAACCTGGGACCTCGGCGCCGTGAGGCAGCAGTGCTAACCACTGTGCCGCCCCTACATTGGTATTACCTGTGCTCTTGAATGAACCTCCCCAAGGAGTTCAGAGTAATGCTCCTCCAAGTCTACTTTCTGTTTTTTCCAGCTACTCTCCCTCTCCTTCATCTGTTCAGTTAGTTTATTGAAGGAAACTTCTTGACTTTGCTGCAGATGGTGTATAGTTTCATCCTTATTTCGGCAAATGCGCTCCAAGTATGATTCCTGTAAGTTCCAGAATTAGGACTGGGTTAGAAACACTGATAGAAATATGTACTTCTCAGGTCCTAAATATGATTCTAATCCATTAACCTTTATTTGAAAGAAATGTGCATTTCACATTTGACTGACTATAATATCATGTATAACTATTAAATTCCCCAAACTGCCATATCTGAACATGTGCGAACTATGAGGATTTTTCTCGGCATAAACAATTTAGATTTCTTATGGCAAAAACTAAAAATATGCTTTAGTTAATTTTGTGTCACAATTGACATCTTAAAAATGAATGGGCGATGAACATAAAAATAGCCATTCCTTGTCGTATTGCAATATTCTACGGCATAGTATTTTCAAATCCCATGTTTACAACTTCTGCAATTTACTATATCGCAGTGTACAAGTCAACCCAGTGTAGAAGATGGGATAACTTGGTGGCCCCCAAAAAAATCATGTTTTTGCATATACTCAGCATACAGATTGATACCATATGTCCATTAGTTGTCAGCCCTCATTCCTCACCCCACAAACGCACATTTTATTTATTACCTGATAACTGGGCACAAGCGATCAAGCAGGCAATATGGGCTGTGTTGTGAAGATGTACAGTTCAGCACCCCCCCCCCTCCCTCCCCCCCATATCGCAGTTCAGCTCCCTCCACCCCTGGAAGTTTCTGGGTCACTTGCCCTTGCCCACAATATGGGGGTGATGTGACCCCCACTCCCGCCAGAGCCCGCATAACGAAACAGACCCCCACCAGAAACACCTTAATTAGAGAGAGTCGCACCAGGGACCCCCATTATAGAGGCTCCTGCCTGGATGCCCCCAAAAGAGAGACCTCTGCCTAGAACCCCCCCCCCCCCCCCCCCGAAGAGAGACCCCTGCCTAGAAGCCACCAGAAGAGAGACCACTGTCTGGAAGTTAGAGAGTAGTCTAGACAGAGGCAGTGAAAAAAAACACTGCTTTAAAACTCAACTGTGCAATACACCTTTGGGCTCAGGAACAAGAAGCAAATCCTGGAAAGAGGAAACCAGTCAGCTGGGTTTAAACCCCCTTAGGTCTTTGATCTGCAAGCCATCACTTTGACATTTCTTTCCCTAAGCCTTGTTTGACAGATTCCAAAAACATCCAGCCGTCCGAACTGTTTCATCCATCTCCCTTCACGCTTGAGTGGCTTTAAAGTACCCAAACTTGAAGCTAACGTCAATGTTTACAAACATCAAGCTACGATTGACAGCTCCTGGACCACATAAATGAGAGTTAAGAGCTTTCAGTTCTGAGGGTCTCTGGTGTGAGTCTAATTAGGGGGTTTCTGGTGCGGGTCTCTTTAATTAGGGGGTCTCTGATGGAGGGGGGGTGGGAAGGGAATGAGGAGGGGGGCAGGTTTTACATTGTGAACTTTGGGGGCAACTCCTTTTAAGAGGTACCCATGTGGGGTCCACCGTGTCAGGGCCACGTTTGTCAAGACCTGCACCTTACAGTCGGTTGTTGGAATATAGTCAGGGCCCATACATAGCCTTTTCCGTATCCAATGCCTTGATCAGTTTCTTGATATCATGTGGAGTGAATCAAATTGGCTATTTAATCGTCAGTTTCAAGGAAAAAAGGTTTTCATCTGTCTTAAGACACAAGATCACTGATCATCTGTTCTTGCAGGTACATTGCAGCCAGAAACTCCCCCCTGCACTTCTGCAGGGGGGTGGGAACCTATGCAGGATGGTAACAATGGCAGGAGGATGGGATCCTATGTGGAATGGGAGCAAGGCATTCCCATCACTGAAACCCCCACTGTCAACCTCCTGAGTGCTACCATTGACATAGAACATAACAGCGCAGTACAGGCCCTTCGGCCCTCGATGTTGCGCCGACCTGTGAAACCACTCTAAAGCCCATCTACACTATTCGCTTATCATCCATATGTCTATCCAATGACCATTTGAATGCCCTTAGTGTTGGCGAGTCCACTACTGGTGCAGGCAGGGCATTCCACGCCCTTACTACTCTCGGAGTAAAGAACCTACCTCTGACATCTGTCTTATATCTATCTCCCCTCAATTTAAAGATATGTCCCCTCATGCTAGACATCACCATCCGAGGAAAAAGGCTCTCACTGTCCACCCTATCCAATGCTCTGATCATCTTGTATGCCTCAATTAAGTCACCTCTTAACCTTCTTCTCTCTAACGAAAACAGTCTCAAGTCCCTCAGCCTTGCCTCATAAGATCTTCCCTCCATACCAGGCAACATTCTGGTAAATCTCCTCTGCACCCTTTCCAATGCTTCCACATCCTTCCTAGAATGCGGCGACCAGAATTGCACGCAATACTCCAAATGCGGCCGCACCAGAGTGTTGTACAGCTGCAACATGACCTCATGGCTCCTAAACTCAATCCCTCTACTAATAAAAGCTAACACACCGTAAGCCTTCTTAACAACCCTCTCAACCTGGGTGGCCACTTTCAGGGATCTATGTACATGGACACCGAGATCTCTCTGCTCATCCACACTGCCAAGAATCTTACCATTAGCCCAGTACTCTGTCTTCCTGTTATTCCTTCCAAAATGAATCACCTCACACTTTTCTGCAATAAACTCCATTTGCCACCCCTCAGCCCAGCTCTGCAGCTTATCTATGTCCCTCTGTAACTTGTAACATCCTTCCGCACTGTCCACAACTCCACCGACTTTAGTGTCATCTGCAAATTTACTCACCCATCCTTCTACGCCCTCCTCCGGGTCATTTATAAAAATGACAAACAGCAGTGGCCCCAAAACAGATCCTTGTGGTACACCACTAGTAACTGGACTCCAGTCTAAACATTTCCCATCAACCACCACCCTTTGTCATCTTCCAGCGAGCCAATTTCTGATCCAAACTGCTAAATCACCCTGAATCCCATGCCTCCGTATTTTCTGCAGTAGCCTACGATGGGGAACCTTATCGAACGCTTTACTGAAATCTATATACACCACATCAACTGCTTTACCCTCATCCACCTGTTTGGTCACCTTCTCAAAGAACTCAATAAGGTTTGTGAGGCACGACCTACCCTTCACAAAACCGTGTTGACCATCTCTAATCAAATTATTCCTTGATTAGAGATAGTCAACACGGTTTTGACCAGAAATGGAACTAACCATATAAATACTGACACGTGCACGTCAGAAGCAGCAAGTAACTCACCTCCTGACTCCCAAGAGTCTGTGCACCATCTACAAGACACAAGTCAGGAGTGTGATAGAACACTCTCCACTTGCCTGGATGAATGGGGCTCCAACAACACTCAAGACGTCTGACACCATCCAGGACAAAGCAGCCCATTTGATTGGCACCCTATCCACCGCTGATGCATAGTGGCAGCAGCGTATACCATCTACAATTTCAGGGCAGAAACTCAGCAACACTGATGCATAGTGGCAGGAGTGTATACCATCTACAATTTCAGTGCAGCAACTCAGCAAGGCTCCTTTGGACAGTACCTTGCAAATCCACCTCTACCTCTGGAAAGATATGGGCAGCAGGCATGTGAGGAACCCTGCCAACTGCAAGTTGCCCTCCAAACTACTCACCACCCTGACTTGGGACTATATCACCATTCCGACACTGTCACCGAGTCAAAATCTTGGAACTCCCTTCCTAATAGCATTGCGGATATACTTACACCACATGCACCAGTTGAAGAGACAGCTCACCACCACCTTCTCAAGGGCAATTAGGGATGGGCAATAAATTCCAGCCTAGCCACTGATGCCCACATATCATTAATGACTTTAAAAATATTAAATATTGGCTCCATAATAAAGGAAAATTGGCGTCATTATCACATCTGTTGCCAAACACAAATTGGTTAATGATGACTTGCATTACAGCACTCTTACTTCATTGGCTGTCAACTGCTTTGAGCTATTCCGTCGCCATGATAGGTACTATACAAATGCAAGCCATTCCTTTTGTCCCCACCATTGGTCCTACTGATTACACAAGCACCTGGAAGTGGTTAAATGCCAGCCTTACCACTCAGTATTAAAATCTACATGCCAGTTATATATCACAGGGAAGATAAGATTGCATCAACAGGTGCATGGAGCTTTGTGAAGGCAGCTGATGCCATTAATCATCTCAATAAATTTTGGACCATGATTTGGCTAATTTTAGAAACAAGTTTGAACATACAAAATAAAATGTTTTCAAATCAGGGCCGGAGTATCGTTATATGTTAGCCTCAACTAAGTTATGCTAATATTAGTAACAGAAACATGCAATAAGACATTAAGAAATAGGAACAGGAGTAGGTCATTCAGCCCTTCGAGTCTGCTCCACCATTCAAACATTGGCTGACCCAGCACTCGCCAAGTCCAATTTCCTGCCATAACCCTCAATTCCCCTCCTGACTAAACACCTATCCAGCTCTGTGGGAAAACACAATGACTTTTCCAGTTTGCTCATCCACCACAAACACATTGAATTTCAATGTAGGACAAAAAAACTTTTTTGTGCTGTTTCAACAATATAGCTTAACCTCCGCCTCAGTGAAGCACCTCAAACTGTGCCAGGGTGAGCAGCAATTCATCTAGCTCCTCGGAACTCTGTGGTGAACTCTTATTCACTATGAACTAGAATAAGACCGGCCAATCCCAAACCTTTATAATCCAAGGAACGTAGACATGTCCAGTGATCCTGTTCCACACAGGCAGCATTTCAGCATAGTATTACTCTCCAGATGAAAGTCATCAGCTTGATTACTTTATGCTATGATATTTGCCATGTTTGCAACTAAATTAACTTCTTTATTCACCCCAGATCTAGATTTGGAAAACCTTTCCAGCCCTGGAGTTGAAGTTCCCAAGTCCATGGGTACCTTCTGCCTGATCCGCCATTGAGGGCTTGTTTTGAATTGTGTTTCGTCTGGAACCTCCCCGCTGACCTTACCATCATGGAGGAGCCTGCCAGGAGCTTAAAACGCCCAACAGCATTGCTCTCGGGATCAACATAACATCAAAGCGTCTCCACCATGGCAAGGTAACAATCCAAGGAAAGGACATTGCAATACACTGAGCTAATTAGATGTTTAATAACATGACAGTAAAAACTATACATCAGAAGTATTTCTGTCTGTCTTGGCCATAAATTTAGAATATTGAGTTATGTGAAAGAGGTTATATAAAAACATATATTTCTCTTCTTTGAATTAATAAATTTGAACCGCAATCAATAAATTCAGCCAGTTAGATGAAGGAAATTTACATAAAGTTTAAATAAATTAAATGGAAAAATTTAATTAGCCAATTTGAACAGCACGAGTATAATTAACTTGAAGTAGAAAATGTTCACCCACAACCAACACCACAACATAAAGTATAACATATAAAAGGGGTGGCACAGTGGTGTAGGGGTTAGCACTGCTTCCTCAGCGCCAGGGACCCAGGTTCCATTCCGACCTCGGGTGACTGTGCGGAGTTTGCACGTTCTCCCAGAGTCTGCGAGGGTTTCCTCCGGGTCCTCCGGTTTTCTCCCACAAGTCCAAAGATGTGCCGATTAGGTAGATTGGCCATGATAAATTGCCCCTTCGGGTGGGGTTGCAGGAATAGGGCGGGGGAGTGGGCCAGGTCCCTGGGTAGGATGGCCTTTCGAAGGGTCGGTGAGACTGGATTGGCCGAATGGCCTCCTTCTGCACTGGAGAGATTCTATGATTCTATGAAAGCGAGATCATACTCCATATACAAATGAATGAATGAACTAAAAGGATTAATACAGTTAAAAATAAAATCTAAAGAAAACATTTTGTGGATATATTTAAATACAAAGTGCTACCAAGGGATGGTTCACAGAGTTGATTGCATAGAATCCCTACAGTGGAGGCCATTCAGCCCATCAATTCTGCACAACCCTCCGAAAGAGCAATACACCTAGGCCCACTCCCCTCCCTATCCCCGTGACCCCACGCATTGATCATGGCCAATCCACCTAACCTGCACATCTTTGGACTGAGGGAGGAAACCGGAGCACCCGGAGGAATCCCACGCAGACACGGGGAGAAAGCGCAAATTCCTCACAGTCACCGAAGGTGGGAATCAAACCCAGGCGTTGAAAGGCAGCAGTGCTAACCATTGTGCCACCCCGTATTCACAATTAATTTTGCGGGAGTAGGAACATATTGAAGGGAGCAGATACTTCAGACAAACTGGTCACTTATAGAGGGATCACAGGAACCAGAAAAAGGTATTTGAAGAAGTGTTTCGCAAAATTGATGATGCCTTTGCCCCATCTCGGAGTAATCATTACAAACGGTAGATTCTAAAGATTGATAAGAACATGTTTACCAGTCTTTAAAAAGGAATATCACAATAACAGGCTGGTTAAGCTCTTGTGGATAAGAGAAAAAATAATAATTTGGAGAACAAGAACTCAATCCATTACAGTAAGAATCAGCTGGTACATCTCAGAACGTTGGAGGCAGAGAATTTGTCAATCCAGAAGGTGGAGGAGACGGTCTCTGACCACGAGGATCGGATTGTCTCCTTGGAGGCAGAGGTAATGATGACGTCAGAGGGGCAAAAAAATGATGAAGGCCAAGATTGGCGACCTGGAGAACCGCTCCAGACAACAAAACGCTAGGATTGTTGGGCTGCCCGAGGGCGTAGAGGGAGCAAAGGCAGCAGAATACATGGCAAAGATGCTCGAGCATCTGGTGGGGGAGGGGGTCTTTGCATGAAGTGGACCGGGCTCATTGGTCTATCAGGAAGAAGCCAATAGCTGAGGAGCCGCCACGGGCGATCAAAGTTCGGCATCACAGGTACTCGGTCAAAGAAAAGATCCTGCGGTGGGCAAAGGAGACACGAGTGCGCCGTTGGGCAGGCCACACCGTTAGAATTTACCAGGATTTGGGAGCGGAACTGGCTTGTTTTGTGGGTTGGAATAGCGAGCCTAGAGCGGTTGAGTTTTCTTTGTTGGGGATGGGGGCCGAGGGGGAGCAGGGGATTGGGAGGGGGGCGGGGGGGTGGGTTGCTGACGGTGAAGATTTCTTTGCTGAGTGATTGGGTGGAGGGAGGTGGTGATAGCCAGCTTGGATGGGCCTGGAATCTGGACAAGGCAGGGCCTGTGGGACTCCCTTAAGACCAGGATATGGCTAATCAGGATGGGGGGCTGGGTGGGCGTGAGGCCCCTGAGCAGATTGGTCACATGGAATGTGAGGGGATTGAACAGGTCGATGAAAAGTTCTCGGAGGACTTTGAAGGCGGATGTGGTTTTCTTACAGGAAACTCACTTGAGGATTAGGGATCAAACGAGGTTGAGGAAAGGTCGGGTGGGACAAGTGTTCCATTCTGGATTTGATGCGAAGACGAGGGAGCCACAGTACTTATTAATAAGAGGGTGGCCTTTTCATGGATAATATAGTGGGAGTTCTGGAGGGTGGATACATGATGGTGAATGGGAGGCTGGAGAGAGCCCTTGTGGTTTTAGTGAATGTTTACGCACTCAATTGGGAGGACACAGAGTTTATTAAGAGGGTGCTGCGGTGATCCCAAATTTGGATTAGGCATTGTTCTCTGGGGTGGTAGGGTCAGAATATTCGGCAATTGCTGTATCTGACCACGCTTTCATTTTGGGTATTTGTGTTTGGAAAGGGGTTGCATCCAGCGACCTCAGTGGAGGTTGGATGTGGCATTGTTAGTGGATATGGAGGCTAGCTAGAGGATAGCTGCAGCTATAGGAATGTGGAGCTTAATAAGAGCGTGGAAATCTCACCTTCCACGATCTGGGAGGTTTTAAAGGCAGTGATTGGAGGGGCGCACAGAGAGAAGGTGGGAAGAATGGAGAGACAGAGGTTGGTGGTTTAGCACAGTGGGCTAAATAGCTGGCTTGCAATGCAGAACCAGGCAGCAGCGCGGGTTCAATTCCCATACCGGCCTCCCCGAATCAGCACTGGAATGTGGCAACCAGGGGCTTGTCACAGTAACTTCATTGAAGCCTACTTGTAACAATAAGCGATTATTATTATTATTTTGGTGGAGGTTATTCTGTCGGTGGACCGGCAGTACTCGGCCATCCCGAAGGATTTGTTGTTGGAGAGTAAGAAGCTCCAGGTGTTTAATGATTCGTTATCCCAGGAGAGTTGCCAACCACATTGTCACAGGTTTCTATCTCTCTAATCCTGAAAAAGGATAAAGATCCGGAGGAGTGTGAGTCTTACCGGGCCATGTCCCTATTGAATGCCAAGGTGCAGGCAATACGCTTGGAGGAATTGCTGCTTGGGATAGCCACTGAGGATCAGATGGGGTTTGTGAAGGGCCGACAATATAAGGAGACTATCGAATGAGGCAATGTCGCCCCCATCAGGTTTGGAGCCGGAGATAATAATCTCCATGGATGTGAAGAAAGCATTCGAATGGGTAGAATGGGAGTATCTCTGGATACTGAGACGGTTCGGGTTTGGACCCAGGTTTATTTCTTGGATCAGACTGTTGGCCCCCACTGCAAGTGTTCATACCAACGCATTTTCAGGGCACTTTTGATTACATAGGGGACAAGGCAGGGATGTCCACTTTCCCCGTTACTTTTTGTGCTGGCAATTGAACCACTGGCTCTTGTGCTGAAGTCATCGAAGGAGTGGAGGGGTTTACAGAGGGGAGGTATAGAGCACCGAGTGTCCCTGTACGTAACGATTTGCTGTTGTCTGTAACAGACCCCCTCTCCAGTCCAGGAAGGATTGTGGAGGTGTTAAGTAAGTTTGGCTCCTTTTCGGGGTATAGACTTAGTGTGGAAAAGTGAGGTGTTTGTGATGAGCCCTCGGGGTCAGGGAGGAGGTCTGGAGAAGCTGCCGTTTCGGCTGGCTAGCTCGAGTGTCAGGTGTTTGGGATGCAATTGGATCACGACTGGGATTTGTTGCATTAGTTGGATTTGGCCAGCTTGTTAGAAGGGGCAACGGGCAATGTAAAGAGGTGGATGAGCTGCTATCGATGGCAGGGCGGGTTCAAATGGTGAAAATGACAGTCCTCCCAAAGTTCTTATCTATTTTCCAGAGTCTCCCGATCTTATTACCCAAATCCTTCTTTGGGAAAATTAATAAGCTGATTTTGGCCTTTGGGCAGGCAAAGCACCTCGGGTTAGGAGAGCATTTTCGCACAGGGATAGGCGGTCAGGGAGTTGGAGTTACCAAATTTGATTAACAACTACTGGGCAGAAAATATCAAGAATGTTTGGAAATGGGTCGTGGAGGGAGGGTTGGTTTGGGGGTAGACGGAGGCAGCTTCCCGTGGAGGGAGGGTTGGTTTCGGGGTAGACGGAGGCAGTTTCCCGTGGAGGGAGGGTCGGTTTGGGGGTAGACGGAGGCAGCTTCCAGTGGAGGGAGGGTCAGTTTGGGGTTAGATGGAGGCAGCTTCCCGCGGAGGGAGGGTCGGTTTGGGGGTTGACAAAGGCAGTTTCCCGCGGAGGGAGGGTCGGTTTGGGGGTAGATGGAGGCAGCTTCCCGCGGAGGGAGGGTCGGTTTGGGGGTTGACAAAGGCAGCTTCCCGTGGAGGGAGGGTCGGTTTGGGGGTAGACGGAGGCAGCTTCCCACGGAGGGAGGGTCGGTTTCGAGGTAGACGGAGGGAGCTTGCGCGGAGGGAGGGTCGGTTTGGGGGTAGACAGAGGCAGCTTCCCGCGGAGGGAGGGTCGGTTTGGGGGTAGACAGAGGCAGCTTCCCGTGGAGGGAGGGTCGGTTTCGGGGTAGACAGAGGCAGCTTCCCGCGGAGGGAGGGTCGGTTTCGGGGTAGACGGAGGCAGCTTCCCGCGGAGGGAGGGTCGGTTTGGGGGTAGACGGAGGCAGCTTCCCGTGGAGGGAGGGTCGGTTTCGGGGTAGACAGAGGCAGCTTCCCGCGGAGGGAGGGTCGGTTTCGGGATAGACGGAGGCAGCTTCCCGCGGAGGGAGGGTCGGTTTCGGGGTAGACGGAGGCAGCTTGCGCGGAGGGAGGGTCGGTTTGGGGGTAGACGGAGGCAGCTTCCCGCGGAGGGAGGGTCGGTTTCGGGGTAGACGGAGGCAGCTTCCCGCGGAGGGAGGGTCGGTTTGGGGGTAGACAGAGGCAGCTTCCCGTGGAGGGAGGGTCGGATTCGGGGTAGGCGGAGGCAGCTTCCCGCGGAGGGAGGGTCGGTTTCGGGGGTAGACAGAGGCAGCTTCCCGTGGAGGGAGGGTCGGTTTCGGGGTAGACAGAGGCAGCTTCCCGCGGAGGGAGGGTCGGTTTCGGGATAGACGGAGGCAGCTTCCCGCGGAGGGAGGGTCGGTTTCGAGGTAGACGGAGGCAGCTTCCCGTGGAGGGAGGGTCGGTTTCGGGGTAGACAGAGGCAGCTTCCCGCGGAGGGAGGGTCGGTTTCGGGATAGACGGAGGCAGCTTCCCGCGGAGGGAGGGTCGGTTTCGAGGTAGACAGAGGCAGCTTCCCGCGGAGGGAGGGTCGGTTTGGGGGTAGACGGAGGCAGCTTCCCGCGGAGGGAGGGTCGGTTTGGGGGTAGACGGAGGCAGCTTCCCGCGGAGGGAGGGTCGGTTTCGGGATAGACGGAGGCAGCTTGCGCGGAGGGAGGGTCGGTTTGGGGGTAGACGGAGGCAGCTTCCCGCGGAGGGAGGGTCGGTTTGGGGGTAGACGGAGGCAGCTTCCCGCGGAGGGAGGGTCGGTTTGGGGGTAGACAGAGGCAGCTTCCCGTGGAGGGAGGGTCGGATTCGGGGTAGGCGGAGGCAGCTTCCCGCGGAGGGAGGGTCGGTTTGGGGGTAGACGGAGGCAGCTTCCCGCGGAGGGAGGGTCGGTTTGGGGGTAGACGGAGGCAGCTTCCCGCGGAGGGACGGTCGGTTTCGGGGTAGACAAAGGCAGCTTCCCGCGGAGGGAGGGTCGGTTTGGGGGTAGACGGAGGCAGCTTCCCACGGAGGGAGGGTCGGTTTCGGGGTAGACGGAGGCAGCTTCCCGCGGAGGGAGGGTCGGTTTCGGGGTAGACGGAGGCAGCTACCCGTGGCGGGAGGGTCGGTTTGGGGGTAGACGGAGGCAGCTTCCCGCGGAGGGAGGGTCGGTTTTGGGGTAGACGGAGGCAGCTTCCCGTACAGGATCACGTTTGAGGGAATTGGTGTCGGCCCCTCTTCCATTCTCACTGGCCGGGTAATCCACCGGCCCGGTGGTGGTAGCCTGGCCGTTAATCCACCGGCCCGGTGGTGGTAGCCTGGCCGTTAATCCACCGGCCCGGTGGTGGTAGCCTGGCCGTTAATCCACCGGCCCGGTGGTGGTAGCCTGGCCGTTAATCCACCGGCCCGGTGGTGGTAGCCTGGCCGTTAATCCACCGGCCCGGTGGTGGTAGCCTGGCCGTTAATCCACCGGCCCGGTGGTGGTAGCCTGGCCGGGTAATCCACCGGCCCGGTGGTGGTAGCCTGGCCGTTAATCCACCGGCCCGGTGGTGGTAGCCTGGCCGTTAATCCACCGGCCCGGTGGTGGTAGCCTTGTTAAGATTCTGGAATTAGTTTAGGGAACATTTTAAGCCAGAAGCGATGTCGTTATGCGCACAGATATGTGGGAACCACAGATTTATCCTGCCGGGGTTTGACTGGACCTACAGGGGCTGTGTACGGGAGGGGGTGGAAAAGTTGAGGAATCAGTTTGTGGAGGGTAGATTTGGGAGGGTTGGAGGAACAGGTGGAAAAGTCTCAGCTACCGGGGGAAATGGGTTCAGATATCTACAGGTTAGGAACTCTGTGCGGAGGGAGCTGGCTACATTTCCTCAGTTGCTACTCCCTCATTGATGGACACGGTAGTGTCTGAGGATGAGATAAGGAGGGGATACCGATGAGATACCTATGGGCCGTTGATGGAGAGGAAAGGGCCTCGCTGGAGAAGATAAAGAGGAAGTGGGCAGAAGAGTTGGGTGGTGCATTTGAAGGGGGGTGTGGTGTGAGGCTTTATACCGTGTGCGACGATGAGCTTAATTCAGTTTAAAGTGGTGCACAGTGGGCACATCACTAAGACACGTATGATTGGGTTCCTTCCGGAGGTGGAGGACAGATGCGAGTCGTGTCCAAGGGGTCTGGTGAACCACACTCATGTTCTGGACCTGTCCAAATTTGGGAAGTTCTGGGAGTTGTTTTTCGAGATAATGTGTCAGAGATTTTGGGGGCGAGGGTGGCGCCGGGCCCGTGGGTGGCGATATTTGGGGTATTGGGTGAGCCGGAAGTGCAGGAGAGAAGAGAGACTGGAAATGGGACGGGATAGAAAGAGGTGCTGGCCTTTGCCTCCCTGATGGGCCAAAGAGACTCTTTCTACACCATAAAGATTGTGTGATTCATTGCTATTGTCGTCCCCAAAATGCGATTTGGCCGCTTTTTTAAATGATTGTAGCTACAAGCAGTCAGCAAAATCAGAATTCAGTTTTGTCAATTTAGGAGTAAGAAATTTGAGCCCATCAAGTGAAAGTTGACAAAGAAATTCACAGGACAACATATGATGTGCAGTGTTTTATTGTTTTATAGATCAATAACTACATTTTTAGTCTATAGATTAGTAAAATGAAAATTTCAGTTATGAAAAAGGTTTTAGATAATCTTAGATCATCAGTTGAGAGCTCACCTCGACGAAACATGTTTTGTTTTTATAACAGTAGTTACACTAAGTGGAACTGTCACTTGATAGCGTCCACATTCAGATAACTGTGCTCAACAATCAGTTTCTTGTGAACAAAAGCATACATTCCAAGAGAAAAATAAAACATTATTTTAACACGATTCTAACACCGGTCCATGGAACACTATTGCTCACATCCCTTGAATGGTTATCAATGGCCTTAGGAATTGAAAAATAATACAGAAGGCATGCAGCAAGCAGAATAGCGCCATTCTCGCTACCACAGAAGTATTATATAGTATAACGCATTAGCAATCAGAACTGAAATGAGCTCAGTAGCAGCAAGAATGAGTTTTTTGTATTTTACAATGTCTGGAAGTTTTGGTTTTGGAAACAGCGCAACAAGTCTCTGAAAGATGACAAAATTTACAAATATTTATTTCAGGCATCAAAATCAAGTACAGAATGGATTAGGCGCTATGTAAATTCCTTTCTGCAACGCACCTCAGAGCAACGCCGGAGGTACTCTAGTTGAATTCATATGGCATCCAATTTCCTACAATACCCTTAACACCTTTAAATATTGATTGTGGTTAATTGCTAGAACTCTCTTTCTGTTGAGCCACATGCACTGAAAGTAGAATTGAAACCGCTCAAACTCACTAAACATAGGACCATCCCACTAGAGAAAAGTGTCAGTCCACGTTTGGGTTAAATTTAGGACCTGGAGATGAAAGGCCAACACTATAAGCCCTTGTACCATCCAGAAGGTAATGTGAACCCATTAATGTATGTAACTAGGCAGCAGCGTACTCCATGCTGTGTGCTGTACTCAGTACCAGCCTCCCAGACTAGTCTGTAGCACCAGCTCCAATTAATTATGCAAATCCTCTGGATCACACACAGACCCCTACACTCCTCCTTGCGTTACCTTATTCTTCAGGCATGATTGTAAATGACGGCAGCTTGTAGGTTGCAAGGCAAGCATCAAATACATGGCAGGGAAATACAAATATTACTTACGGTCTATATTCTCAAATTGCCCAGAGTGGAGGACAGCATGGACGTATATTTACACAAATAACTTTGCAGGTGTATTATGAGTGAAATTTTGCTTTATTGCTGAAAATGAATAAACACTTTAAAGTCTCTTCTCGGTAAAACTTAGATGAATTTATTTTCTTCTAATTAGGTCCCTATGGCTAATTCTCAGTAGTGGAATTAGTAAATCTGGGGAAAAGTATATAACAACATTCAGATTTGTTTGTGAGACCAATGGTGTCTGGAGAATTCACTCAGACTTCAGTTGCATTTGCATGCCCTCAGATATGGCATCAAACTGCGTCTGAGACATATTATAATTAATGTTTCTGAATTATTAAATAAGAATTTTCTTTTGAAATAAGTTGACTGTCAAGTATTTCTTTTTTTTTTTTTAAATTGTGCTGTGATGCGGACAAATGTCATTGGATTTGGCTAAATAATATCCTCAAGAAAGTTACCTTTTCCTTGGCCCTGCTGAGGTCTGAAGTGAGGATGTCAATGTTCTCTTGCAGAATGGTGCACAGTTCTGGCCAGGAGAATTTCGCCAGCATGCCACTTGGCTGCTTCATGACTACACATCCTGCGATTAGGCGCTGATACAAACTGTGAAGGAAGGTCAGTTTTTCCTGAGAGAGAAATATCAGTGCATTAGAATATGGTTCAAAAATGCTGCCAGCAGAAAATAAACCATGTATATTATAAGAATGTCAAAGTATTGAACTTTTTTTCCAATAAACATTTGGTGTTATCACTACAGCATACAGAGAACGGCAGGGATATGTGACCTGACATGGAGACAAACCAGTCATCAGCAATTCTGTTTGCATAATGCAAGTGCACAACAATTTATATTTCCATCAGCTTTCCCTATAATTTACTATTACTCAGGCAGAGTTGTTGCTTGATACCACAGCAACATTTCAGTTACCCTGCCCAGAGCAAGTAATCACACTAATCATCGGGGCACTTTCATTGGAAACAATCAGCAAACAGTACTTGGACAGAAACTTAAATACAGATGGTAAATTTTCCTGCAAACTGCTGCTAAAGATATCCAGGGTTAAACTGCAACATCTATTAGCTGATGTTATAAATCTTCAAGTTCAATATAACCATTAACTTTACTGCCATCTAATTTAAAACTACAAAGGGTCATAATAGTAAGATTGAAAACTTCTGTATTGAATTCATTGACATCAAATTCTGTCCAATCTTGAAGTTTGGCAACATTTAGCATCAGTAACATTTGACCGGCACATGGTGATACCAAGAACAAATGTTAAAAACCGCAAACCAAATAAAATATACACGACGCTAAAAAGGAATTAAAGACGGAACGTCTTAGTAAAAAGAAATGGCTGTCAAGGTATGCATAGTTTGTGCTCAGAAGGTATTTAAATTGTTCAAACTCAACTCGCAACCTGTGTCCGAATCGTCTAAATCCCAATAAACACACAAACTTTTTACGTGAAATGACAGTGTGACTCGAACTACTTTACAACATGCTTTGCCCCAGATTTTGTTCTGGGTTTATTGCATTATCTTGGAATCCCTGTGTAAAAACAAATTAAGTTAAGATATGAAAGAGCATTAGTTTAGTCCATGAACTTGAGTTTCACTAAAGTTTAGACCTGACAAGAACATTAAGAAAATGTAACACTTATTTGCAAATTGGAGTTTGCCTGCTCTACAGATTGCTAGCAGAAACACCATTTTAACTAAACAGTTTGACATTCCCTTTCTCCACAAATTTCCATCGAAAAACAAATCAAGTGAAATCACGTGAATGAATACACGATGATAAAAGCAAATTACCGCGGATGCTGGAATCTTAAACAAAAACAGAAAATATTGGACAATCTCTTGGCTCATCGTAGCCAAAGTCAATAAACAGTTGCCGGTCAGGTGAACTCCATAATATATTTTGGTGTTTTCTAAACTCTTGCCCATAACAATAGCCCTACCAAGCCATCTTTGTGGGTAGCATAAACTGATATTGGGTACCTCTAGAATAAACATTGTTGAACTGGAATTTGTGTCTGTGGTTTGTTCTCCTCATTATTAAAGACGCCGAGATAAACCTTGAAGTAAACTGGTCGAAGGTATCGGAGGTTTTACAGATACGACACTCTCTCCTCCACCTTCACCCCATTTTTATTTTGATCAATTTGTTTTCATTTCTTCTATGCATGTGTTTTTCCCACACCATTGTCTCTCCTTCTCCAACCTACCCCACTTGAGCCATCGGTTCCCTGTTCCTAGTCATCCTTTCACACATTGCTTACATTTATTATGCCACAAATACATTCTGATCTCCTAATGTGCCACTATCGGCAATCTGTTTAGCCTTGATCGCCACCATTTATATTCCCTTTGTCTTTCTGTCCGTGACATCTTATCTCCACCTATCGAACCCCATTGCTCCACGCACTGCAACCCTCCCCACGCACCACATTCCCCCCTCCCCCACTACAGTATAAATCAGACCAGCTTTGACAAAGGGTCATCCAGACTCGAAACGTTAGCTCCCTTTTCTCTCCATCGGTCAGACCTGCTGAGATTGTGGAGTAATTTCTGTTTTTATCTCTCAAATCTCCCAGACTGGATGGGACAGGAGCTGCAAAGACGCAGGCTTTCTAAAGTTATAGTCCAGATAACCAGGGAATTGGATCATAAATAATGTCTAAGAAGTCGGAGGTTTTTTTTTTTCTTTATTCGTTCATGGGATGTGGACGTCGCTGGCTGGGCCAGCATTTATTGCAATCCCCGAGGGCATTTAAGTCAGCCACATTGTGGGTCTGGAGTCACCAGCTAAGGATGACAGATTTCCGTCCCTAAAAAAGTACATTAGTGAACGAGATGGGCTTTGACAACAATCAACAATGGTTTCATGTCCAAATTCCAGATTTGTATTGAATTTTAATTCCACCATTTGCCATGGTGGGATTTGAACCCAGGTCCACAAACCATTACCCAGGGTCCCTGGTTTACTAGTCCAGTGACATACCACTGCGCCTCCCCTGGTTAAGAGAACAAGAGACCAAGGTATTGTTCAGAAGAATTCAAGCTAGAGCAAACAAAGTGTTCTGGAGTTAAAGAAATAATTGCAGTACCCAGACTTAAAGTGGGACAGCAGGCTTCAGACCTAGATGAAACATTTGATGTAATTTTAATACTCTCTGAGAATCAAAAGTTAAAGCAATTGTGAGCAGTTCGCACAGCAGTCCAAGACAAAGAGGTTGGTGTGCAATTCTGGACTGGATTCACTGTTAAAAGTGGAGTGGAAACTTTGTTTGAAAGTGAAATTGGAATGCAAACAGTCAAGAGAGAAGAATTTAAAGCATGTTTCTGGGAGTGGTTGGAAACTCTCAGGTGGAGAAAACCACAGACACCAGACATCAATCTGGGTTCAGAGTGGAGAGTGTATTTGACCACAGTCATGCAGTGTGCTTAAAAGGGACTTTGTGCTAATGAGACCGTTGTAACTGAAGATGTACTTTGTAACCCATGTTAATCTTAAAATCTGTGTATTTGTTAAGCGAAAGGGAAGTAAAGGAGCATAGTATTAAAA
The DNA here is from genome assembly GCF_047496885.1 of Scyliorhinus torazame. NCBI lineage: Eukaryota > Metazoa > Chordata > Chondrichthyes > Carcharhiniformes > Scyliorhinidae > Scyliorhinus > Scyliorhinus torazame. The sequence continues at coordinate 269,940,644 of NC_092715.1, read as the reverse complement.
TCCAATTTTTCATGTTTAATAAATGTTTTTTCTTGTTAAAACGAATTAATGGTCATGTGACTCTGTTCCTCCACGTTTTGTTTAAAAAAAATAAAAGTTACAGTCTTTCGAGCTAGGGTTCCATTCTGAGATCTACCCGTCCAGCTATATCAGCAACTGGGATTATAACAATTCTGTTTGGACTCTCAATCAAAATGTCATGACCCATCTTTTCTCTTTAAAGACACTAACAGACCATTTATGCATTTGTTATGGTGGCAGTTTGAATGAAAGGTCATCAACCTCTCTGTTTCGCTCTTTACAAACACTGCCAGACCTGCTGAGTGTTCCCAATGTTTTGCTTTGATTTTAGATTTTCAGCATCTGCAGCATTTTGCTTTTGTCACCTATTTCCAGCATTCTGTGTCCTTATTTCAGATTTCCAGCTTGTTGCTTTTATTTTACACACCAATGATGGCGCATCTTCGTTCAACCCCATTTTGGAATTCATCACTTCCATTCCAAAAGTCGGACTCTCATTCCATAATGAAAAGGACTTTTTCTTCTCAAAAAAAGAAAACTTATTTTCATCTTTCCATCAAGTCATCGGGTGCAAAGTTCACCCATGAACTAACAAGTTCTAGTTTGAGTAAATACAACCGGAATTACATTCTGCATTTCTACCAAGAGAATTACCGCTCAGTGTTCAAAAGCACACAAAGGCTCTCAAAAATAACCTCTGCATTTCGAACTATCTTTATTAAAAGAAATGTTAAAATGTACATCAATAATTAAATGTCTGAGTCACTAAATAAAATGCAGCATCAAGGGTAATCTAACATCATCTTACAAATGTACGTCATCTCAATTTCAGGTAGATAAACCCCTCACTAACATCGAGTTATGTTTGTTTATGGAATGAGTGGAGTATCACATTAATTTTTGGCATTGCATTTCATTTCCTAGTACTCCATACATGACTTTAATTAGCCAATTCTTTGAAATATTGAGCTGGACAATTAAATATGATACATCTTCCAGAAAAATAATCATTTAAATCTCAGTGGCTCCACTGTTCACAAATGGCAATATTCATTAAGCAAGCACCGTCTTTTTTTCCTTGCAACGGCAGGACTATATCTGCCAAGTAAAATGATTTGTTCTGAAGACATTAACCTCTGGCTACAATATTTTTACACAATTGTTGATCCAAATTAATATTCAGTTGAGTTCATTGTGGAGGGGTGGTGAGGACAACATTATAGTGCTTGGTTGTTGGGCCAAAAGTGCTACAGTACTGCTGATGGCCTAGATTACAATAAACAGGGAGTCTCAGTTAACCAAATCATGTACCATTATGGGGTCAAATGTTGCCTCATCCCAAAAAGCCTCGCTTGCAAACATTGCCCAAACTTTCATTTACCTATAACCATTCAAAGATAGCAATAACTGACTCTTAAAAGTAGGCCCGCATAAATAGCTAATTGGTGGAATTAAAAAAGATATATGCATATACATACAGGAAGAAATAGTCTCTAAGATCCGACATTTAGTATAAATCAATAAAAATATTTTACACGCAAGTACAGTATTTGCACAGCTGCCTCAGAAAGGCCCTCAGCTCAACGTGAAGATGAATGTGTCATATTTTTATGCACCTTTTTGCGGACAAGGAAAAAGTGACTTAAAAATTGGCATTAGCAGAAAAGTATTTCCAGATTTCAAAGCTAAATATGCCTTTGAATTTTTTTTTCTAATCTTTCAGGTTTCTACAAGTTCCAGCTCACTCAGGACAGCAGTCCAAACCATCAATGATGTGGAGATGCCGGCGTTGGACCGGGGGGGGACGACGACACAGTAAGAGGTTTTACATCAGGTTAAAATCCAACAGGTTTGTTTCGAATCGCTAGCTTTCGGAGATTTTTCAGCATCTTGCCAAGCATAAAAGAGGCTAGTGGACCATAAAAATAATAGGAATGAATGACCAGCCTGTTCCCCTCTACGGTCTGACCACCCTCATATTCTCCAGGACCTATCACATGGAGTCCAGTTGGCATTTTTAAAATGAAGTTTGCAAAGACGTGGATCGTTCCATGTCATAGGGCCAGCACGGTAGCATAATGGATAGCACAGGGGAGAACGTGCAGACTCCGCACAGACAGTGCCCCAGTGGGGAATCGAACCTGGGACCCTGGCGCTGTGAACCGCAGTGCTAGCCACTTGTGCTACCGTGCTGCCCAGTGTGTGCGTGGGTTTCCTCCGGGTGCTCCGGTTTCCTCCCACAGTCCAAAGATGTGCAGGTTAGGTGGATTGGCCGTGATAAATTGCCCTTAGTGTCCAAAATTGCCCTTAGTGTTGGGTGGGGTTACTGGATAGGATGGATGTGTGCGAATTAAGTGGGGTGCTCTTTCCAAGAGCCTTTGCAGACTCGATGGGCCGAATGGCCTCCTTCTGCACTGTAAATTCTATGATTCTATGTTCCATGGAAAAACATTGGAAGGAGAATCCAGAGCAAGATGATAAAACATTTGAAAAGGGAGAACTTAAAAAATGGTATAGGGGAAGGCAGAGGAACAGAACCGAGTGGATAGCTCTTTAAAAAAGGGACAATGGATATGCCATGACTAGCAAGGGTGCAGAGGAAATACCAGAATGTTGCCTGGGCAGGAGTTTTTCTGAGAGCAGAGAAAGCCAAGGGAAGACATGATTGAGGTGCACAAAGTTAAATGGGACAGAGATAGGGTAAAAAGGAAGAAAAGGAAGGACCCCTGAGTAGCGGGGACAATGATTCAAGATCAAGGAGATTTGAGGAAAACATTTTTCACCCAGAGGGTGATGGCGATCTGAATCTCACAACCTGATAGGGTGGTAGGGGCAGGAAGGGTGGTAGGGGCAGGAAGGGTGGTAGGGGCAGGAAGGGTGGTAGGGGCAGGAATCCGCACAACATTTAAGAAGCAGACATGATAGGCAAAAGGTCTCGTTCTGTGCTGTAAATCTCTAGGACTTTAAAGTTGAAGAAATGTCTAAAGTCCTCCTTGTGTACTGAACGATTCAATGGTATTTTAACTTGAAGACTCGTTGGATTGCAATAGTCTCCGATTCAGGAGTAGGTAATTCAAACCCTGAAATCTGCTCTGCCATTCCATGAGACTATGGCTGATCTTCTACTTTAATGTCATCTTTCTGCACTATCTCCGTAACCTTGATACTTATAATATCCAGAAATCTATCAATTTCGGTCTTGACTATCGGAGCTTCCACAGCCCAGAGGTAGAGAATTCCAAAGGTTCAACACATCTAACTGTGTGGAGTTTGTATGTTCTCCCAGTATCTGTGTGGGTTTCCAGTTTCCTCCTACACGCCAAAGACGTGCAGATTAGGTGGATTGTCCATGTTAAATTGTCCCTTAGCGTCCGAAGGTTAGGTGGAATTACTGGGATGGGGCAGAGGAGTGGGTCTAGGTAGGGTGCTCTTTCGGAGGGTTGGTGCAAACTCGATGGGTCAAATGGCCTCCTTGTGCACTGTAATAATAATAATAATCGCTTATTGTCACAAGTAGGCTTCCATGAAGTTACTGTGAAAAGCCCCTAGTCGCTACATTCCGGCACCTGTTCGGGGAGGCTGGTACGGGAATTGAACCTGCGCTGCTGGCATTGTTCGACATCACAAGTCAGCTGTGTAGCCCATTGTGCTAAACCGGTCCCTGATAGAGATTCTATGATGATTCTATGATAAAGAAATTTCTCAGTCCCGAATGACCTACCTCTTATTGAGGTGGTATGGAGTCTTGTAAGAATTTTGGACACTTCAATGAAATCACGTCTCATTCTTCTAACACTAGAGAATACAGGCCCAGTCTTCTCAATATCTCCTCATCGGGCAATGCTGTCAGCCCAGGAATCAATCTGGTGAACCATCACTGCACTTGCTCTACACCAATTATATCTTTCCTTGTGCAAGGAGGCTAAAACTACACAATATTCCAAGTGCGGCCTCAACAAGGCTCTATACAATTATAGTAGGACTTCCTTACCCTGTACCCAAATCCTTTTGCACTAAAGGCTAACATACCATTTGCCTCCTTATTACTTGTTGAGCCAGCATGTTCACCATCAGTGATTTATGAACAAGGACTCCCAGGTCCCTTTGGACCTCAACACGTCCCACTCTCTCACCATTAAAAAACAAACTCTTTATTTTTGTTAATCTGAATCCCAATTTGCAATTTGTCCTTTTCAAAGAATGGCGATATAAAAAAAAAAATCAAATATGTTGTTGCCTTAATACGGGGTGCGGAAAGATTTAAAAATGGCTTTGAATTTATAATTCCCATGAAGACTGAATAGAAACCAAGTATGATGCCTATTTCATCTAATCAAAATATCTTTCCCTTTCTAGTGTCATGCAGCATGAAAGATTTAATATGCTGTGTTACAATCTCAGCTGGTGCTACAGTTGGACAGAAAGATTCCAGAATGGAACCCTAGCTCAAAAGACCATAACTTTTACATTTTTCATAAATTCATGAACATTCTCCGACTCCTCCACGACGAAATGTCGGTGACAGTCGTCACCTACGGAAATAAGACCAAATCCTTCCAGGTAAAGACTGGAGTCGAGCAGGGATGTGTCATCGCCCCCACCCTTTTCTCTATCTTCATCACCACCATCCTTTACCTTGTCAAGGGCAAGTTTCCCAGTGGAGTGAACATAGTCTACAGGTGGATGCGTCTACCAAAACTTCTTAACCTCAACTGGTTGAAATCCAAGAAAGCGATGCTGACATCACTCATAGAACTTCACTTGTTAAAACTAATTAATGGCCCTGTGACTCTGTTCCTCTATGTTTTATGAAAAAAAGTTTTAAGTTATGGGCAGGATTCTCCATTGGCCAATGCCAGAATTGGGAAAAGCGGTTGGGCAGAGGGGGGTTTGAGGTCGGGGTGACCCCCCACAGGACTGGGACAGTGCCAAGCTGGTATGGATGCCAGCACATGGTGCAAGGTGGGGGTCAGAGTTATGGATGTGCGGGACTGGGGTTGGTGCCAAGGGCAAAGTGCTGAACGCTCACGCTGGCCGCCCTGAGGAGGTTGTGCAGTTTTGTTACGGCACTGCAAGCCAGTCTGGATGGTGTTGCTCATCGCGCTCACTGCCTTTGCTACCTGCGCCTAGGTACGGCGAAGAGTGGCGACTGGCAGCTCCTTCCTGAATCGGGGTACAGGATGGCCCACCTCTCCTCCATGGCGTCCATGAGGGTCTTGAGCTTGGCATCCATAAATCTCGGGCTGCTCTCCTTGCTGTCATATTGTTGGCTGGGATGGAGTGTGTGGGGCATGCAGTGCGTACACGTGGCTACAGCGAATCAGCCTCCAGAGTGCCAATCGCAAATCCGACAAATCCGGCACCATTGCTCATTGGAACAGATCTTGTCCCATGTGGCACTCGAGGAGACCTCCATGGTCGCTGGATCGGTCCAGGTGCGGCGTTCAACTTTGTTCCCTACGTGACAACAGTGACTATAAAAGTACTGAAGTGACCCAAAGCGTTTTACAGCCATTGGGTGGTCATGGAAAATGTTATATAAATACAAGTCTTTCTTTCTTTTAGAATTTCAAAAAAATAGCCTTTTTCTATTTCATATTTCTTCATAGAATTTAAATTCCACCGGCGGTCGGTGTGATCTAAACTCACGCAACATTGAGCAGTAACCTGGACCTCCAGATTATAAAACCACTCCCCCACCATCTCCCCACGTTACCCAATCACACAGCTTTTCAGTTCTATGTGCACCCAAATCTTCCATGTAAAACTCAGCATTCATTGTCCTCAAAAACAGGGCAGACTCTAAATGGTGACAATGTTCATAGATATTATATCTCACAATATTAAACACAGATTTTTAATTGCACTTTACACCCACAAAGCCCTAAATAAAGTTTGTGTAGCCATACTTCATTCCAAATTTATGCTTTTTCAAACTCAGTCCTGTATGATTTCTTTGGTGGCTGAACCATAACTGTGTGGTAATGTTACTAAAGGTGCCATTTTCCATTAATACTACTTGACATTGCACTTGCCACTGAGTAACGTGCCTGAACAAACGGAGTTCCCCAGCTTGCTGGAAAAAATATTGTTTGCAACTAGTGCTTAAAACATTAATGATTACTTTAAATGCTTGAGGAATATGTTGAATACATCATCTCTTAGTCTTGACAAAAAAGTGTAAAGCACAGGAGTATTTAATGGCAAAAATTTACAGGATAACATCAAGGGCAAAGAATGAAACAGAAGTTTCTTAAACATCATTTGAACTCATGCGAGTGAAATGACTTGTGTAACTAATATTTAGTGAACTTAATCAGGGCAATATTATTCTTGTTTTTTATGACCGGTCTGGTGGGGCATTCATGATAATATCAACAATAAAATACTAATGGCTGCAACATAATGATTACAGGTTTATCAAGTGATAGTTAACAGTACATTATGACAGGTTGCTCACCTCCGGACTCCCCAAAGCCTGTCCACAATCTACAAGTATAAGCCAGGGGTGTGATGAAACACTCTCCTCTTGCCTGGACGAGTCCAGCTCCCATAAGACTCAAGAAGCTCGACACCATCCAGGCCAAAGCAGTCCACTTGATTGACACCCCATCGGGTGTTACGGTGACACGGGGCTGATTTAGCACACAGGGCTGGTTTAGCACAGTGGGCTAAATAGCTGGCTTGCAATGCAGAACAATGCCAGCAGCGTGGGTTCAATTCCCGTACCAGCCTCCCCGAACAGGCGCCAGAATGTGGCGACTAAGGGCTTTTCACAGTAACTTCATTGCAGCCTACTTGTGACAATAAGCGATTATTATATTATTGTTATCCACAAACAATTCACTCCCTTCGCCACCAACGCACAGTGGCAGCCGTGTGTACCATCTACAAGATACACTGCAGGGATTTACTAAGGTTCATTCAGGAGCACCTTCCAAACCCACAATTGCTACCATTTAGAAGGACATGAGGAGCAGATGCATGGGAACACCACCGCCTGGGAGATCCCCTCCAAGCCACACACCATCCTGACTTTGAAATATATCACCGCTCCTTCACTGTCGCTGGATCCAAACCCTGGAGCTCCTTCCCTAACAGCACTGTGGGAGGCAGATCCCCAATACATTCTCAAGGCCAATTACGAATTGGCAATAAATACAGACTAATAATTAAAAAATAAAAATTGCTTGCAAACTAGCAGAAAATTTAAATTTTCACATTTCCAATCATGGATTTTAAATGTTTCATGATGATGAGTCCTCAGATCAGGCCTGTTATCTAGTAACAAAAATCTAATCATTATAGAGGTGAATGTGTAATATACTTGTCACAAATTCTAAATTAAGTTACAGTGAGCACTGAGAAATAATAAGATGGGCCACATACAATGGTGGTGCACATATCAAAGCAATTACAAATATTCAGTTTAAGAGATTATCTTGCAATCCATCACCTCTGTATCCTTTTGATGAGCTCGTGAAAGCTTTTGAATTTCATTTTTAGCTTCAGCAACAGAATTCTTCTCCCTCCCAAAGCCATGTTTCACGTTTTGTAGCTCCATGTTCATAGTGTCAATCAGCGCATCTTTTTCGGAACATTCACTGCGCCAATGGTTTAACTTCTTATTTGCAGCTGTCAGGTCTTCATGAACTTTCTGAAGAACAAAGGTTCACATTCATTCAAATCAGGTATCCAGTCTCCTGCTACCCTTATTATCAGAGTGAAAAATCTTCAGCACATTATCAAATCAATTCTTTATGTTGCAATCCAGCATTTAATCTCCTTTAGCATAAAGAAAACAAACCCCTCAAATTCAAACTTTAGGGGGAAGGGGACTGAGAGAAGTGCTGATAATTTCTTAATCCTGATGAAATTCTGAGACCACCTCAAGTGTGAATTTAGGCGACAACCTAACACAAGGCTCCTCAATTACCAGTACCTGTAGCACATTAATTCTTCTGGAAGAAACCAAAGCCATTTTCCGTAACAGTAACGTCACAAGAATGCTTTACTAAATGCAGGGTGCGTAAGATAACACAAAAAAAAGACATGCCCCATGGTAAAGCTGCAGGAAGGTGAAATCCCAAGCCTCTTTTAATGAAACTTGGAAATGAGATGCTCACCATGAAAAAAGATCGATGAAAAATCATGTGGCTGCAATATGCTTTCTGATATATCTGGCAAGCATCCAAGCAATGCTGAATGCTTTAAATAATCCACAATATTTTGAGTTTTGCATGATAAAAAAGATTTTTAGCCTAAAATTTAATTATAGAAATTATGCAAGTCAGTCACGTGTCCACAAGGGGGGGGGTGGTTAGCCCAATAGTCGATAATTAATCACTATTAATGGCCAACTCATCAAAGAGAAGCCTACTGGATTTGAACACAGTAAGAAGTCTTACAACACCAGGTTAAAGTCCAACAGGTTTGTTTTGAATCACTAGCTTTCGGAGCACAGTTCCTTCCTCAGGTGAATGAAGAGGTCGGTTCCAGAAACATATAGATAGACAAAGTCAAAGATGCAATACGACCTGTTGACTTAATTACCTGCAAAGACTTGCATTCAAAGTATCGTATTGCATCTTTGACTTTGTCTATATATAGGATTCTGGATCCCACCTCTTCATTCACCTGAGGAAGGAGCAGTGCTCCGAAAGCTAGTGATTCAAAACAAACCTGTTGGACTTTAACCTGGTGTTGTAAGACATCTTACTGTGCTCACCCCAGTCCAATGCTAGCAGCTTCACATAATTGGATTTGAAGGAAGAGACTGGTTGTCGGTGGTAATCTGAATCACACGCTAGTCATCTAGCCAACTGAGCTAACCAGCCCGCTTCCGTTTCTTTACTACAACTCTTTGCTTTTTGTTCCGTGACATCTTAGTCTTTTAAAACACTCCTGCCCTCTATCCTAGCCCTTCTTTCATCCTCTTCCACTGCATAAAACATTTCTACCTTTCTTCAATTTTGACTTGAAACATTAACTCTCTCCACAGATACTGCCAGACCTGGGTATTTCCAGCACTTTCTGTTTTTATTAGCAATTTGATAAAGTATTTGTTGAAGCCTTTGGTATAATTCATCCAAAGACAGAGAATTCCTTATTGGGCTTGGATCAAAATTTTTAAGATTAATAGCGTGAAATGTACCAGTTGAAGCTCAATCTTGTCTGTGTCCTTATGAAATCTCTTGGTACTCAGCACCTTAATTGCGAGTCTATCGAGGATACATCCATAGATATCATCAGAGACCGCAGTGCTGGCTGTACTCCGATACACATTGAACTTGTGCAAACAGAAAGCCAAAAGTTTCCATTGCAACTGAAGGGAAATAAATTACACAAATCATAAAATCCCTACAGTGCAGAAGGAGGCCATTCAGCCCGTTGAGTCTGCACCAGCCCTCCGCAAGAGCGCCCCAGACAGGCCCAATCCTCTGCCCTGTCCCAATTACCCCACCTAACCTTTGTACACCAAGGGGCAATATGGCATGGTCAATCCACTTAACTTGTGCATCTTTGGACTGTATTTGCTGCATATTTATCACGTACAAACCCACCCCCATGCAAAATGAGAGGAGGCATAATTGCTTAAGTTTAATACTAATAATTTGCAAATATTTTGCAAAACAAAACATTGTTGAGAACAAAAATATGATATAGAAACTATACTTTCTAAATGAAGACAGTAGGCCAGACACAGAGGGTCAGACTCAAAGATTATATGTAAAACATTTTATGTTAAATAACAAAACAACTATCTAACAAATCAATTCAAATCTTACCTCATGATTTTCATTTTGTGACCAGATTAACTCTTTGTAAGCTTCGCATTGTTCATTGATCTTCTCATACAAATCCCTCACTTTGTTGAGCTGAAACAAACAAAAATAATGGGCTAGTTTTACAGCAAGTTCACCATTTTCTAAACGCACATCTAATTGCAGTAAGATAGGGCCTTGCAAAATTGATACTTTATTTTCCTGCGAGAAGATCATTGGGTACTCTCACAAAGTTCTCGTGTTTCTGACAATAAGGGGCAAAAAGTTCATGGGTTTTCATACTCTCACTTCCATAGTTATTAAACCTGACAGAAAAAAGAACCTTGTCAAAACAATTCAGCTTTCCGACAAGTAAGATTTCTCCTTAAGTTTCCGAATTGGTCTTGTCATGAAATCATCCCTGAAGATGGATTACCGTTATGAAGATATTAACTTTGGAACTAGGGTTGTTCACATTTCTGCTAGCAGCTGGATTGAAATGAAAAATGAAATGAAAATCGCTTGTCACAAGTAGGCTTCAATGAAGTTACTGTGAAAAGCCCCTAGTCGCCACATTCCGGCGCCTGTTCGCGGAGGCTGTTACAGGAATTGAACCGTGCTGCTGGCCTGCCTTGGTCTGCTTTCAAAGTCAGCAATTTAGCCGTGTTTAGATTTGAGCAGTATAAAGCCATTATTGTTTTATATCTTGCTTTCACTGAATCCCCCTACTTTAAACCAGTTCCATTGTTCAATTCACACTTCGATTGAATTGCTGAGCTTACATTTCTCACTCAAAGTGCTGCCCCACATGAAGAAACTATTCGGAAAATAAACCTCGGCTTCTCCCCTCCTTTTGTACAAACAATACGTGAGTTTATACAGAGAGTGGAATCAAACTGATGTGGCAGCAAATCTGATGTTTGCACTTTTGCGCCTCCAAATTGGTCCCAGTACAGTCCTGGTCCCTGCAGTGGTTTCCTTCAGGCCAAAACTGATTCAGATCTCATTTATAATACAAAGCTATGCTCAAAAAAAAGCTTGGTACTTCTCCAGTTTTGCCTCCTGCTAGTCAAATTGCCTCACGTATCATACAGCTCAGTATCACAAGGTGGGGGGAAAAAAAACCTAAACACATGGCTCGCGGCTTCCCAAATATTTCAAATCACATTGCTCGATCTGTGTGCCAATCAAAGCAACTCTACCAATTATTGCCAAAGTGCTCCTGAAACTAGTGCTCTTTAAAACTAAACAAATAGATCCCATTTTTTTTTTTTTTTTTTTTTTAAAGAAGCTTGCAATTACATCTCCATATACAACCATTTCCAGAGAAAGTAATGCCAAAAGTAATATTACAACCTCCGTTGCTAACTTTTTCAACTTTTTGTAATCACATCACATGCGCTTCCCTTTCGTACAAAAACAAGGGGCTGGATTTTTCCCTCGGAGACAGGAATTGGGAGATGGTGTAAATTCCAGGTCACCTGCCTCTGCCGCCAGCCTCCTGGGAAGCAGGATTTTCCAGGGATCTGGGCTTTCATGACCGTAGAGATGGGTCTGCCACCCAATTAGTGGCGAGGCGGCAGAAATGGAGGCAGGACACTGGGAAAGTACACCACCTTCTGCCCCAAATTCACAACCACAGCTGTGGCTGCCTATTATAAATTGTGCTTCCAGGGAAAATGTTCATGGTACAAATTTCCCACTTTTGGAGGCCTGGAACTCAGGACAGGCAAGTCTGATAGGAACCACTCTGCCATGTTCAACGCCCATTTCAAACTGCATTTTCTTAAGGGTTTACAGGCGACCCTGTCCCTACCTCCAGACAGCAGCAGATCTCTGTCCACCTCACTAAAGGTCGTCCAACGTACCAGGGACGCACGCTGAACGAGCCTACAGAGATACAAATTGTCATGTTTAACAGAAACTGACCGATTCAGAGGCCCACTCCCTGCCGTTTTTCCAAGGACAGGGAAAAAGGTGGAAATGAGACAGGATTTCCAGCTGTGTACTCAGTGGCCATCTTTCTGCCGTCCCACTTCCATTCCACACGGATATCGGGGGGAATCCTCGGTCAAGGTATTTGCCAATAAAATCCATTCTGATATTGGTCACTGTAAACACTATTAGTTCTAGTGTCTGTTATCGAATTCCCACATTTTGATTGCTCGAGTGCTTTTTCACTTACCCTTACTTTGCCTCCCACCCACACCATGACCCCCACAAGACTTTTTAGGTTGGTCTTATTTGGAAAATGGAATAAAACCACTTAATTTTCGGTTCATCAAATTCCATTACATGATGTTTTAACAATTTGAAAATGGTAATGTCATATAATCAAATGCAATTGCTGAAGTGGAGAAATCTCTTGCGAAAAAAACACCAGTGAATATTAATTGGATTGGAAGGATGCAAGTGAATGAGAGAAAGTAAATTCGCCATAGTCCCAGATGACTATAGGCTCTTTACTCCTTTGAGGGGGAGAGCTGACTAGTGGTGATTTAACCTGAGGATCACCACTCCTCAGGTGAGGGGCAAGGTTGAGAAGTAGGGGCCTTCATGAATAACCTCAGCTTGTACGGGAATTGAACCCAGTGCTGCTGGCGTCTCTCTCTATCACAAGCCAGCTGTCCAGCCAACTGAGCTAAATCTGGTCACCTTTTCCTGAAATGACCTGATGCAAGGAAGTTAAAACGTATGACAGCTCAAAAATAAAAAGTGTGCATATAAAGTTATCCAGCTAAGCAAAGTTTAGCAAGCAGATTTGAAAAGTAACATTCATCAGAGAGCCTTAAGCAAAAACGTAATTGTTATTTATTTTTGAATTTGCTGGAATTAGGACTTGAGGCAAATAACCTCCCTCATTACTTTAGAAAGCAATGTTTCATCACTGTGAGGATCAGTCAGTCAGTCGGTCCAGTTAAAACGCATTAAGATTCAAGGTCCTAAGTTCTGGTACTTTTTGCCCAGATAATGCACTTGTACATCTTTAATTAACTAAATAACACCTGACCAGTTTTCTGCATGCAGGTATCTTGGACAGCTAACAAGCACGTTTAAAACGAAAACTATGCGTCTAAAAGTAAACTGAATTGAAAGTAAGGTTATCAGGCTGTTCTGGTAGCTTTTCTGAACAACAGAATTTCTTTTCAAGTCTGAAAGCCGTTGGGCAGTGTACCGTTCGCAACGCTGACCAACTGCTTAAGACCAGAGGGCTCCTCTTCTCCCTGCCCAAGGCTGCTGCTTAATCATGCACCACAAAGACTTTTATTTCTCTTGCCTACCACCCTGCTGCTTTCATTAGTTCAATAATCATTTAGCACATTCCAATGGGAAAGCTACTGTGATGGTAGCCAATTAGGAAACAGGATTATGTTAAATTCCCAAACACTTCAAAAATTCAGGGTGCTTGTTCTATTGGTGAAGAAGAATTAGAACTATATTGTTGTGTTCATGTATACATAAGTGTTGAGGATGCCACATCGGTCAATGCTGCACTATAGTCTGTGCACTCAACTGACCAGGTATTATTCTGCTGCAAAGAAAAGTGCGCTTGATGTTAGCTCCAGAAAGTGTCTAAAAATGTGATTCATTCAAACTTCTAAGAACCACAAGACAAAACAATGCTGTTCTGAGATTTGCTTGACCTATTAGAGTGATATCAAAAATTCTTTTTCTGAATGAACGGAACAGTACAACACCCAATTTTGACAAATGCAAGAATCTTGGAGTTACTTCAAAGTCAGTTGCTGCATTAAAAAAAGTGATTAAAAATGTTTAAATATTGTGTTGAAAGATGCACTCCTAGCAGCATAGAAATATAAGAAAAGGAGCAGGAGTCAGCCACTTTCAGCTGGGTTGGATCACTTTCTCAATCTGTTTATCAATAGCAGGACTGACTTCCAACAGGTTTCCCACCACAAGGATGCGGGAAGCCAACTTAAATATTCAAATGGCCCATTAATGGCCATTTTGCAAGGCTGTGGGTCGTCCACCCCACCTGGTGGGAAGGCCCAACTGAATGCAGACAGCCTTGCAATGGCAGCGAGGGTTGGGCTTCATAGAATTTACAGTGCAATAGGAGGCATTCGGCCCATTGAGTCTGCACCGGCCCTTGGAAAGAGCACCCTACCCAAGGCCACACCCCCACCCTTCCCGTAACCCCACCCAACCTTTTTTTTAACACTAAGGGCAATTTAGCATTGCCAATCCACCTAAGCTGCACATCTTTGGACTGTGGGAGGAAACCGACGCAGACACGGGGAGAACGTGCAGACTCCGCACAGAGTGACCCAAGCCGGGAATCAAACCTGGGACCCTGGAGCTGTGAAGCAACTGTGCTAACCACTGTGCTACCGTGCTGGCCGTGTTGTCCATATACTTAGTGTGCTGCTCACCTCAGTTTTTCCCTCCTGTCGTTATTCATTCATTTAGTAGCAGCAACTAGGCTAATATTGTATGGTTCATGGTGCAAACACAGCCGTCCAAGCTGAATAGTTCAAGGGAGAAGGTGCTGTGTAACCTTATGCCAGATATGTTCCCACCCAATTCATAACCATGGGTGTTCTCACCCATCCATTTTGACATACCCTGTTGTGGGTGTTGCTGGTTAGGCCAGCATATATTGCCCGTCCCTAATAGCCCTTGAGAAGGTGGTGAGCTGCCTTCTTGAACTGCTGCAGTCCTCATGTGGTGTAGGCACACCCACAGTACTGTTAGCGATCATGCTCCAATTACTGCCTTTCCAAGAAAGCCATTTCCCTATTAAGGACCACAGTACCACTGTTTAGAGTTTAGATTTACAAATTCTCGGACAAATTTACTAAAACATCAATCAATACCATCAATCAAATGGTAGTATTAATGAGAAATTCCAGGGTCAGTAGTAGAAATATAGCTAATTAATCAAATGCGGGTATTAATACCCACTAATGAAAATATACATAGATAGCCAACCAAATAAGACGCACACTCCCAAGTTAAAGTGGTGTTGTTTCCCCAAGACAATACTCCTAAGACATATTTCAACAGATTTACTTTGAACAATGACCCTGGACTAATTTAAAGTATGCCAAGTGTCTCATTAATACGAAATACCGCCTACTCTTCACACCTACTTACTAATGCCACCCACAGAACATCACACTTAAATGAGCTATTCACAATGTCGGTCAGACTAACAATATTTGTTAATCACTCACAAATTTGAATACTTATAAAACAGAAATTGTTTGATACATTTATTTGCTTTGTATCGAAGATAAAATGCAATCCAAGTTTCCTTTTCCTGGGTCAGTTGCATGCACGTACTTACTTTTGATCACTGGCAAAAACTCCAAGTTTGCCTGATTCCTACTGGTGTCAAAGAATAGTTGGATTATTGTATATTACCCAGTCGAGAATGAGAGAGATCAGGGAAAAATTATTCCATGCTTTTTAAAAAAGCGTCAAGTCTTGTATAGCCAATGCATACCTCCACCATGGACTCTTTAGGTAAATGCAATATATGGTGTGGTCCTATGTCCTACAGATCAGACGGCCTTGGTTTCAATTTACAGTCTGTTTTATGTTAGATAATTGCACTTAGATCAGCCGATGGGGGTATTCCTCACTAAAGTACCAAAAACAATAACGTTCCAAGAAAATACAACTACCGGAGGAAATCTAAGCCAAAAGGTTTTTACATGGTTTAAAATGAAAATTTACAGGATTTAGTAAATGTGTTAAATGGCTAGGAGGATTTTTCACCAGGGAAAGCACCTAAAATATTTAACTCAAACATCAGTTATGTGGACTTCCAGACTTTGAATTGGAGACTCTGGATAGGCTGGAGGAAGTGAAATTCCCTTGGACAGTTGGATTACACCCCAGCGAGATAAAACCATATGTGAAACTGACACATTTGATGAACAATGGGCAAAGTCCCATAAACTGAAACCAGGCGGACGTTATTCCTATATTCATGGATAATTACAAGTCTATTTGACCGATCTAAAAAAAAAAAAGTTCGGAAACTAATGGAAACGGTTACGATCCCAGCCGATGTTACTACTTGACGGTAAGGTCCCGGAGTAGAACCCAACGTGACAGATCCTAACATTTATTTTATGTTTA
Source organism: Scyliorhinus torazame (assembly GCF_047496885.1). NCBI lineage: Eukaryota > Metazoa > Chordata > Chondrichthyes > Carcharhiniformes > Scyliorhinidae > Scyliorhinus > Scyliorhinus torazame. The sequence goes on along the minus strand of NC_092715.1, from coordinate 269,924,748 downwards.
GAGACATGGATGAAAGTCACAGGACTTCTGATGGACTTTTAACAGAAGAATAAAATGTTTTTCAAACAAAATTAACTGCAAAACGCTACTCCTTCACCCTAGCTATATCTTTCGATATATTCAGCCTTGTAACACGAGTTACAACATCTAGTTTAATGTTCTAAGTACAGTCCGCGTGCATCACGAGGTGAAATGTGGTCAGATACACCACACTCTGACACCCAAAACAACTTCTGGGATTTCTCATCAAATTCCCTCCAGATGCTTGTTACACTGAGATCCAACTGGTCTCTCTAGAATTATGGCTTTCAAGAGAATTTCCAAACTCCACTCTTGAAGAACACACTTTTAAACCTTCTTCCACACAAGGCTCTCTCTCAGATGCCTTCACCAAGGCTCCACATTCAGGGTTTCAAACTCTCCTTTCAGTACTCCTCTGCCCTGGATCACCACATGCATTCAAGCTTACACACATTCTCTCATACCAACAGAACACCACTGCTTCACAGGCGGTATTCAGCGGTCATCATCCTGAGGGTTACTTTAGCTGTCTGCTGGATTATGCTCCTTACTTAACATCCAGCCTGTATTGGCAGTCTGTGGGAGCTGTTTTCTTCTTGGTTACCTGGTTCCAATTGAATTCAAATGCTCAGCCTTTCAGTGTGGGCCTCAGGTTTTAAAGCCTGTAATTGCTAAAACCTCAATTACAATGCAGGCAAAGTATAAAGTGAAACTAAGCTGAAGTCTACCTTGAAACTAAACTAGGCTTGTTGGCACCTTAGCTTAATATGAAGCTAACTGATGTCTTACCCCTTTCTTTTTTCTCCCTTTCTTATCAGACAATTACATAAACACAAATTAAGCTCAAACGTATACCTTATTTATAATACTCACAAACAAGTATAAATTGTTTAAACTATCTCTATTTCCTAACAAAACAATAATCAAAAACAGAAGTGGAAGAGTGCCTATATGAAAATAATCTGATAAATGATGGCCAAAGGTAGACTTTTTTGACCAACTGCAGATATTTTATCTTGAACAAGTGACATAACAAAGTGATGAGAGAAAATCATTTGATCTACTGTGTCTGCATCCAGGGAATTGGATTGCTATCTAAAAAAGAATGTGCAAGGTTAAGGTGCAAGGCAGGTGAGTGAGACTGGGTAGAATGCTCTTCACGGAGCCAGTACAGACTTGATGGGCTGAATGACCTCCTTCTGCACTGTAAAGATTCCATAACTACCATCAAGCCATGGCATCCACCGTAGTACAATGAAGGGTTCAGGAATGCATGCCAGGAGCATCAACGGGCATATCCAAAAATTGAGGTGTCAACCTGGCAAAGCTATAATACAGGACTACTTGCATGTCAGCAGCAAGTAATAAACGGAGCTCAGCAATTCCACAACCACCTGCTCAGGTCTGCAGTCCTGCCATATCTAGTTGTGGATGGTGGTGGACAATTCAACAACAAATATCAGGAGGAGGAGGCTCCACAAATATCCCCACCCTCAATGATAGGGGAGCCCAGCACATCTGTGCAAAAGATAAGGCTGAAGCATTTGCAACAATCTTCAGCCCGAACTGCTGAGAGAATGATCCAACTCAGTCTCCTCCCGAGGCATCCAGAATTACAGACGCCCATCTTCATCCAATTCAATTTACTACGTGTGATATCAAGGAATGACTGCAGAGATTAGCCCGGTGGCTTAGTGGTTAGCCTCGCTGCCTCACGGCACCGTGGTCCCAGGTTCGATCCCAGCCCTGGGTCACTGTCCATGTGCAGTTGGCACATTCTGCTCGTGTTTGCGTGGATTTTGCCCCCACAACCCAAAGATGTGCAGGATGGGTGAATTGGCCACACTAAATTGCCCCTTAATTGGAAAAAATGAATTGGGTACTCTGAATTTTTTTTTTTTTTAAAAAAGAAAGGACTGCAGGCACTGGATTCTGCAAGGACTGTGGGCCCTAGCAATATTTCAGCAATAGTCCTGAAGACTTGTGCTCCAGAACTTACTGCTTCCCTAGCCAAGCTATTCCAGTACAGCTACAACACTGGCATCTATCCGACAACGTGGAAAGTTACCCAGGTACTACCTATACACAAAAATCACAGCAAATGTGAAGAGGTAGTCTGAAGAGGTAGAATTCCGAAAGGACTACAGAAGATACAACATGGATGCCGCCTGATATAAAATGGGCTCTGTCAATGTTCTTGACCCTATGTTATCAGTGTCTGCTACTGAAGTAAGTAAAGCTTTGTGCAAAACAAGTGACACACAAGCTGCATCCGGAGAGACAATTAGCCGTTAGCAAACTTGCCCAATGTCGGTATTGTTAGCTACTTAGCTAACGGACCGGAGAAAGGGGCCCCAAATTAAGGAACTAGCAAGGAATGGGGAAGGACTTATTCAACGTGGCTATATGTAACCGTTATCTATGTAATGAATTTATCGGCTAATGCAAACTACAAATTCGAGGCTATAGGAGCTAACTTGTAGCCATTTATGGCATTGAAGATGCAAGTTATGGATTTGTGACGCAAACAGAATTGATTGGGTATATGTAAATGCAAATGCAAACTAATTCCGCTTCCCTTCTGTATATTAACTCAGTGCAACCTCAATTCAGGCGAGAAAGGGTGCTGCAGTCCATGGGGGTCAAAGGCCTTTCTCCCAGAATTCTGAAAATGAATAAATCGCTTCTTTGCTCACTCAAAGGTCTATTCGTGAATATTTTCACCTACAAATGCAACCCTGTCAATTTCCACCCCATCAATATACTCTCCATCATCAGCAAAGCGATGAATGTGTCGTTGACAGTGCGATCAAGCAACACTTACTCAGCAAAAACTCTCACCGGCGCTCAGCTTAGGGTCTGCCAGAGCCACTCAACTCCAGACTTCATTGCAGCCTTGATCCAAACATGGAAAAACAAAGCTGAATTCCAGAGATGAGGAGACAGTCACTGCCTTGACATCATGGTACAATTTGACTAAGTGCAGCATCAAGGAGCCCTAGAAAATTGGAATCAATGGGTATCAGGAGAATACACTCCGCTGGTTGGAGTCATACTTTGCAAAAAGGAAGATGGTTGCGGTTGTTGGAGGTCAATCATCTCAGTCCCAGGACATCGCTACTGGCGTTCCTTAGGATAATGACCTTGGCCCATCCATCTGCAGCTGCTTCATCAATGATCTTCCCTCCATCATAAGGTCAGTGGAGATGTTCATGGATGACTGCACCATGTTCCAAGGGTTCTGCATCAAGCACAATTCTTCAGATACTGAACCAGTCCGTGCCTATATACATCCAGATTTGACTGATATGTGGAGCAAATATTACTTGCCACATAAGTGCCAGGCAATGACCATCTTCCCTTAGTATTCAATGGCATTACCATCATCGAATCTCCCATCATCAAAATAATGGGGTCACCACGGACCAGAAATGGAACTGGGCCAGTTTTTTATTACTGTGGCTACAAGGCCAGATCAGAGGCTTGGAATTATGTGGAGACGACCTCACCTGTTGACTCCCTAAAGTTTGTCCACCATCTATAAGACACAGGTCAGTAGTGTGATGTCTGAATAAGCACAGCTTCAACAACACTGAAGAAGCAGATTATCATCAAGGACAAAAGCAGCCTGTTTGATTGGCATCCCTTCGACAAACATTCACTCCCTCCACCACTGACTCATAGTGGTAGCAGTGTGCATTATCTGTAAGATGCACTGCTGCAACTCACCAAGGCTTCTTCAACAGCACCTTCCAAACCAATGATCTTGATCAGTTAGAAAGCCTACTTGTGACGCCAATAAAGATTATAAATACAAGGGCAACAGACACATGGGAACACCACCACATGGAAGTTCTGTCTGTGTGGAGTCTGCACGTTCTCCCCATGTCTACGTGGGTTTCCTCCGGGTGCTCCGGTTTCCTCACAGTCCAAAGATGTGCAGGTTAGGTGGATTAGCCATGATAAATTGCCCCGTAGCGTCTAGGGATGTGTGGGTTAGGTTATGGGGTAACATGGATAGGGGGAAGAGGGCAAGAGTAGAGTGCTCATTCGAAGGGTCGGTGCAGACTCGACAGGCTGAATGGCCTCCTTCTGCACTGTAGGGATTCTATGAAACCACATACCATTCTGACTAGGAACTATATCACCTTTTCCTCACTGTCACTGGGTCAATATTCTGGAACTCTTTCCCTAACAGCACCCTTCAGATGTACCTACACCACATGGGCAGCAACAGTTCAAAAAGGCAGCTCACCACACCTTCTTAAAGGCAACTAGGAATGGGCAATAAATGCTGGCCCAGCCAGCAACGCCACACCCCACGAACGAATGAAAAAAAAAAAAAGGAGATTTTAAACTTTCACTGACCAATACCCTAGAGATCCATAACTAAGTTACCCCCAGAGGGAGTTTCAGGTTAAATCATTTCAAACTCCCTCAGAGAAAAAAAATCTGTTTTTATTTCCGAAACAAGTGTAAATTAATGAAGCTTCCACTCCAGTAAGAAATTCAAGGAACAGAGTCCCAATTAATAATCTCTCGGAGTTGCAAGTTTCCCACTCGAGCTGGTTGGAATATTGGTGACTAGAAACGTTCACGGAATACTGTTGCTGACTGGAAAGGGATCAGGAATAGTTGCACGGGCGCACTGCGGCTACTGGCCCACGGCGGCCTCTGGCCCACGGGCGCCCTGCGGCCACTGGCCCACGTGGAAATGCTTCTGATGTCTTTCCAGTCAGTCAGCAGCAGGATGGGCAATTACCTGGATTCTGAAACAATTTAAAATCAGAAACTGAAAGTGGACTGACACTTCACGCCTCAGACTCATTCTGCGCTGTGTTTGAAAAGGCACCAAGGACCTATGAAAGGGAAATGGCTGCATTTAAACCCCTCACACAGACTACCAAATAACTGGTCTCAATCCATAACAAATCAGGCCATGAAAATACACAAAATAAATAGGTTATTAAAACTTTTTGAATGCTATTTTTTCCACAGCATTTTAAGACTTTGTGGAGGGAGTTCCTACAGAATTTGGGTAGTTCAATTGGTAAATAATGGGACTCTTAATCCCAGGGTCATTGTTTGAATTCTGTTTGAAGTAATGATTTTTTTCTTAAATATTTTATTGAAAATACTTCTTTTGATTGATTTTTTTTTTAAACCAACAATTTGTTACAATTAATTCCCCCCAGTTTCAGAGTTCATTGTCCTAGGCCCAACCATCTTCAGCTGCTTCATCAATGACCTTCCTTCCATCACAAGGTCAGACATGGGGATGTTGGCTGATGATTGCACAATGTTCAGCACCATTCATGACTCCTAAGATAACGGAGAAGTCCACTACCATCTAGAAGGACAAGAACAAAGAAAAGTACAGCACAGGAACAGGCCCTTCAGCCCTCCAAGCCTGCTCCGACCATGCTGCCTGACTAAACTAAAATCTTCTGCACTTCCGGGGTCTGTATCCTTCTATTCCCATCCTATTCATGTATTTGTCAAGGTGCCCCTTAAACATCACTGTCGTCCCTGCTTCCACCACCTCCTCCGGCAGCGAGTTCCAGGCACCCACTACCCTTGGTGTAAAAAACGTCCCTCGTACATCTCCTCTAAACCTTGCACCTTAAACCTATGCCCCCTAGTAATTGACCCCTCTACCCTGGGGAAAAGCCTCTGACTATCCACTCTGTCTATGCCCCTCATAATTTTGTAGACCTCTATCAGGTCGCCCCTCAACCTCCGTCGTTCCAGTGAGAACAAACCGAGTTTATTCAACCGCTCCTCATAGCTAATGCCCTCCATACCAGGCAACATCCTGGTAAATCTCTTCTGCACCCTCTCTAAAGCCTCCACATCCTTCTGATTGTGTGGCGACCAGAATTGAACACTATACTCCAAGTGTGGCCTAACTAAGGTTCTATACAGCTGCAACATGACTTGCCAATTTTTATACTCAATGCCCCGGCCAATGAAGGCAAGCGTGCCGTATGCCTTCTTGACAACCTTCTCCATGTGTGTTGACCCTTTCAGTGACCTGTGGACCTGTACTCCTAGATCTCTTTGACTTTCAATACTCTTGAGGGTTCTACCATTCACTGTATATTCCCTACCTGCATTAGACCTTCCAAAATGCATTACCTCACATTTGTCCGGATTAAACTCCATCTGCCATCTCTCCGCCCAAGTCTCCAAACGGTCTAAATCCTGCTGTATCCTCCGACAGTCCTCATCGCTATCCGCAATTCCACCAACCTTTGTGTCGTCCGCAAACTTAATCAGACCAGCAAGAACAGCAGATACCTGGGAAATGCAACACCTGATGTTTCCCCTCCAAGTCACTCCCCCCCCCCCCCCCCCAAACTTGGATGCAGGCAGCACGGTAGCACTGGTTAGCACTGTTGCTTCAGAGCACCAGGGGCTCGGGTTTGATTCCCCGCTTGAGTCACTGTCTGTGCGGAGTCTGCTCGTTCTCCCAGTGTTTGCGGGATTTCCTCCGGGTGATCCGGCTTTTTCCCCCACAAGTCTCGAAATACATGCTCGTTAGGTGAATTGGACATTCTGACTTCTCCCTCTGTGTACTCCCTCGAACAGACGCCGGAATTTGACGACGAGGGGATTTTCACAGTAACTTCATTGCAGTGTTAATGTAATCCTACTTGTGACACTAATAAAGATTATAATAAATATATCACCGTTCCTTCACTGTTGCTGCAGCAAAATCTTGGAACTCCGCCCATAACAGCACTGTGGGTGTACCTACACCCCGGGGACTGCAGCAGTTCACGAAGGCAACTCACCACCACCTTCCAAAGGGAAACTAGGGATGGGCAATATAGATGCTGGCCTAACCAGCGACACCAACATCCCATAAATGAAATTTTTTTTAAATTTAAAAATGCCCAAATGCAGCAAGACCTGGACAATATCCAGGCGTGGGCTGACAAGTGGGCCAGTGACATTCATGCCATATAAATATTAGGCAATGACCATCTCCAATAATAGAGAATCTAACCATCGCTCCATGACAATGAATGGCGCTAACATCGCTTAATCCCCCACTATCAACATCCTGGGGGTACCATTGATCAGAAACTGGCTTGGACTTGCCATATAAATACTGTGGCTACAAGAGCAGGTCAGAGGCTTACTCACCTCCTGTTTCCCCATAGTCTGTCCATCTACAAAACACAAGTCAGGAGTGTGATGGAATGCTCTCCACTTGCCTGGGTGAGTGCAGCTCCAACAACACTCAGGAAGCTCAACACCATCCAGGACAAAGAAGCCCCACTTGATTGGTACCCATTCCACAGTGTGGAACAGTATGTACCATCTACAGGTTATACTGCAGGAACTCGCCAAGGCTCCTTAAGCAGCAGATTCCAAACCCACAATCACTACCATCTAGAAGGATAAGAGCGGCAGATATCTGGGAACCCCACCATCTGGAGGTGCCCCTCCAATCACCCACCACCATGACTGGTAAATATATCGCCGTTCCTGCAGGATCAAAATCCTGGCATTCCCTCCCTAACAGCACAGAGGGTGTACCTACACCTCAGGGACTGTAGCAGTTCAAGGAGGCAGCTCACCACCATCTACTGAAGGACAACTAGGGATGGGCAATAAATGCTGGCCTAGCCAGCGACAGCCGCATCCCGTAAATACATTTTTAAAAAGGCGACAGTTACTAAATGATGGGTAAATTCGATGCAAGAACTTGAAATTGGTTAAGGATTGCACAAACCTGAAATTAGGTCATTTGAACTTTTGTGTTTGTCTGGATGAATCCAACAATTCGTTTTATTACAGCCAGCTGACATTCTTGACACTGCACATGTAGTTAGCGCACCTCGTGTACCAGTACAAATAATCACAGCCATAAATATATGCTAAAATTTACTTGCTTGTTCACTTTTTCCAAAAATGAATCATTTTTTAATTTTAAACTGAAAATAAGATTTCAGGTGATATTTCATCACCAAAGACCAGAGGCATAATGTAAATTTAGCAGCTAGGCATGGTCTTCTGTCCAGTTAGCCAGCTCGCAGCAATCTGAAGGGAAGGAAAGACTCTTTCACAAAGGTATGGCAGGCTGGCAGTCGCCAACGGGAATGGCCAAACACATGAGTTACAGTAACCTAGGCCAAGTTAGAATGTACAATACAGAAACAGACCGTCCAGCCTCAAAAGGTCAACAACAATATTTATGCTGATCCTCCTCCCACCTGGCATCATTGAGCCCCATCACCACATCCTTCCATTCCTTTCTTCATGTTTACCTAGCTTCTGCTCAACGGTCTCTGTGCTATCCACCTCAACAACTCCCTGTGGTACCAAGTTGCTCATTCTTATCCCTCCCTGGGTAAAAAGGTTTCTCCTCAATTCTGATTGTTATTAATAAACCAAATCTTATATTTATGGCCTTAGCTCTAAGTAAGAGAAGATGGTGGAGGAACAAGAGATTTAAGGAGGCATCTCCAAAGAAAGGGGCCTAGGTCACCAAGGGCACACTAATCCTGGGTGAGCCCTGTAAGGTTTTGCGTGAGAGGTTGGGTAGTCAGGAAAATTGGCCTAGGCGGCAGAATGTGTGTATCGTGGGCCTGTCAGAGGGAACGAGTGCTACGGGCTACGTTGTGAAGATGCTGGAGAAGTTGGTGGAGGAGAGGATCTTCGACAAGGCCCTGGAGGTGGACCATGCCCACTGGTCCTTGAAGGAGAGGCAGAGGGCTGAGAAGTAGCCTCGGGCAGTGATCACGTACAAAGAAAAGATTGAGGTAGTGCCAAGGTAGCGCTCTTTTGGAGCAAGGTTCGGTATGGGGTGTCGTACCCGGCCACACTTTGGTTAACTTTTAAGGGCAGGGAGCATTATTTCTTGAAGCTGGAGGAAGCAAATTGCTTTGTTTTAAAAAAACATTAAGGTGCAATTTAGTGTGGCCAATCCACCTGCCCTGCACATCTTTAGGTTGTGGGGGTGAGACCCACACAGACATGGGGAGAATGTTCAAACTCCACACGGACAGTGACCCAGGGCCGGGATCGAACCCGGGTTCTCAGCGTTGTAAGGCAGCAGTGCTAACCACTGCGCCATCGTGCCGCCCGAATGACTATGTTCAGGAGCATGGATTGGGGGAGGGCGAAGAAAGGGGCTGAAATGAAATGAAAATCGCTTATTGTCACAAGTAGGCTTCAATGAAGTTACTGTGAAAAGCCCCTAGTCGCCACATTCCGGCGCCTGTTCAGGGAGGCTGTGTCGGGAATCGAACCGTGCTGCCTTGGTCTGCTTTCAAAGCCAGCGATTTAGCCCTGTGCTAAACAGCCCCTAACTGTTGTACTTTTTGTACGGTTTATGTTTATGTTTACGCTGGTTCTTGATTGTAATTGATATCTGTGTGTCTGTGAGCTTTTTCCTGGTGTTGTTTTATTATTTTGGGTGATTTGTATGAGGCGTTATGTACATGGGACAGGGGGGTTAGATGGGTTGTTTGGTTTGTGCAAAGTGGGGGATGGGGGGGTAGGTCGAAGAGGGGACGTTATGGTGCCAGCAGAGTGGGGAGATGGGTAGGTCAGAGGGTTTAGGTGGGGCCCTTAGTTTCGGCATTCAGGTGGGAGCCGCCATGCTAGCAGGATATGCCAGTGAACGGAAGCAGTGTGGGGTGGTGGGTGCGGTGGGTAGTCTGAGTGGATAGGAGAGGGGGAGGGATATAGTTGGTTGGTTGATTTTAGGTGAGGGCAGCCAATTTGGATGGGCCCAGGATAGCGAGGCGACAGATGTTTGGTCAGGGTTTGTGTTAGGGGATGACGTCGGACATTAGTAAAGAGAGAGGGTAGAAAGACCTGGCGAGGATTGTAACATGAAACGTACGTTGGTAAAATTAAACGGTCCCTGATGGTCGTGCACCTAAAGAGAGCGCAGGTGTGATTTTCATGCAGGAAACGGATCTACGAGTGAAGGATCACATGCGGCTAAGGAAGAGTTGGGTGTAGCAAAAATTCCACTCGGGGTTTGATTCGAAGTCAAGCAGGGTTGCGACCCTGTTCAGTAAAAATAGTGTGTTTATGGTGGCCAGGGAGATGCGGGAGCAGGCGGATAGCTTTATGATAGTGAGTGGGGTATTAGCGGGGGCATTGGTGGTGTTAGTGAATGTGTACGCAACCGGGAAAATGTGGACTTTATGAAGAAGTGGTCAGTGTCCATCGTGGATTTGGATTCTCACTAGTTGATCATGGGGGGGGGGGGATTTTAATTGCGTGTTGGAGCCGAGGGTGGATGGGTCTAGTTTCAACTCAATGGCTAGGTTGGGGGTGGCGAGGGAGCTGGGGATGTTTATGCAGCAAATGTTTGGGGGGTGGGGGAACCCATGGAGGTTTAGACACCTGGAAGGGAGGGAATATTCCTTCTTCTCACATGTTCACTGGGTATGCTCCCATATCGATTATTTTTATAATGGGTAAGGCGGTTCTGTTGGGGGTTGTGGGGGCAAAGTATGGAGGTACAGTGATTTTGGACCATGCGCCACATTATTTGGATGTGAGGTTTAGGACGGACGGGCACAGAGACGGAGGTGGAGGTGGAGGTTGGATGCAGCGTTTTTGTGACAAGGTGGCATTGACGGTTAAGAACTGGACCCGGGGGCGGCATGTGGCGCAGTGGATAGCACTGAGGCTGCGGCACTGAGGACCTGGGTTCGAATCCTAGCCCTGGGTCACTGTCCGTGTGAAGTTTGCACATTCTCCCTGTGTCTGCGTGGGTTTCACCGCCACAACCCAAAGATGTGCACGGTAGGTGAATTGGCCACGCTGAATTGCACCTTAACTGGAAAAAGAGAAATGGGTACTCTAAATTTTAAACAAAACTACATGCCGCTCAATCAAAATGGGGAGGTCGCTGCAGCCATGTTCTGGGAGGCATTGAAGGTGGTGGTTCGGGGGTGGGGTGGGGGGGGGGGTTATTTCATACTAGACCCAGAGAGAGAGAGTTGAGAGGGAGGAGAGGCAGGGATCGTTATTGTCGATGTGGATCTCAGGTACTCAGTGGCCCAACTAAGGAATTGATGGCGGAAAGAAAGAAATTGCAGGGGCAGTTTGAACGGTTGACAATGGTGGGCCAGCCAAGGAGGGAAGTAGGAGTATGGGAGAAAGGCTAATCACCTGCTAGCTCATAAGCCGAGGCAGTGGCAAGGGAAATTGTGGAGGCGAAGGCAGCGGGGAGGGGAGTTGGTGACGGAGCCGGAGAATATAAATGAGGTTTTTGAGGCCTTTTATCAGGGGCGCCATAGCGCTGAATCTAGTGGGGAGGAGGCAGACATAGGAAAGTTCTTGGATGGGTTAGTGTCCCCGAGGGTGGAAGACGGTAAGTGTCAGGCATTGGGAGACCCAAAGGGGCTGCACGAGGTAATGGAGTATGTGGTATGATGCAGTCGGGGAAGGCACCGGACAGCTTTCCGGTAGAATTTTATAAACATTTTTCGGCAGAGGTGGCTCCTCTTCTTTTGAGCGTGTTTAATGAATCATTGGAAAGGGGGGCATTGTTGGCATCAATTCATTGAACGCGAAAAAGGACAAGGATCCGATGGGATACGGGCAGGAAAGGATTGGCGAGGGGATTGGTCGGGGGGGGGGGGGGGGGGGGGGGGGTCAGATGTGATTTTGGAGAATCAGACAGGGTTTGTGAAGGGGCGGCAGTTGTCTAGTAAAATTAGGAGATTAGTGAATGTCGTTATGATCCCTTTACGGGGAAGAGAGCAGGAGGTGATCGTACTGATGGACACGGAGAAGGCCTTTGACCGGGTGGAGCGGTGGTACTTGTTCGAGATCGTTGGGAGGTTTGGGTTTGCGCCGCAGTCCATGGCCTGGGTACGGCTACTGTTTGTATTCCCCCATGGCAATTCGGCATATTTTAGGGTGTATGGGGGACATGGCATAGATGCCCGTTGTCGCCACTATTGTTCGCGTCGGCAATTGAGCCCTTGGCGATTGTGCTCAGAGCTTCGAATGAGTGGCAGGGAATTGAGAGAGTGGGAGTGGGGGGGGGGGGTGTGGAGAAAAGCGAGCATAGGGTGTCTTTATACGCTGAACATTTATTGCTGTATGCGGTGAATCCATTGGAAATTCTGAGGAGCATTATAGACTTGGGGAAATTTGGGGCATTTTCTGGGTATAAATTGAATGTTGGGAAAGAGGTCTTCCCGATGAATGCCCTGGAGAGATGTATGGATTTTGTGGCCTTGCTATTGAAGGTGGCCAGTGTTAGGTTTTAGTCTCTGGGGATTCAGGTGGTGCATGACTGGGCAACTCTGCGTAAGTGGAATCTGATGGGGGTTCGAGGGGAGCTGAAAAGGTGGGACGCCCTGTATCTGTCGCTGGCGGGGACGGTAAAGATGAATGTGTTGCTACGTTTTTTATTTATTTTTCAATCCCAGCCAATTTTCCTGACAAAAGGGATTTTCTGGACGTGATAAACTGATTTTGGAGTATGTTTGCGCAGGCAAGACGCCGAGGGTCAGTCGGGCCTTGCTGCAGAGCTCCCAAACCTGTTGCATTACTATTGGGCAGCGAATGCAGAGAAGGGGAAACAGTGGTGGGGGGGGGGGAAGGTGGTCAGACTGGGTTCATGTTTGATTTGATTTACTGCCACAGGTACTGAAGTACAGTGAAAAGTATTTTTCTGTGGCCAAGGGAACGTACACAGTACGTACATAGTAGACAAAAGAATAATCAACAGAGAACATTGACAAATGTACATCGACAGTGATTGGTTACAGTGCGGAACAAGGGGCCAAACAAAGCAAATACATGAGCAAGAGGCAAATAAGTGAGCAAGGTGGAGGAGGACACTTGTAGGAGCTCGGGTCTGAGGGCCCTGGCAACATTTCCTGGGGAGATATTGAGCAGCCCCATGGTCATAGATGTCATAGAATTTACAGTGCAGAAGGAGGCCATTCGGCCCATCGAGTCTGCACCGGCTCTTGGAAAGAGCACCCTACCCAAGGTCAACACCGCCACCCTATCCCCATAACCCAGTAACCCCACCCAACACTAAGGGCAATTTATCATGGCCAATCCACCTAACCTGCACATCTTTGGACTGTGGGAGGAAACCGGAGCACACAGAGGAAATCCACGCACACACGGGGAGGATGTGCAGACTCCGCACAGACAGTGACCCAAGCCGGAATCGAACCTGGGACCCTGGAGCTGTGAAGCAATTGTGCTATCCACAATGCTACCGTGCTGCCCTAGAGTCTTAAATTAAGATTTGGAACCAGTTGAGGAGGCACTTTAAAGTAGGGCATATGTCAGTATTGACCCAAATATTTGGGAACCAAAGGTTTATTCCGGGGGAGCGGGGGGGGGGGGAGGAAAAGAAGGTATAGGGGGTAAGAAACCAGATTGTAGAGGGCAGGTTTGCAGGGCTGGAGGAGGCGCAGGAGAGATTTGAGTTACCGAAAGGGAGAGAGTTTAGACACTGGCAGGTACATGATTTTGGGCGGAAGGAACTGCCATCGTTTTTGCCAGAGAATATGCTGCTAGAGAAGTTGTTGGTCCCGGACGAGTGGGGGGGGGTGGAGAGATATTTCTGGGTGGTTGGGGGAGAAGGGGACAGCGCCAGTGGAAGGGATAAAGCGGAAGTAGGAGGAAGAGTTGGGGATCGAGATGGGGTGGGGGGTTTGGAGTGAAATATCGCCTCAGATCATCTCAACCTCCTCGTGTGTGGATGAGACTTATAGTGTGGTACATAGGATTCACATGATCCAGACCAGTGGATTTTTCTCAGTAGTAGAGGATGTATGCGACAGGTGAGGGAGGGGGCTGGCCAACCATGCTCACATGTTCTGGGAGTGTGCAAAGCTGGACAGCTTTTGGGAGGCGGTGTTTGAGAGCTTGTCGGTGATTGTGGGTGTCAAGATGGCGCCGTGCCCACTAGTGGCGATTTCTGGGGTGTTGGAGGTGCCGGGGTCGCAGGAGGACAAGGGAGCCATTGTCGAGGCCTTTTCCTTTCTCCCATCAATGGATATGATTGAACTGGAGGTTGGCAGTGCCGCTGGGGGTCGCAGCGGGTTGGGGGATTTGTCGGAATTTTTTCGGCTGGAGAAGATAGAGTTCGCTCTTAGGGGGTCGGAGGAGGGGTTTTAAGGTGCAGCGGAGATTGTTTTCATGACTGTTTGACAAATTGTTTGGGGGGGGGGGGGGGGGAAGGAGGAGGGGGGAGGGGTGTTTGGGGATTAAATGGGGGGGGGGGGGCGAGAGAAATGAATAAACTGTATTTTTAAAAATTCATTTACAGGATGTGGGTGTCGCTGGTTAGGCCAGCATTTATTGCCCATCCCTAGTTGCCCTTCAGAAGGTGGTGCTGAGCTGGCTTTTTGAACCGCTGCAGGTATTGTGACGCAGGTGCATCTACCATGCTATGCGGAGGGGGGCAGGGGGGCCAGTGTTCCAAGATGTTGCCCCAGCGACCGTGAAGGAATGGAGATATATTTCCAAGTCAGGGTGGTGAGTGACTTGGAGGGGAACCTCCAGGTGTTGGGGTTCCCAGGTATCTGCTGCTCTTGTCCTTCTAGATGGTAGTGGTTGTGGGCTTGGAAGGTGATGTCTAAGGAACCTTGGTGAGATACTGCAGTGCATCTTGTAGATGGTACACATGGCTGCCACTGTTAATCGGTGGTGGAGGGATTACATGCTTGTGGAAGGAGAAGCAATCAAGCGGGGCTGCTTTGTCCTGGATGATGTTGAGCTTGTAGAGTGTTTTTGGAGCTGCACTCATCCAGGCAAGTGGAGAGTATTCCATCACACTCCGAATGGCATAGGCAGGAAGAGTGATCAGGTCCTGCAGAAGGAGTTCAGGGAGTGAGGCAGTAAACTAAGAAGCAGGACGTCTAGGGTTGTAATCTCAGGATTACTCCCTGTGCCACATGACAGTGAGGCTAGAAATAGGAGGATAGTGCAGCTAAACACGTGAATAAACTGGTGGTGCAAGAGGGAGGGTTTCAGATTTCTGGATTATTGGGATCTCTTCCGGGGCAGGTGCAACCTATCCAAGAAGGATGGGTTGCATCTAAACTCGAGGGGCACCAATATCCTGGCTGGGAGGTTTGCTAGTGTCACTTGGGGAGGCTTTAAACTAATATGGCAGGGGGGTGGGAACCAGAGCGTGAGCTTAGAAGGTGTCAGAACTGAAGGGGAAATAGAGAACAAAAATAATAGAACATCACCCTCAGGCAGAACAAAAAAGGTGACAAGTGTGAGAAGGGAGGTGCAGGACTGAGGGCGTTGTACCTAAATGCGCGCAGTATACGGAACAAGGTAAATGAGCTTGCTGCGCACATTGAAATTGGCCGGTACGATGTTGTGGGCATCACAGAGACGTGGCTGCAAGGGGATCAGGGCTGGCATCTAAATATGCAAGGATATGTGTCCTATCGAAAGGACAGGCAGATGGGCAAAGGGGGCGGGGTTGCATTGTTAGTAAGGAATGAAGCTAAATCGATAGCAAGGAGCAATTTAGGACCAGAAGGCAGAGAATCTCTGTGGGTAGAGTTGAGGAATCGCAAAGGTAAAAAGACCCTGATGGGAGTAATGTACAGGTCCCCTAGCAGTAGTCAGGATGTGGGGCAGATAATAAATCAGGAGATAGAAAAGGCTTGTAAAAAAGGCAATATTACAATAATCATGGGCGACTTCAATGTGCCTGTGGACTGGGAAAATCAGGTTGATAGTGGATCCCAAGAAAAGGAATTTGTGGAATGTTTAAGAGATTTTTTTTGGAGCAGCTTGTGGCAGAGCCCACTAGGAATCAGGAAATTCTGGATTTGGTGATGTGTAATGAGGCATTTGATTAAGGATCTTAAGGTGAAGGAACCCTTAGGGAGCAGTGACCAGAATAAGATAGATTTACCCTGCAGTTTGAGAGGGAGAAGCTGGAATCAGATGTAACGGCATTACAATTAAATAAGGATAACTACAAAGACACGATGGAGGAGCTGGCCAGAGTTGATTGGAAAAGGAGCCTAGCAGGGAAGACAGTGGAACAGCAATGGCAGGAGTTTTGGGGGGTTATTCGGGAGGCACAACAGAAATTCATCCCAAGGAGGAGGAAACATGCTAAGGGCAGGAAAAGGCATCCATGGTTGACGAGGGAAGTCAAGGACAGCATAAAAGCAAAAGAAAAAGCATACAAACTGCGAGGATTAGTGGGAAACCAGAGGATTGGGAATCATTTAAAAGAGAGCAGAGGACAACAACAATTCAATAAGGGAGGAGAAGATGAAATAGGAGTGCAAGCTAGCTAGTAATATAAAAGAAGATAGGAAGAGTTTCTTTCAATATATAAAAGGTAAGCGAGAGGCAAAAATAGACATTGGACCAGTGGAAAACATGGCTGGAGAAGTAATAATAGGAAACAAAGAAATGGCAGAGGAACTGAATAGTCACTTTGCATCAGTCTTCACGGTGGAAGACACCAGTGGGATGCCAGAGCTCCAAGAGAACCAGGGGGCAGAAGTGAGTGCAGTGGCCATCACTAAGGAGAAGGTTCTGGGGAAATTGAAAGGTCTGAAGGTGGATAAGTCACCTGGACAGGATGGACTACACCCCAGGGTCCTAAAGAGATAGCTGAGGAGACTGTGGAGGCATTGGTGATGATAGAACAGAGAACATTACAGCACAGAACAGGCCCTTCGGCCCTCGATGTTGTGCCGAGCATTGTCCGAAATCAAGATCAAGCTATCCCACTCCATCATTCTGGTGTGCTCAATGTGCCTATCCAATAACCGCTTGAAAGTTCCTAAAGTGTCCGACTCCACTATCACAGCAGGCAGTCCATTCCACACCCTAACCATTCTCGAGTAAAGAACCTACCTCGGACATCCCTCCTATATCTCCCACCCTGAATCTTATAGTTATGCCCCCTTGTAACAGCTACATCCACCCGAGGAAATAGTCTCTGAACGTCCACTCTATCTATCCCCCTCATTATCTTATAAACCTCCATTAAGTCGCCTCTCATCCTCCTCCGCTCCAAAGAGAAAAGCTCTAGCTCCCTCAACCTTTCCTCATAAGACCTATCCTGCAAACCAGGCAGCATCCTGGTAAATCTCCTTTGCACCCTTTCCAATGCTTCCACATCCTTCCTATAATGATCTTTCAGGAATCACTGGAGACAGGAAGGGTCCCAGTGGACTGGAAAGTGGCTAATGTAACACCCCTGTAAAAGAAGGGAGGGCGACAGAAGACGGGAAATTATAGGCCAGTTAGCCTGACTTTGGTCATTGGTAAGATGTTAGAGTCTGTTATTAAAGATGAGATTGCAAAGTATTTGGAAGTGCATGGTAAAATAGGACTGAGTCAAAACGGCTTCGTCAAAGGGAGGTCGTATCTGACAAATCTGAGTTCTTTGAGGAGGTAACAAGGAAGTTAGACAAAGGAGAACCAGTGGACGTGATTTATTTAGATTTCCAGAAGGCCTTTAACAAGGTGCCGCATAGGAGACTGTTAAATAAGTGAAGAGCCCATGGTGTTAAGAGTAAGATCCTGGCATGGATAGAGGATTGGCTGACAGGCAGAAAGCAGAGAGTGGGGATAAAGGGGTCTTTTTCAGGATGGCAGCCAGTGACTAGTGGTGTGCCTCAGGGGTCTGTGCTGAGACCACAACTTTTCACAATATACATTAATGATCTAGAAGAAGGTACTGAAGGCACTGTTGCTAAGTTTGCAGATAATACAAAGATCTGTAGAGGGGAAGGTACTATTGAGGAAGCAAGGGAGCTGCAGAGGATTTGGACAGGCTAGTAGAGTGGGCAATGAAGTGGCAAATGAAATACAATGTGGAAAAGTGTGAGGTTATGCACTTTGGAAAGAGGACTTTAGGCATAGACTATTTACTAAATGGGGAAATGCTTAGGAAATCAGAAACACAAAGGGACTTGGGAGTCCTTGTTCACGATTCTCTCAAGGTTAACGTGCAGGTTCAGTTGGCAGTTAAGAAGGCAAATGCAATGTTAGCATTCATGTCAAGAGGGCTAGGATACAAGACCAGGGATGTACTTCTGAGGCTGTATAAGGCTCTGGTCAGACCCCATTTGGAGTATTTTGGGCAGTTTTGGGTCCCCTATCTAAGGAAGGAAGTGCAGGCCTTGGAAAGGGTCCAGAGGAGGTTCACAAGAGTGCTCCCTGGAATGAAGATCTTGTCGTATGAGGAATGGTTGAAGACTCTGGGTCTGTACTCGGAGTTTAGAAGGATGAGGGGGGGGGGGAATCTTATTGAAACTTAAA
The DNA here is from genome assembly GCF_047496885.1 of Scyliorhinus torazame. Lineage (NCBI taxonomy): Eukaryota > Metazoa > Chordata > Chondrichthyes > Carcharhiniformes > Scyliorhinidae > Scyliorhinus > Scyliorhinus torazame. Next base: position 269,906,457 of record NC_092715.1, on the reverse strand, counting down.
GGATACAGCGAGGCCTGGATAGAGTGGACATGGAGAGGATGTTTCCACTTGTAAGAAAAACTATAACCAGAGGACACCATCTCAGATTAAAGGGACGATCCTTTAAAACAGAGATGAGGAGGAATTTCTTCAGCCAGAGGGTGGTGAATCGGTGGAACTCTTTGCCGCAGAAGGCTGTGGAGGCCACATCACTGAGTGCCTTTAAAACAGAGATAGATCGGTTCTTGATAAATAAGGGGATCAGGGGTTATGGGGAGAAGGCAGGAGAGTGAAAAAATATCAGCCATGATTGAATGGCAGAGCAGACTCGATGGGCCGAGTGGCCTAATTCTGCTCTTCTGTCTTATGGTAGATAGATGGTGGACAGACTTTGGGTGGAGTCAGGAGGCGAGTTACACGCCGTATGATTCCTAGACTTTGATCTGCTCTGGTAGCCACAGTATGGTAACCTGCAGGATGTTGATATGTACCATGTTTATTTTGAGGTGTTTGTGTTGACGTGGCGGACTGGAGAGCTAAATGGAATTCAATGTTGCCAAGTGTGAGGCTATCCATTTTGGAAAGAATAACAGCAGAATGGATTATTATTTAAACGGTAAGATGTTAAAACATGCTGCCGTGCAGAGGGACCTGGGTGTGCTGGTGCACGAGTCGCAAAAAGTTGGTGTGCAGGTGCAACAGGTGATTAAGAAGGCTAATCGAGTTTTGTCTTTCATTGCTAGAGGGATGGAATTCAAGACTAGGGAGGTTATGCTGCAATTATATAAGGTGTTGGTGAGGCCACATCTGGAGTATTGTGTTCAGTTTTGGTCTCCTTACCCGAGAAAGGACATATTGGCACTGGAGGGAGTGCAGAGGAGATTCACTCGGTTGATCCCAGAGTTGAGGGGATTAGATTATGACGAGAGGTTGAGTAGACTGGGACTGTACTCATTGGAGTTTAGAAGGATGCGGGGGGATCTTATTGAAACATATAAAATTATGAAGGGGATAGATGCGGGCAGGTTGTTTCCACTGGTCGGGGAAAGCAGAACTAGGGGGCATAGCCTCAAATAAGGGGAAGTAGATTTAGGACCGAGTTTAGGAGGAACCTCTTCACCCAAAGGGTTGTGAATCTCTGGAATTCCTTGCCCAGTGAAGCAGTTGAGGCTCCTTCTTTAAATGTTTTTAAGAAAAAGATAGATACCTTTCTAAAGAATAAAGGGATTCGGGGATATGGTGTACGGGCCGGAGAGTGGAGCTGAGTCCACAAAGATCAGCCATGATCTCATTGAATGGCGGAGCAGGCTCGAGGGGCCAGATGGCCTACTCCTGTTCCTCGTTCTTATGTTCTTAAATAGCTCAGCTGAGGGGTATCACAATTTACTTTTCAAAGGACAATGCTTTACAAAATCAAAGTCTCTGTTTGGGAGTGTGCTTGCGAATGTGTTGTTTAAGGTGTAGGACACTACAACCTGTACACGTGCTGTGGCTAAGCATGGAATCAAAACACCATGAAGAGTGGGGAATGCCCAAAGGTATTCTCAGCAGAATTTTCCATGGCAAAAGCATGAAGCCAAATGTTTCAGCAATTATGAACGCTCAGACTGCAAGCATAAAGTCTTTGCTCTTCAGTGTCTCTTCCTCCTTGAACAGGCTTGGAGATTGCATGGTGAGAGCTATTTTTAGGAGCTCTACTAATCTCATTGCTTCCAGTTTTGCAATCCTGCAGATGTTGAGATGATGCAAACTCACAGGGACAAGAATGGCCACAAATGTTATTGTTTAGATCTCAAATAGCAACACGTCTTGCTGCCAGCCATTAACTATCGCCCATGTGCAGAAAATCAGACAGGACTTTTGTTGCCAAACTGGCACTTGTATAATACAGTATGTCAAAGGGGAGAACTGTGGTGGCGCAAGAGAAAGATAAACAGGTCACATAGAGGGAGATAAGAATTGTCTGGACTTCAATTGTGCTGTGTCCAGAGTGTGTCCTTAGTATGGTATTGATTAGACCATAAGACCATAAGATACAGGAGCGGAAGGCCATTCGGCCCATCAAGTCCACTCCACCATTCAATCATGCTGATTTCAACTCCATTTACCCACTCTCTCTCCATAGCCCTTAATTCCTCGAGAAATCAAGAATTTATCAACTTCTGTCTTAAAGACACTCAACGTCCTGGCCTCCACCGCCCTCTGTGGCAATGAATTCCACAGACCCACCACTCTCTGGCTGAAGAAATTTCTCCTCATCCCTGTTCTAAAGTGACTCCCTTTTATTCTAAGGCTGTGCCCCCGGGTCCTAGTCTCCCCTGCTAATGGAAACAACTTCCCTAAGTCCACCCTATCTAAGCCATTCATTATCTTGTAAGTTTCTATCAGGTCTCCCCTCAACCTCCTAAACTCCAATGAATATAATCCCAGGATCCTCAGACGTTCATCGGATGTTAGGCCTACCATTCCTGGGATCATCCGTGTGAATCTCCGCTAGACCCGCTCCAGTGCCAGTATGTCCTTCCTGAGGTGTGGGGCCCAAAATTGCTCACAGTATTCTAAATGGGGCCTAACTAATGCTTTATAAAGCTTCAGAAGTACATCCCTGCTTTTCTACTCCAAGCCTCTTGAGATGAATGACAACATTGCATTTGCTTTCTTAATTACGGACTCAACCTGCAAGTTTACCTTTAGAGAATACCGGACTAGGACTCCCAAGTCCCTTTGCATTTCAGCATTATGAATTTTGTCACCGTTTAGAAAATAGTCCATGCCTCTATTCTTTTTTCCAAAGTGCAAGACCTCGCACTTGCCCACGTTGAATTTCATTTGCCATTTCTTGGACCACTCTCCTAAACTGTCTAAATCTTTCTGCAGCCTCCCCACCTCCTTAATACTACCTGCCCCTCCACCAATCTTTGTATCATCGGCAAACTTAGCCAGAATGCCCCCAGTCCAGTCATCTAGATCGTTAACATATAACGAGAACAGCTGTGGCCCCAACACTGAACCCTGCGGGACACCACTCGTCACCGGTTGCCATTCCGAAAAAGAACCTTTTATCCCAACTCTCTGCCTTCTGCCTGACAGCCAATCGTCAATCCATGTTAGTACCTTGCCTCGAATACCATGGGCCCTTATTTTACTCAGCAGTCTCCCGTGAGTCACCTTATCAAAGGCCTTTTGGCCTTAACATCCATTGGCTCGCCTTGGTCTAACCTATTTGTTATCTCTTCAAAGAACTCTAACAGGTTTATCACCAGCAACCAGAAGTAATGCTCTGCCATTCCGCTGGAGTTGGGAAATACGTCACTGAAGCTAAAGCAAAACCCAACCAATATAACGGACTGGTGCAGTTTGGACATTAAGCTCAATGGAAAGCAACAGTGAGAGTGGATACAGTGGGTGGCCCATCCAACTTCACTTGTTTTACACAACCATCAAAGTTAAAATTATCCCTGTTGGGTAATGCAAAAACAATCAAAAATATTCAAAAAGCTATTTTCTTTTTAAAAGGAAATGCATCAGTTGGAATAATACCGGACATCAGCATTTTTTTAAAAATCCAACTGCAATACGAGTCAGTCCCTGCTTTGCTGTGACATAACTGTGGGGTCAGTCACATGCCGCCGTACTTGGATATCGAGTGGCAGATCATCAGTTAGACGCCACAGCTTGCGATTTATTTTCTCTGACAGTTCATTCTTCTTTCTGTCAAACTATTCCCTTCTGCTTTCACTAGAGCCACCCTCCTAGTCTCCTCTCTGCTAACTCTGGCACTGTTTCACAACGAAGAATATTTCTGAGCCAAAACCGGCTGTGTCAATCCCTCTGCGCTGCTGGGATCATGTGACATTTATCTTCATTGGTAACAGTTCACCGTGGGTTACATGTCCCTCGTTACTTTGAAGCCTTTCATTTCGGCCTCGGTAGAATTTTCATAAAGTATTCACTATACTACTCCACGGCCCTGATGCGGGCGGATCAGAAGGCTTCTGGAGCAATTAGAAATGTAATTATTTTCTCAGTTGTTGCAATACCCCTCGAAATTCTCACATGGATTAAAAATACCTTCCTTTTACTTTTCGACACAAAGGCACAGACACAACGAACGCAGCATTTTGAGCTGCTTGATTAACAACCTTCAGAATGACAGTTGGTCATTTTACATCCTAATGCAGGAACTGTCGTTTAACAATAAGTATTTACAGAGAATGCGAAGCATTAGATATTCTATTCTTAAACAAGCAGTAACAATCATGTGCACAGCCTGTTGAGCAAATGGACAATGAACCATTAAAATATTTCTTCTGCACCCTATTCCACTACATAAGCATCAGAATCCAGTGAGAGGTTCTTAAAAGGTTTTCTAAATTGATGGTGTGGTCCTGTAATAATCTTTGCTTTTCTTGGATTAAACACTAAGGCCACATTTTATGTTGTTTCCTCAGACACCATAGGCATCTGCAAAGCTGTCAATCCTGGACTCCCCGTGGTCACTGAAATCTCCCATGACCTTTGTAATGAGTGGGTAGCACACACTGCTGCAGGCCAAGGGCTGTATCTTAGGCACCAAACGGTGCAAGTGTTACCTCATTAGATGTGTCTTCTAGCCTGCTCTGGTAATCTGTCAGGGTATGTCTCAAATTCTCAAGGACGACAGAGGGGCTTAAGGGTTTTTCTTTGTCCTTGCAACTGCCTAAAGGAAGAAATGGGAAGATAAGTAAAGCTTTTAAATATTGTATTATAATACCACAGCTAGAAAATAGATACTATGACTAAAACCACTAAATTTCACCAACAACTAACAGAATGGGTCAATATCAGCCTCTATCAGTGCATTTATAGATTTCCTGAACAGGGAGATATTGCATGCGAAATGAGGTCTGAAGTTATGACGAGCTTAGGAGTATAACAAGAATTGCTCAACAAGCAAAAGATCTAATATTTAAATTGTCACATTTTCCATTAACCAATCTGGTAACCATGCATTGCTCATTTCCTCCTTTCCGTTATTCACCAAAATGTAAAGTTTCGACGTTGATGTCACCGGGAAATTGCAAGAAATTATACAACTCAAAATGTATTCTTATCATTTGTATTAATAAGATTAGGTGTGCATAATGAAACGGCATATCTGACTTGCAATGTTAAAACTTTGCATTGTTAATCTGTTTAGAACTAACCTGATGAGCAACAATCACTTTTCATGAATGGGCAAAAGACAGATGACCAGAGGAAGTTACAATGTTTGTGTGCTTTTGGCATAAACCCAAATGATCAAACACTTGCTCTTTTCCTGATCATATTATATTGAGGAAATTTATGTACACATTGTGACACTTGAAGAAATTTGTCAAAAAATTGTAAAGGCAACTTTTTTTAGAACCATAGAATTCCTACAGTGCATTCGGCCCATCGAGTCTGCACCAGCCCTCTGAAAGAGCACCCTACCTTGGCTTACTTCCCCACCCTATCCCCGTAATACCTAACCTGCACATCCCTGGACACTAAGGGCAATTTACATGGCCAATCCATCTAACCTGCACATCTTTGGACTGGGGAAAGAAGCCGGGGCACCGGGAGGAAACCCACACAGACATGGGGCGAACGTGGAAACTCCTCAGTCACCAGAGGCTGGAATTGAACCCGGGTCCCTGGCACTGTGAGGCAGCAGTGCTAACCACTGTGATACCGTGCCCCTAAATTATATTTATAAAACCCTAAAACATCCAGCGGACTAGCATGTGCAGCTTTTCAAACAATATCTGACACAAGGCATGCAGAGGTATTATGGCCAATGGATAAAAGCTTAGTCAAAGGGATAGATTTAAGGAAACGCCATAGAGGAAGGAAAAGATGGAGGGAGGGTTTTAGGTAGGACATTCAGAAGGTAGCAGCTGAAGAGACAACTGCCAAGAGCAGAGCAATTCAAAATCAGGGATGCACGAGTTGCCAGAGTTGGAGAAACGATTGTAAGGCAGGAGGGGGGGGGGGGCTACAGAGATAGGGAGGAACAAAGCCATGGAAACAAGGCTGAGAATTCTAAAAATCAGAAGCGGCCAGGATTGTGTTGGAATAATCAAGTTTTGAAGTAATAAAGGAATGGATGAGGGTTTCAGACCCAGATGTGCCGAGACTGCAGGGCTATGTTTCAGCTTTGGAAAAAGGTTGTTTTAGTGATATTATGGATAGGTGGTCGGAAATTCTCATCTCAGCAACAAATACAACACCCAGGTTGCGACTGTTTGGTTCCGCCTCAGAAGTTTGCCAGGTAGCGGGGATGGAGTTTGTGATGGGGACTGAAAACAGCAATTAGTATTAAGTTTGCATGGGTGGAGTGCATTATAATCCAGAGGTATTATTTCAGGAAGCAGTATTTTTTTTAAATGTCTTCAGTAAACTGTCTCAGTTGCGATTTCAGAAAAAAATAAAATCACTGTTTGTTTCCAGTTATATTCAGCAACTTGCATGATAGCCAGCCACTCCTTCTAGATTAGGTCCATTTCACTGAAAGTGAACTTTTATATGACATGATCCAGTGAAATCCAGGCCAATTCCTAGCGGCCCTGAAAATGTGGGATATGGTTCTCAGTCTTAAGTTAGTAGTTCTAGGAACAGCACTATTCGTGAGTCTCGATTTTACAGAGGGAGAGATAGAGAACAATATTCTTTCTTATATCACCTAAATTGGGAATTGAACTTATCTGGATAAAAAAAAGAGCCGTCTCAAAAGGCTAGATGACAAATAAAATCCCAGAGATAGTGGGTGTTCCAATTAAAATATCATAATCCACTTATTCACAGAATTAAAGTTATAAACAAAAGAAAAGTTAATAAACAGAAGCCTGATCTGACTAAATAAATTAAATTAGAGGTAACAAAATTAGGACAATCTATAAACACAGTGGGACCCATTTTAAAAATGTTTAGAGAATCCAAAAGGCTCGAAGGTTGAGACAAAGGTTGAAAATACAAGGCAAATCGGGAAGTAATTAGTTGATGCCAAGCTTGAAGAGGAAAAGACTGAGAGATAAATTCCACAGCATAGAGATCTTGAGGAAAAAGTGTGTTGGAGCTGTGCAATGAATCTTGCTTTCAAAACAGCACTGTGCGTGTTTGCATGTTGAAAGGAGGAAGCACATATTTGGAGTGTAGAATGAGAAAGCAAAGTATAGGAGCACTGGGTATTGCACGATCTACAATACTTTGTTACCTCTAATTTGATTCGAGTCAAATATGCCTTCAATTATTGACAGGAGCCCTGACCATATAAAGATAATAAATGTGACAGGGCATGATCAGAGGCCAGAGGAGAAAGAGGAACCTCTCGTCAAATTAGGTTTTTTCCTTGTCCAAGAAAGATGCCAGATACAGGCTGGGACTCACATGTTCAATAAACCTGGCTTTTTTGGAATTCAGTTTGGGAAAGTGGCCAGAGAGATGAAACCAAATTGCTTGGAGATCTCTTAGCAGCAAGATGTGAGACTTCATTGCGGCATTCAAAGGAATGGAAGGCAAAATTAAAACTCATTCTAGTGTTTATGTCCTTCCATGGACTCACCCCTACTCGATGGCTAAAATATCCTTTAGTCCTGTAGCACCTGGTCTCCCAATTCCCCTGGCATCTGCCCTCAACCAATCACTCCACCAGCAGCAGCACCTGTACCTTCAGCTGCTGGGCCCTACAATCTTCCATGAATATACACTTCTTCATGCCGTAAGATCCTTCTTCATATTCATCTCTTTGGTCAACTACCCTGATCACCCCTGTTTCTAGGTTAAAGATGCTAAACGGCGTGTCAGGCTTGGATCAATTGGTAGCAACTTGCCGTTCAACAAAATTCCGGGTTCAAGGCCGACGTCAGCACTTCAGTACGGCTGACACTCCAGTGCAGAACTGAGGGAGTGCTGCACCATCAGAGATGAGACGTTAAACCAAGACGCCATCTGCCTGTTTGGGTGGATGTAAAAGGTTCCAAGGCACTGTTTTTAAAGAGGAACAGGGGAGCTTTTCCCCAATGTCCCGGCCAATATTTGTTCCTCATTCAACATAATAACAAAACAGATTATCTGGTCATTATCAGGTGGCTGTTTGAGAGAATTTATAGAGTGCAAATTAGCAGCCTCTTAACCCATATTGTAACAGTGACTACTGCTCTGTACTTCATTGAGTGTAAAGCACTTTGCGACGTCCGGTGGTCTGGAAAAGCATTGCATAATGGAAGTCTTTCTTAATAATAATCTTTATTGTCACAAGTAGGCTTACATTAACACTGCAATGAAATTACTGTGAAAAGCCCCTCGTCGCCGCATTCCGGCGCCTGTTCGGGTACACAGAGGGAGAATTCAGAATGTCCAATTCACCTAACGACACGTCTTTTGGGACTTGTGGGAGGAAACCGGAGCACCCGGAGGAATCCCACACAGACACGGGGAGAATGTGCAGACTCCACACAGACAGCGACCCAAGCCGGAAATTGAACCTGGGACCCTGGCGCTGTGAAGCAACAGTGCTAACAACTGTGCTACCAAAGAACACAAAGAACAAAGAAAAGTACAGCAGAAGAACAGGTCCTTCGGCCCTCCAAGTCTGTGCCCGACCATGCTGCCCGTCTGAACTAAAATCTTCTACACTTCTGGGGTTTGTATCCCTCTATTCCCATCCTATTCATGTATTTACCGTGCCACCCTTCGAAGTAAATCCACAAGGTCAGACTTCTCCCATCAGATCCCGTGACCATCCGGGAGCAGCCGTCGATCGAAGCAGCGAGGAAAACATGGCGGTCTGCAGGTGAGAATAAAACTACGTGGATTCAAGTTTCCTCTCCCCAGCATACTCCTGGCAAACGTTCAAGCAATCAAAAACAAGCTGGACGAGCTTAACGCTAGAATTGCCTCTCAGAGGGAAGTAAGAGACTGCTGTGTGCTCTGTTTTACAGAGACATAGCTCACCCCCTGCCTCACTACGGACTGTGCCATACAACCGGACAGCTTCTCAATACACCAGATGGACCGTACGGCGTCATCAGGCAAGATGAAGAGTGGAGGGGTTTGCCTCCTCATCAACTCCTCCTGGTGCTCGGACGTGTCGACCCTGGCAAACCACTGCTCCCCGACCGTGAAGTGACACCCGTTCTACCTTCCACGGAGTTCACATCAGCCATTATCACGGCGGTCTACATCCCACCCCAGGCAGAAGTGTAGCAGGCACCTGATGAATTGTACACCGCTATAAATAACAATGAAACCGAATACCCGGAGACCTTGTTCATCGTGGCCAGAAACTTCAACAAGGCCAACTTCAAGTATCGCCAAAGTTCCACCAGCACATCTCCTGTCTCTCCCAGGGGCCCCAACACTCTTGACCACTGCTACACAGATATTACAGGTGCCTACCGATCCATCCACTTCAGAAAATCAGACCACAAGACGGAGCTCCTTCTCCTGGCATACAAGCAGAAATGTAAGCGGGAGAATCCAGTGAAGAAGGTTGTGCAATGCTGGTCCAAGGCAATAGAAGAGCTTCTACGCGACTGTTTGGAGTCAGTGGACTGGTCCATATTCAACAACTCAGCGACCAACCTAAACGAGAATGCCACCCACCATCACAGACTTCATTATTAAGTGTGTAGAAGGTTGCGTGCTAAAGAAGGTAGTGTGTGCGCTCCCCAACCGAAAACCATGGTTTAACCGGGAGATTCACTCCCTGCTGAAGGCCACATCTGAGGCGTTCACAGCCCCAGGGTCCCAGGTTAGATTCCTGGCTTGGGTCACTGTCTGCGCAGAGTCTGCACATTCTCCTCGTGTCTGTGTGGGTTTCCTCCGGGTGCTCCAGTTTCCTTCCACAAGTCCCGAAAGACGTGCTGTTGGGTGAATTAGAGATTCCGAATTCTCCCTCTGTGTACCCGAACAGGCGCCGGAGTGTGGCGATCAGGGGATTTTCACAGTAACTTCATTGCAGTGTTAATATAAGCCTTGTGATTATTATTATTAAAGACAGGTGACCCTGAACTATACAAGAAATCTAGGTACGACCTCTGCAAAGTCATCAGTGATTCCAACAGAAAATATTTGACTATGCTAGAGTCACAGACTAACGTCACGGACTCTCGTCGATTGTGGCAAGGCTTAAACAACATAGCGGGCTACAAAGCAGAGTAGAATCTCCGACAGCAGCGCATCCCTCCCCGATGAACTCAATGCATTCTGTGCTTGTTTCAAGCAGGAAACCAACAAATCGTTGTCAACTGCCCCAGCAACCTCGGACACACAGATACCCACCGTCACAGCTTCCAAAGTCAGATCGGCCGAAAGATGCGCTGTTGAGTGAATTGGACATTTGTTGACCATTCATTGACATCTATCATCATGAAGTACTTAGAGAGGTTGGTCATGAAATACATCAACTCCATACTTCCAGAATGCCTTGATCCCCTGTAATTCGCATACCGCCACAACCGGTCCACAGCAAACGCCATCTCCCTGGCCCTACGTTCATCCTGGAGCATCTCGACAACAAGGACTCCTCCATCAGACTCCTATTCATTGACTACAGCTCTACCTTCAACACCATAATCCCAGCCAAGCTCATATCAAAGCTCCAAAACCTAGGACTTAGCTCCTCCCTCTGCAACTCGATCCTCGACTTCCTGACCCATAGACCGCAATCAGCAAGGATAAACAACAACACCTCCTCCAAGATAGTCCTCAATACCGGTGCAATAGAAAGCTGCATGCTTAGCCCCCTACTATACTCCCTATACACACACTACTGTGGCAAAATTTGGCTCCAACTCCATCTACACGTTTGCTGGTGACACGACACAGTTGGTCGGTTCTCGAACAACAAAGAGTCAGAGAGTAGGAGGGAGAAAAAGAACCTAGTGGCGTGGTGTAATGACAACAATCTCTCCCTCAACATCAGTAAAACGAAGGAGCTGGTCATTGACTTCAGGAAGCGAAGTATTGTACACACCCCTGTCTGCATCAATGGTGCCGAGGTGGAGATGATGGACAGCTTCAAGTTCCTAGGTGTGCACATCACCAACAATCTTGTCCTGGTCCACCCACGTTGACGCTACGACCAAGAAAGCACAACAGCGCCTATACTTCCTCAAGAAACTAAGGAAGTTCGGCATGTTCACATTGACTCTTACCAATTTTTTTACAAATGGACCATAGAAAGCATTCTATCTGGCTGCATCACAACCTGGTATGGCAACTGCTCGGCCCAAGACCGTAAGAAACTACAGAGAGTCATGAACCCAGCCCAGTCCATCACACAAACCCGCCTTCCATCAATTGACTCTGTCTATACCTCCCGCTGCCTTGGGAAAGCAGGCAGCACAATCAAAGACCCCTCCCACCCGGGTTATTCTCTCTTCCATCGGGCAGGAGATACAAAAGTCCGAGAACACGCCCTAACAGATTCAAAAACAGCTTCTTCCCCGCTGTTACCAGACTCCTGAATGACCCTCTTATGGACTGAACTGATCTCTCCACGCATCTTCTCTACTGAGTAGTACTACACTCCGTGTGCTTCACCAGATGTCTATGCATTTACATTGTGTATTTACTCCTAAATTTTACATGTATGGAACGATCTGTCAGGACTGTATGCAGAATACTTTCCACTGTACCTTGGTACACATGACAATAAACCCAGATCCAAATGCAGCTTGTGTTCATCTTGAGGATGTGAAATATACAGTAGAATGCAAATTCTTTCTTTCTGAAATTCAATGACTCCAATCAGAATGTTTGCAGCTTTTGAGTAATAAACTGTTTTCTTCCTTTCAATGTAGCAGGATTGAGCCTTGAAGACAGAAACTGTGTTGGGGTAGGGCGAAAGTGAAATCCTGATGGATATAGATGGTGCTTTCCCGTATAGTGCAACCTCTTTCCTGTCAGCATTTACAGTAATCTCGCAGAGAACATTAGGAACGACCTTGCAACAATGAAAAGTATCATTAATAATTACTAAGAGGAGGGATACTACTGATTCCTGAAATGATAGGGACAGCTTTATCAGTAATTACAAACTTCATTTTAAATATTAAATGGATAGGGTGCAAAGAGTCTTTCCAAATGAATTAAGATAGTTATTTGAAATACAAATAACAAGGAAAAAATATTTAATCAAAATTAACCTTTTATCAGATATGGGACGTCTGTTTTTACAATAAAACTGCCTTTGCAGCATTATATGAAAGAAAAACAGTTGGAGACAAGTTGAACACAACATTTACTTATTGAGCTGACCTGCCAAATAAAAGGACACAGTAACTTCATATCACCAGGCATTAATAAATGTAGCTGCTGCCCTGAGCGTTACTGCATGGTCTCGATCTTTTTGTTTTCTGAAAGGAACTGCTTGGCACTTTGAACAGACATTCCTACCTTCTAATAAAGAATGCATAACATTCTGGTCTAATTCTTCCATTCGTCTGAAATAGATACACCCGTAGCTTTGAAGCACAAAGAGAGTCTGTTGGAAGGACCAAAATGTACACAAGTGGCATGTATAAACATGTTTACTTCTGATTGGATCTCAGTGACAAAAAACTGGAAAGTCAGTCGCCTTCAAATCCAATTTTGTGTTCTACAATCACTACTCATCCAATCCCAGTGCCACCTGTACCCCCTTTATACATGTCTGCAATCTATCACATAATCAGTCTAGTCTATTAAACAATTAAAGCTCTAATTCATACTTAAATAGTGGGAAACATTAGCTCGTTCCTAAAAGAAAAAAAATCTTTTGACTGAAATTACCATAACAAATGTATATGTTTTCTTTTCTACAGTAAATGCACCCTATTTCCACCCTTTTTAAAATATTAATATCGACCCACTCGCTCGCATCCTTATAGGAAAAGACCCCCCCTCCCTTTCACAATTGTATACCAATTTTTGTAGGTGTACCATAGAAAGCATCCTGGGCGGGATTATCTGATCCCGCGGCGAAGTGTTGACACCGTCGTAAAACGCGATGGCATTTACGACGGCGTCAACAAGCTCCCAGGAGCAGCGATCCTGCGCCGCGTAGGGGCCAGCACGGCATTGGAGCGACTCGCGCAGCTCCAGCTGCCGATACCAGCGCCAAACAGGCGCCGCGGGTCTGTGCATGCGCGGTGCGGCCGGCACGGACTCACGCATGCGTACTAGCTTCCTTCTCGAAGCCGGCCCCGACGCAACATGGCGGAGAGCTACAGTGGCCGGCGCGAAGTAAAAGAGGCCCCCACCAGGAGAGGCTGATCCGTCGATCGGTAGGCCCCTATCACAGGCCAGGCCCTGGTGGAGCACCCCCCCCCCCCCCCCCCCCCCCAGGTGAGACCCTCCCCCCGCAACAGGCCACCCCCTGCAGGATGGATGCAGAGGTCCCACTGGGCAAGACCAGATGTGAACGGTGCCGGCGGGACTCGGGCTTTCTTGGCGGCCATTCAGTCCATCCCGGGCAGAGAATCGGCAGAGGGGCCGCATAGAGCGGACCCCACCGGCGACGCGCCGACCGCACCGGCGCCAATGGCGGCGATTCTCCAGTCACCGGAGAAATGGCGGACGGAGTCGCGTGAATCGCACCCGGCCCAGCGATTCTCCAACCCGGCCGCGGGGTCAGAGAATCTCGCCCCCTATCTGTGCAGCACAGTGGTTAGCACTGCTGCATCACGGGACCTAGGACCCGGGTTCGATCCGGCCCCGGGTCACTGTCCGTGTGGAGTTTGCACATTCTCCCCGTGTCTGTGCGGGTCTCACCCCCACAATCCAAAGATGTGCAGCCTAGGTGGACTGGTCACGCTAAATTGACCTTCATTGAGAAAAAAAAGAATTGGGCACTTAACATTTTTTTTTATAGCATTCTATCTGGCTGCATCACAGCCTGGTATGGCAACTGCTCAGCCCAAGATGGTAACAAACTACAGAGAGTTGCAAACTCGCCTCCCATCTGCTGACGTGGGAAAGCGGGCAGCATAATCAAAGATCCTTCTCAACCGTGTTATTCTCTCTTCCAATGTCTTCCATTGGGCAGAGGATACAAAAGTCTAAGAACACGCACTAACAGGTTCAAAAACAGCTTCTTCTGAACTGATGTCTCCACACAGCTTCACGACTGCGCGGTATTACACTCCGCATGCTTCACCCGATGTCTGTGTCTATCGTATGTCCCAAGTTTTTTTCCATGTATGGAACAATCTGTCTGGGCTGCTCACAGAACAATTCTCTGCCCGGGATGGACAGAATGGCCGCCAACATCAGCTCAGAGTTGATGAGCTGGACTCTGAGTTTAGGATGCTGCGACACATCGGAGAGGGGTGTGTTAACTGGACTCTGTTTCAGGAGGCAGTCACGCCCCTTAGATTAACTACTTTGAATTTGGCCAGTGCTTAGGGACAGGAGGGTGTGGCTGTGAGTGAGGTAGGTAGAGGAATTCAGGAGGTAGGGTTGCAGGAGCCTCAGCCCTAAAAAAAAAAAAGGGCAGCACGGTAGCATTGTGGATAGCACAATTGCTTCACAGCTCCAGGGTCCCAGGTTCGATTCCGGCTTGGATCACTGTCTGTGCGGAGTCTGCACGTTCGCCCTGTGTCTGCGTGGGTTTCCTCCGGGTGCTCCGGTTTCCTCCCACAGTCCAAAGATGTGCAGGTTAGGTGGATTGGCCATGATAAATTGCCCTTAGTGTTGGGTGGGGTTACTGGGTTATGGGGATAGGGTGGAGGTGTTGACCTTGGGTAGGGGGCTCTTTCCAAGAGCCGGTGCAGACTCGATGGGCCGAATGGCCTCCTTCTGCACTGTAAATTCTATGATAATCTATGATACTTTTCACTGTACCTCGCTACACATGAAAATAAACCCAAATCCATTCATCCTGCTTTACTTAAAGATACATGGAGGAATTGGAATACAACGTATATAGTCTGGACACTATTGGAAGTCCTTAGTTTTTCCAAACACAATGGCCTTGCTGTTTCCCATGTCAAGTTTCATACGTGCTTTCTTCATTGGTGATCGGCTCAATAGTAAAACTTAGTACAACATCCGTGCTAATAAATTGATTCTTTCTGGTGATTTTACAAGGAATCACTACTCTTTTCAATGATTTAAGGGTATTTGTCATCTCCAAATCTGATATTTGTGGACTTCCAAATTCCTCAACCTTGTTTCAATCTTTGTCACTTAAGAGTCCAGGTAACATTTCAACCAGTCTATTCCACATACTGTAGATGTGCATTCACTGTCTAATACAGCACAACTGAAGGACTCTGCGACCAGCACTGGACTGAAACTTCTTGTCACTAAGACAAAGCCTTCTCTTTGGTCAATATCTCCCTCTTCTTCTTCTTCTGAGTCTTCTGTCGCGTGTTTGGTTTCAAGCACCCTATTATATCTCAGGACAGTTGATTGCATAATGGAATTTCGAATCACACCTAAAACACAGATTGACCACACCCTGGGCATTTCTCGGGTACATTTTCTTGTTGAAATCTCCCAATTCGTTCCTCCTGCCATAATTGTTAAAGGTGTTTCTGTCCTCATTATTTTTAGTTACAAATCTTCTTTCTGATTGACGTTTGCGGCTTCTTTCGAGACCACCTCCACACCCTGTTAACATAGAGTCATCCATAGTTTGTCTCATCACCGATCGGCCCGTTTGTGTCAGGAAAGATGCCGGGAAGGCAGGAAGGCATCCCGAGGAACGTTTTTAGAGCCTCTGACATTTGTTCCAACAGGGTGCGTCTTTTTGCAAATTTAACTCCCGTCAAAACCAGAAACCTATCCATGTTTGTAACATTAGCACAATCAAATAATTTAAATGCCAGCAATGGTTGAGGAATTTCTAGACTGAAATTTTGCATCCTAGCAAACTGTCTGCTAAATTCCATGAAATACTCGGCTATGGAGGTATCCTCTGACTTTCTAAATTTGTCAAAATCTGACCAGGCCTCAAACACTTAATACGTCATCATCCTTCTTGTAAATCTTATCCATAGAAAGTTATTAATGTATCGAAATCTTCATCAGAGTTCAAATTCTCCGCATCCAATTCGGAGAATACCTTGCATCGTTTTTTTGCTCTTGTCCGGTAGGCAAAATGCCAGTACCATTCCTTGTTCTTTCCTGGGCAAGGACGTAACCCACGTCTACATGGTACCTTCATTCTTCCATTGGTCATAGGGTTGATATTAAAAAAAAATGGTGGGTCGTCATACTCCGACCTTGTATTCAGCCATTTGTTTCCAAAGTTAATCCCAATCATTCTTCAAGGTTGGAATTCAGAATATAGTTTTTCATCCAAATAAATTTTATTTTACAATCCTTTTTTTAAAAAAAAACGTACTTGCAGAAACCATCCTGTGCTACCATTGTTTGGTTCCAATGGCGTCTCAGTTGTAAAAACTGGAAAGCAAGTCTCGACTTGTTCAGACTTAAGCATGTGGGAAAATTAACTCTTTCCGAACAAGGTGTTGCAAAATTTCATGGTCATCTAACTGGGTATCCACATCGCAAGGATAAGTATGGATGACAAAAGCCATTTGGCTCAACTAACCTCTTCTTAAAAATCTATCACAAGTAACTATCAAGCAGAAAACATGGTTCACGTCACCTTCAATAATTACAAACCAGCTGTTGATTGAAAAGACCAATTGATGTTTGTGCTTTCTTGGAGAATAAAAATACTTCAGAGCTTAATTAGTTATTTAGTTTGACTTCAAATGGAATTTTCTCAAATGATTGCTCATCACTAGTAACAGGTCCTTGCAAAATATCAGGATGGTACATGGTTATGTGAAGCCTAATGTTTCAGTTATTATTGTAGTGTTGGGCAGTGGATATGTCACTGGACCTGTTCGTGTTCCAGAATCCTGAACTTAAAAAAAAACAATAATAAATTTCCACTATGTTGTGTTATTTATTAACATTTAATTCAAAAGATGTGCAGGTTAGGTGGATTGGCTCTGCTAAATTGCTCTTTAGTGTCCAATAGGTTTGGTGGGGTTACAGGGGATGGGGTGGAGGCATGAGCTTAAGAAGGGTGCTCTTTTCAAGGGTCGGTCAGGCTCGATGGGCTGAATGGCCCCCTTCTGCACTGTAAATTCTTTTTAAAGTTTCCAAAATGGGAAAGTCAATGGCATTAATTGCTGCATTAGTAGATTTAAGAAACATGTAAAATTCTGTTATCCCTGTCTTATAATTATATTTGTAACGTAATCCGACAAAACGGTTATCTCCAAAAGATAGGACTATGCTGGTTTCAGCAAGTAAGAGAGTTTAGATCAAAGGAATGGCTTAAAAACAACAAGGATTTAGTCTTTATGAATCACCAACAAAAGGGGTCATATTTGGAATACTGCATTTGGCGACACTAAATTCACCAACCTTGAATATTCACCTGAAATATTATACACTGCAGATAATTTTCCCAAAAATGTTCTAATTCACCTTCAAGTGACTGGCGTCCCTGAAGAAGAATTCACCTTGACTTCATGTCTGAGGCAATGCAAGCAACGAAGAAGGCGGAGAGCCAAGGTTAAATGACAAAACATCACACTTCTGCACCTAGCCCCGGAGATGTAATTAAAGTGGAGCTCCCAATCAGTAGGCCACCCAACCACCTTATGCTTCATTTATAACATTTTTTTTAAGCCGTTATCATCGGGTTGGTGCTTTACTGAGGAATGCAACAGTCTTTCCCCAGAACATTCAATTCAATGAACATAAAGAATGCTGATTTAAACAAACTCTCAGTAAATGTGGCTGAGATTTTACTCAGAAATTTTACTCGATTCCTCATTGTAGAATACATGTCCACTACAGCAGTGCCTCACTGTCTCCTATGATTAACTCCGAGTGTGGAATAAAAGTGTGCTCTTTGCTGCAAAAATACTTGCTGTAACTAACCTCATGCAGTAACTATTTAGAAGTCTGTTTAATGCAATACAGGGTGTTTTCAGCAGAATCCTTAGACCATAAATCTTAAAAAAGCAAACTGCACTAAACCATGGATCATCTACTGAAATGTAAATAGTAACTAGTACACACATGACCCACTGAAGAAAGGTTCCCCAATGCTCCACATATAGTTTTGACTTTTATTCTTTTAAGTGTTGAGGTAACAACACTCATTGTTGTCCTAAATAACCTTCCTGAATTGGCAACTACGAAGTTGCTCGAGATGCTGCAGTATTTTGGCTCGAGTTACACAAAAAACATCTGGTTCCTTTCCATGTATTTTACTTAGAAATCTGTGAGTGCCTCTGTTCCCTGCAGGAATTATAAACCAGCAAGCTCACTCTTTACTGCCTGTCAAGCTGACCCTGGCACTTGTAAATCAAGCTCTGGCTCTACAGCACCAGGCCTACATTCTGTCACCTTTCCTCAGCCTGCTTGGCCACTACACTGCTGTGAGGACCACTCTTATCTTGTCATCAGATCATTGCATGTTGAGAAGAGGGATTACAGCGGCATCTGCAGAATTCCCACAATGCAGTGGCTCTTGGAACACTGACAGCTGCATCTGTCATCTCATAGCATCAACTAACCTGACGTCCGCCTGCCTGACACAGCAAAATTGCCCAAAAGGAGCTCCAGCTCTCTCATGCTGCCCCCATACGTCTCTTCCAGGGACGCCTGACGTTTCTTTGCCTTGCAAGAAGATAAATAAAATATTACTGCTAAATTAATGCTCCTACACAAAGGTGGAATAGATTTTACAGATTAAAACACCCATGAAAAAGGTTCATGTTTGAAAGCATTTATCAAGAGAATAAATTATCTAAAGGGTAAAAGCACAGTAACAAAATAAACATAAACAGGTATGCATATTCTTTTAAAAATCTAAACAGTGTAACCATTAAAATATTTAATAATTTATCGTGAATGCAGCCTAGAAATAATTCTGTACTGTTATCTTTAGTTAGTGTAAGCCTACTTGCGAAAATAATAAAGATTATTAAAAAGCATGTGGAAGAGAGTATGGGCATTTAACTTCAACACCAAGTATCACATCAGCAGCTGAAAATATCAGAGGAAATATTTTGCTTGCATTGGAATTATACAAGTTAGATGTACGGTTCTGCTATAATATTTCAATGGCACTAATTTACTTAAACCTCACCAAAAAAATGTAACTTTTTAAGTTAGAGGTCATTATGATGAATATGTCAAATTATACATGGATGGAAGAATGCTGTACAATCTTGTTTGTCCTTTTTCTAAAAAAGCGCTCTTCATGGATAAAAGGTGAACATTCCATAATCTCCACTCATAACAAATTAACCACATTAAAATAAAATCAACTAAGTGTGAAATATATATACTTGTTTCACGGTGAAATATTTGAACCTATGAAGACTCTGCACAACCTTTCCCAGCTGGGAGCACAGGTGAGCAATCTGCACACAGTTCTGTGACTCCCTTCCATCAGGAGGCAGAGATATTACTGGGCAGGTGAGCTTTGCAAATATTCGCCTCCCACAGCAAGTAATTCTGCTTATTTCTCAAGAGTAAGCGGATGCGGACTTGAACAGATATGGCACAAAGCTGCTTTAGCCACTCACTGCCAGATCAGCTTGGTTCACAAAGTACAAATAGATTGTGCATTCATTTAATGGTTTCAGTCTTCCCAATAGATAATTCCCAGCTTCATCCCCTTCCTGCCAAGCTGTCCAAGTATTTGCTTATGTATATTTTCAAAATATTGTTATGATGATTAATTTATGCCAACAACAGGACATACACATGCATTAAGCAATGGACACACACTTGCAGCAATTGCCATGTTGCATTTGCAAAGGACACAAGCTGAATTTACAGAGGTTCAGAATCCATGGGTCTCTCACAGAAAAGTTGCATGATCAAGCTCTTGGTTGTAAAAAAAAATCAATACTGGATTTCGGTGTAGTCAGGGAGTTTACGACAGGGGAACAGCCTTATCCCATTTCTCTTTCTTTTGAAATCTCTCTCAAAGCTAAGCAGTTTGCAATTTCAAAAACTCACCAGAAGACCTCATTTCTGCTAGCCTCAAGTTCTGAGGGAGGATCCTGAATCAGCACCACTGTCTTTAGTGAGAACCCCCAAGAACCAGAAACTACTATGGTGCAGGACCCATCCACTGTGAACAAATATCTGGACACTCCCTGAATATTTTCTTCCCTGACTTTAGAGTCATAGATGTTTACAGCATGGAAACAGGCCCTTCGGCCCAGTTTGTCCATGCCGCCCAGTTTCTATCACTAAGCTAGTCCCACTTGCCTTCATTTGGCCCATATCCCTCTATACCCACCCTGCCCATGTAACTGTCTAACTGTTTCTTAAAGGAAAAAATTGTACCTGCCTCTACCACTGCCTCTGGCAGCTCGTTCCAGACGCTCACCACCCTGTGTGAAGAAATTTCCGCTCTGGTCTCTTTTGTATCTCTCCCCTCTCACCTTAAACCTATGCCCTCTAGTTCTAGACTCCTCTACTTTTGGGAAAAAATGTTGACTATCTACCTTATCGATGCCCCTCATTATTTTATAGACCTTCATAAGATCACCCCTAAGCCTCCTACGCTCCAGGGAAAAAGGTCCCAGCCTATTCCTTATAGCTCAGACCATCAAGTCCTGGTAGCATCCTCGTAAATTTCCTGCACTCTTTCTAGTTTAACAATATCCTTCCTATAATAGGGTGACCAGAATTGAACACAGTATTCCATGTGTAGTTTTGTACTAATGCCTTGTACTACTTCAACAAGACGTCCAAACTCCTGTATTGAATATTTGGACCAATGAAACCTAGCATGCTGAATGCCTTCTTCACCACCCTGTCCACCTGCGACTCCACCTTCAAGGAGCTATGAACCTGTACCCCTAGATCTCTTTGTTCTGTAACTCTCCCAAACTCCCTACCATTAACCGAGTAGGTTCTGTCCCAATTCGATCTACCAAAATGCATCACCTCACATTTATCCAAATTAAACTCCAGCTGCCATTCATCAGCCCACTGGCCCAATTGGTCAAGATCCTGCTGCAATCTTGTATAACCTTCTTCACTGTCCACTATGCCACCAATCTTGGTGTCATCTGCAAACTTACTAACCATGCCTCCTATATTCTCATCCAAATCATTGATATATATATATATATATATATATATATATATAACAAATAACAGTAGACCCAGCACCGATCCCGGAGGCACACCGCTGGTCACAGGCCTCCAGTTTGAAAAACAACCCTCCGCAACCACCCTTTGACTTTGGTCGTTAAACCAATTTTGTATCCAATTGGCTACCTCAATCTGGATTCCATGGGATTTAACTTTTTGCAACAACGTACTATGCAGTACCTTGTCAAAGGCCTTGCTAAAGTCCATGTAGACAACGACGACTGCACTGCCCTCATCTACCCTCTTGGCTGCCCATTCAAAAAACTCAAATCAAATTGGTGAGACATGACTGTATTTGTAACTTGGCCACATTTTTTATATCTGATACTCTGCAATGTTTTACTTCATTTTTGCATGCTTGGAAGGAGTGTATGTGTGTTTATTTACGTTAATGAGTAATTGGGACATATTTGTACATTTAACCTATTGTTAACAAGTTCAGCTGCTTTACCCAAGTGGATATCGGCAATAGTGCTAACTCTTTACTTGTCAATTTAAGGAAACTGGTTGGCTTCTCTCTTGCATTGAGCTACACACCTAAACATATCTGAATTGGCAAAACTACCTCAAACTCTGCCATAACCAAATCAGGAGTGGGAAAAAAAAAAAGGAGGACTCGGTTCAGCACTGTTAACCTGGTAGTAACTACATATATTTATCGCTTTCCCTTTTTCTGATTGCAATATATCGAGGTGGTTCAGTTAAGGAGGACACACATACAAAATGTCAACTTGTCCATTTTCTCCAGAGCAAATGTAGCCATATAAAATGGCTGCGTTCCGATTAATCTGGCCAAAACCCAGTTTAAAATGGCTAACCCGAAAGACTGCTGGGAAAAGCAGCCAAGAAGACACAAGCAGGCAGCTGCAGATAGGTTTGCAGCTTCAGCTCGGGGAACGTAGCCCAGATCGATACTCAGGGCTATCAACAGCCCATCAACCCAGGTATCCGCAGTTGCATTCAGGACTGTTTACACCTAATCTACACCCACAGCTAAATCGGCTATCCCCGGGAACAATTGCAACATATTAGCAATTGAATACTGGGCCAGACCTGTCGGCGCCTGCAGTGGCCGAAACAAAGACAGGTGAGCGACCACCCCCCCGATCAAGGAATCGCCTCACCATTGGACACATCGACCCCAGAGACTGGGGACAGAATCCAATCACTTGGGACTCAGGGTCAAGGGCCGCCCCGGGAGGCGGGAAGCCCCTGGGCCCTATAAAAGTAAAGGTCCAAATTCAGATCTCTCTCTCTCTCTCTCCTCTTCGCCTGCTCGAGACCTTCGCAAGACCAGCCACCGGCAAGTGTAAGTTTGAATCCAACGATCGCTATCCGGTAGAGACACCTAGCCACCGACCTGTAGCAGCCTTTTGAATCCCGCGGGCCAGATTTGATTGGATAAGCCATTCGTTTCCCTGACCTGGTGGGCTCTTCCTAAGTTAAGTATTGGCCAGTAGTGATAGGTTTGTTATATAAATAGTAGTATTAGGGTATTAATATTGCTTGTTGTATATAATAAATGACCGTTGTTTTAATCCTTACTAAGCGGTGTGCTGTGTTATTAATCATAACCTGAACTTGAACCACGTGGCGGTATCATAAAGATACCTGGCGACTCATGAGCAAAGATGACCTAAACAGAGCAAATAGACTAAAGCTAAAAAGAGCAACACAGCTGAGTGAACACGGGCGAGTTTTGAACATTTTTTGTTTTATAAAAAAGTTTAATCTTTAATTTCTGCAGTAAAGTAAATGGCAACTCCTAAAAATAAAATTCCTAAATTTGGCAATAGGGTGCAGTTTAAAAGCAATTTTGAACCAACGGGGGATCGCGCAAGATTAGTCAAACTTCAGTTCATTTACTATCTGCAATCAGTAGAAACAGTCGTATATGGACACATGTCCGCAAGTAATACTACAGCGCACCATCCACTCATATCTTTCCAGCACTTATAATAAATGCAGTCATTATAACCTTGCAGGTAAATAGACATACTGTGCAAAAACTGAATACTGCAAATCCCGCTTCTTCAAAATTGATTCTTACTTTTGTTAGCTCATCTTGAAGATTTGCAAAACCTTCCTCATGTCTTTGCAGGTGTTTTGAAAGGTCAGCAATCATATTATTCTTTTCTTCAATTTCTGCAGTCAACTGCGTTTTTGTCACTGTACATTCCTTTTGTAATCTTAACAACATGGCAGGTTAAGTTGTTAATATTTGTAAATATAAAGCCAATGTATAAAAGTTGTACTTCCATAATCTTAACAAGCTTCACATTTGCTTAATTGTTAGCTTGTGCAATTTATCAATGAATCACTTATTTCCATAGAATCCCTACACCGCAGAATGAGGCCATTCGGTCCTTCGAATCGGCACCGACCCTCTGAAAGAGAACTCTACCCAGGCCCACTCCCCCGCCCTATCCTCATAACCCCACGCATTGATCATGGTCAATACACCTAAACTGCACATGTTTGGAGGGTGGGAGGAAACTGGAGCACCCGGAGGAAACCCACACAGACACGGGAAGAGCATGCAAACTCCACAGTCATCCAAGGCCAGAATCGAATCCGGGTCCCTGACACTGAGGCAGCAGAGCTAACCACTGTGCCATCATCCTCAAATATAATTCAAAGAAACCAAGTGCCTGCACATTATAGGGTATAATTATTTATATAAATTCTTACCTCTGTAACTGATTAGTAGTTTCTGTAGCTTTTGATTTCTCCCTTTCATACGAGTGTTCTACTTCTCGAAATTGCTGCTTGATCAAGTCCAAATTTAATGCTACATCTGCATGG
Organism: Scyliorhinus torazame; assembly: GCF_047496885.1. NCBI lineage: Eukaryota > Metazoa > Chordata > Chondrichthyes > Carcharhiniformes > Scyliorhinidae > Scyliorhinus > Scyliorhinus torazame. The sequence continues at coordinate 269,882,529 of NC_092715.1, read as the reverse complement.
CTTGACTTTTCCACTTGCAGCATATTTTCAACATCACGTATGCGCAACTATATACAAGAAATTATTAAAAATGGCTAAAACATTGGGCCAACCATCATGGCTACTAATAAAACATTTGCTAAAGTCTCTAGTTTCTGATGTGCAGATGATCCACAAACATCATCGCAAGAAATAGCATTCTGCACAATATGATGTATAATCATTTATCTAAACTCTTACCTCTAAAACAGAAAATAAAATTGCTTCCAGTGACTTCATAACAGGTGAATATTTCCTGCATGTGTAAAAGAGACACAGGGGACAACACTAGTCCATACCAAAATGTAGAGCTCATAGTGAATCGGTAACCAGTTTCCACCATGTCCAATCGTACTTCCGCTGAAGTTCACAGATCAATAATTCAAAATCTTTTGGTGGCTGCTTCCTAGACTAACCTTGGCATGAAATTAAAAATCTTGCTAATATTTTCCAAATAAATGGAAGATGAAAACTGGTGCAGTAAAAATTGCCGATTCACTACAGGCCCGTTTCACACCGCAGGCACAGACCAGTTTCAACCCCGCTGTATTTCTTAAATCTGCAGCATGTGGTACCTTTCAAAAAATTACCCAAGGATAAATATATTGGGATAAATTAAATACAAATGAGCTTTTGTAGCAAAAGTTCCAAGATTTGTCTGGCCTTACTGTTTTACAACCTACCATTTTCTCGACCAAACATTTCAATAGGCACAAGTGATCTATTGACAGCTGACTACTGTCTCTAACACTAACTATGCAGATTGTTACTTTTGGATGAAATATACTTGTGATGTCAGGGATGACTTTTCAATTTTGCCTCCAGTAAATACTTGAACTTATGCTGGGCATTACATTGATTAAATGCAAGGTGGAGATCTTTCTATTCAATGTGCCACAATATCCATAATATAGATCCAAACTCATCATGGAGTGCATTCAAGTCTAAGAAACGAGGGCCAAAGGATATGATCCACAAGACTGACAATTAAGCAATGAATAAAGGTAATTTAAACTCTAGATCACACCTTTGAAATTAGCATTCTAGGTACACAGCAGCTTTGTCCAATGGACATTGACTACCTACAGGGATAAACTACGGTGCACGTTGACACATGCATCCATTTTAGTCGGAAACGCTTTACATGTAAATATATTTCACAGACGTATGTGTTCTTTCATTTACCACACTTGGCCTAATAATATAACCAAGTGTTCAGAGTCAACAGACTGCAAAGGACCCAAATACATCCCCACTCCCCAGGTGAGGAAAATCTGTCAAATATGAAAGGTCACTGTAATAGAATCATAGAATTTACCATGCAGGAGGAGGCCATTTGGCCCATCAAGTCTACACCAGTCCTTGGAAAGAGCACCCTACCTAAGCCACGCCTCCACCCCATCCCCGTAACCCAACAACCCCACCTAACCTTTCTCACTAAGGGGCAATTTAGCGTGACCAATCCACCTAACCCGCGCATCTTTGGACTGTGGGAGGAAATCCACGCAGACATGGGGAGAGCGTGTAAACTCCGCACGACAGTCACCCAAGCCGGGAATCGAACCCGGGTCTCTGGCGCTGTGAAGCAACAGTGCTAACCACTGTGCCACCATGCCGCCCCTGATTCTGGTAAAGACTGAAATTAGTATGTTTACTTTGTGAACATTCCAATATATCCCTCTTCTTCAGAAGAAAATTAGATTAAAGACAAACTTCATTGAAACCAACATTCAGATGTTTATACTTTGACAGTGATCCTTATGATGGTATAATAGCCAAATACTGCACGTGCCAAAACCAAACAAAAGACTGTGGTGCACACAAGTTTAGGTTTTTTCAGAATATTTTTGAGACAAAATATGGCCATATAAAATTTCTGCATTATTGACTTTTACTAAATATTCAAAATTAATTTGTGAAGGTATTTCAACAGAAACATCTTCTGAATCAAGGTTTTATATTGCTTTGATTAAACTATATTAATCTTTTAAAGATTCTTCTTAAGATTTGTACCAGCTACATAAACAATTTTCTATTTTGTCCTGGATCTTAAACAATGAATACAAGATAATATAGCTTTACCTGAATAACTTCAGAGTTAAATTTTGATTCCAGGTGAGCAGCTCTTTCTGCCTCAATGTTTTCTTCCAATGATTTCATCCTTTGTTGTGCTATCTTAAAAACCAAGCAATTGTCAGATTTATTAAATCAAGGGTTTCAAGCTATTAATATTCATAAATAATTCGACCTTTTCTCTCCCCTCCCCCTTCTTCCCAGTGTAACAACAATAATTAATAATTGAATCAGAAAAAAAAAGAAAAAATGCATGCAAATCGCAGCAGATACTCATTTTTGGCGATTCCTGATTGCTCTAGTGCATTTGTGCCAAACATACGGATTATATCCAAAAACGGAACATATGCACAGCAGGGAGAGTAACATAGCATTGTGAATGGCCTTTCACTTTAGGAACTGCAATGGTTCAATAAAGGAGCCCAAAGCCATCTTCAAGAACAACCAGAATGGGCAGTAAAAGCTAGCTTAGTCAGTAATGCCCACATTTACAGACCAAATTATTTTTAAAAGTCTTTTCTTAATTAAGTTTTTTTCAATTTTGTATCTCTTTGTGAGAGCTTTCGGTGCACAAATTGACTGCTGTTTTTTCTACATTAGAACAGAGACGACATTTCAACAAGTATTTTATTCACCGTAAGGTGCAGTGAGATGTACAGTTGTTGCGAAAGGCACAATATAATTGCAAGACTTTACTTCTTTTCAACGTAAACAGATATATTTCTCCACAATATAGCAAAGTGTTTCCAAATAATATTAGTCCTGCGGCACAAAATAAAGTCTGATAGCAGGTTGCTTTCCAAGGTTTGAGAACACCAACATAAACGGATACTCAAGAACAGTACAGAGTGAATTCTCTATTAAAAGACATGTTTTCACCATCTGTCTCTTCCTTTAATTCAGGTGAGTGTTATACATTCCATGTCACCACTCAAATCTGAAGATGCCAGATATAGTCAGCAGGTCAGGCAGCATCTGTGGAGGGGGAAACAGAGCTAATGCTTCAGGTTGATGACCTTTCATCAAAAAGTTGGAGATGTCAGTTTTTAAGCAAGTACAGAGGGAGATTAACAGGGTAGGAGGGAAGAAAATAGGGCTACAAAGCTGGAGAGATTAAATGCAAACACGAGAGAGGAAACAGAAAGCAATGGAGGTGAATGACGTAAAAGAGACAAACAGAAATCCCATTAGACAGAAGAACAGAACTTCTCCCAGGAATGTCTGCCTTGGAAGGTTCTACTCTCCTCCCCTCTAATTGGATTTCTGTTTATTTAATTTTACCTCTCCCATTTTTATTACTTTCAATTTCTTTGCTCATATTTCATTCCAGACTATCACAGCCCTTTCAATTTGTTCATGCCTGTTCCCCAATTTCTAACATTCTGTACTTGATTAAACCAGTTCCATTTATAATATTTTCCCAGTTCTAAAGGATCACAGACCTGAGATATTGTTTTGCTCTCCGCCGTTGCTTCCCAAGTTGCTGAGTACAGTATTTTCAGCACTGTTTTTATTTCAGGTTTCCAGAATCTGCAGTATTTTGTCTTGCTTTCTTTTCACATCCTAGTTAACTTTGCTCCCTCAACCACATCATGAAAACAGATGGACTGTCGGTTCATAGCGCCAGGGTCCCAGGTTCGATTCCCGGCTTGGGTCACTCTGTGCGGAGTCTGCACGTTCTCCCCGTGTCCGCGTGGGTTACCCCCACAGGTCCCGAAAGACGTGCTGTTAGGTGAATTGGACATTCTGTATTCTCCCTCAGTGTACCCAAACAGGTGCCGGAATGTGGCGACTCGAGGTTTTTCACAGTAATTTCATTGCAGTGTTAATGTAAGTCTACTTGTGACACTAATAAAGATTACTATAAGATGTTAGCTGCTGTGTTTGCCTTTAAAGAAAAGCAGTCAGTCCATTCAGAATAATTGAGAAATGTGATAAAGTGTTGTTAGAGTATTAGACTTGTTCTTTTTCAATTACTAGGAGGGAGATTTATCTATAGTTCTCATTTGTCATGAACTTTAGCAAGTTAGTATAATGGGGGGCCAGTTTAACCAGATAATGGGGGGCCAGTTTAGCCAAATAATGGGGGGCCAGTTTAGCCAAGGTGGCTGGACAGCTCAGCAAGGCCAACAGCCTGGGTTCAATTCCCGTACCGGCTGAGGTTATTCATGAAGGCGCCAACTTCTCAACCTTGTCCCTCGCCTGAAGTGCGGTGATCCTCAGGTTAAATCACCACCAGTCTGCTCTCTCCCTCAAAAGGGGAGAGCAGCTTACGGTCATCTGGGACTATGGCGACTTTACATACTTACAGATATGAAAACAGAAATGCTGGTCTGACAGCATCTGTGAAGAGGCAACGGAGCTAATAAGAACATAAGAACTAGGAGGAGTAGGCCATCTGGCCCTTCGAACCTGCTCCGCCATTCAATGAGATCATGGCTGATCTTTTATGGACTTAGCTCAACTTTCCCGCCCGAACACCATAATCCTTTATTCTTCAAAAAACTATCTATCTCTTTATCTTGAAAACATTTAATGAAGGAGCCTCAACTGCTTCACTGGGCAGGGAATTCCATAGATTCACAACCTCCTAAACTCAGTCCTCAATCTACTTCCCCTTATTTTGAGGCTATGCCCCCTATTTCTGCTTTCACCAGCCAGTGGAAACAACCTCCCCGCATCTATCCTATCTATTCCCACCCGCCAGAGGAAACAACCTCCCTGCATCTATCCTATCTATTCCCACCCGCTAGTGGAAACAACCTCCCCGCATAGAACATAGAAAATACAGCACAGAACAGGTCCTTCGGCCCACGATGTTGTGCCGAACCTTTGTCCTAGATTAATCATAGATTATCATTGAATTTACAGTGCAGAAGGAGGCCATTCGGCCCTTTGAGTCTGCACCGGATCTTGGAAAGAGCACCCTACCCAAACTCAACACCTCCACCCAACACCAAGGGCAATTTGGACATTAAGGGCAATTTATCATTGGCCAATTCACCTAACCCGCACATCTTTGGACTGTGGGAGGAAACCGGAGCACCCGGAGGAAACCCACGCAGACACGGGGAGGACGGGCAGACTCCGCACAGACAGTGACCCAAGCCGGAATCGAACCTGGGACCCTGGAGCTGTGAAGCAATTGTGCTATCCACAATGCTACCGTGCTGCCCTTGAGAACAAATAAATCTACACTATATCACTTTACCGTAATCCATGTACCTATCCAATAGCTGCTTGAAGGTCCCTAATGTTTCCGACTCAACTACTTCCACAGGCAGTGCATTCCATGCCCCCACTACTCTCTGGGTAAAGAACCTACCTCTGATATCCCTCCTATATCTTCCACCTTTCACCTTGAATTTATGTCCCCTTGTAATGGTTTGTTCCACCCGGGGAAAAAGTCTCTGACTGTCTACTCTATCTATTCCCCTGATCATCTTATAAACTTCTATCAAGTCGCCCCTCATCCTTCTCCGTTCTAATGAGAAAAGGCCTAGCACCCTCAACCTTTCCTCGTAAGACCTACTCTCCATTCCAGGCAACATCCTGGTAAATCTTCTTTGCACCTTTTCCAAAGCTTCCACATCCTTCCTAAAATGAGGCGACCAAAACTGTACACAGTACTCCAAATGTGGCCTTACCAAAGTTTTGTACAGCTGCATCATCACCTCACAGCTCTTAAATTCAATCCCTCTGTTAATGAACGCGAGCACACCATAGGCCTTCTTCACAGCTCTATCCACTTGAGTGGCAACTTTCAAAGATGTATGAACATAGACCCCAAGATCTCTCTGCTCCTCCACATTGCCAAGAACTCTACTGTTAACCCTGTATTCCGCATTCATATTTGTCCTTCCAAAATGGACAATCTCACACTTTACAGGGTTAAACTCCATCTGCCACTTCTCAGCCCAGCTCTGCATCCTATCTATGTCTCTTTACAGCCGACAACAGCCCTCCTTACTATCCACAACTCCACCAATCTTCGTATCGTCTGCAAATTTACTGACCCACCCTTCAACTCCCTCATCCAAGTCATTAATGAAAATCACTAACAGCAGAGGACCTAGAACTGATCCCTGCGGTACGCCACTGGTAACTGGGATCCAGGCTGAATATTTGCCATCCACCACCACTCTCGGACTTCTATCGGTTAGCCGGTTCGTTATCCAACTGGCCAAATTTCCCACTATCCCATGCCTCCTTACTTTCTGCATAAGCCTACCATGGGGAACTTTATCAAATGCCTTACTAAAATCCATGTACACTACATCCACTGCTTTACCTTCATCCACATGCTTGGTCACCTCCTCAAAGAATTCAATAAGACTTGTAAGGCAAGACCTACCCCTCACAAATCTGTGCTGACTATCCCTAATCAAGCAGTGTCTTTCCAGATGCTCAGAAATCCTCTCCTTCAGTACCCTTTCCATTACTTTGCCTACCACCGAAGTAAGACTAACTGGCCTGTAATTCCCAGGGTTACCCCTAGTCCCTTTTTTGAACAGGGGCACAACATTCGCCACTCTCCAATCCCCTGGTACCACCCCTGTTGACAGTGAGGACGAAAAGATCATTGCCAACGGCTCTGCAATTTCATCTCTTGCTTCCCATAGAATCTTTGGATATATCCCGTCAGGCCCGGGGGACTTGTCTATCCTCCGGTTTTTCAAAATGCCCAACACATCTTCCCCCCTAACAAGTATTTCCTCGAGCTTACCAATCTGTTTCACACTGTCCTCTCCAACAATATCGCCCCTCTCATTTGTAAATACAGAAGAAAGGTACTCGTTCAAGACCTCTCCTATCTCTTCAGACTCAATACACAATCTCCTGCTACTGTCCTTGATCGGACCTACCCTCGCTCTAGTCATTCTCATATTTCTCACATATGTGTAAAAGGCCTTGGGGTTTTCCTTGATCCTACTCGCCAAAGATTGTTCATGCCCTCTCTTAGCTCTCCTAATCCCTTTCTTCAGTTCCCTCCTGGCTATCTAGTATCCCTCCAATGCCCTGTCTGAACCTTGTTTCCTCAGCCTTACATAAGTCACCTTTTTCCTCTTAACAAGACATTCAACCTCTCTTGTCAACCATGGTTCCCTCACTCGACCATCTCTTCCCTGCCTGACAGGGACATATATATCAAGGACACGTAGCAGCTGTTCCTTGAACAAGTTCCACATTTCACTTGTGTCCTTCCCTGACAGCCTATGTTCCCAACTTATGCACTTCAATTCTTGTCTGACAACATTGTATTTACCCTTCCCCCAATTGTAAACCTTGCCCTGTTGCACGTACCTATCCCTCTCCATTACTAAAGTGAAAGTCACAGAATTGTGGTCACTATCTCCAAAATGCTCCCCCACTAACAAATCTATCACTTGCCCTGGTTCATTACCCAGTACTAAATCCAATATTGCCCCTCCTCTGGTCGGACAATCTACATACTGTGTTAGAAAAGCTTCCTGGACACACTGCACAAACACCACCCCATCCAAACTATTTGATCTAAAGAGTTTCCACTCAATGTTTGGGAAGTTAAAGTCGCCCATGACTACTACCCTATGACTTCTGCACCTTTCCAAAATCTGTTTCCCAATCTGTTCCTCCACATCTCTGCTACTATTGGGGGGCCTATAGAAAACTCCTAACAAGGTGACTGCTCCTTTCCTATTTCTGACTTCAACCCATACTACCTCAATAGGGTGATACTCCTCGAACTGCCTTTCTGCAGCTGTTATACTATCTCTAATTAATAATGCCACCCCCCCCCCCCCACCTCTTTTACCACCCTCCCTAATCTTATTGAAACATCTATAACTAGGGACCTCCAACAACCATTTCTGCCCCTCTTCTATCCAAGTTTCCGTGATGGCCACCACATCGTAGTCCCAAGTACCGATCCATGCCTTAAGTTCACCCACCTTATTCCTGATGCTTCTTGCGTTGAAGTATACACACTTCAACCCATCTCCATGCCTGCAAGTACTCTCCTTTGCCAGTGTTCCCTTCCCCACTGCCTCATTACACGCTTTGGCATCCTGAATATCAGCTACCTTAGTTGCTGGACTAAAAATCCGGTTCCCATTCCCCTGCCAAATTAGTTTAAACCCTCACGAAGAGTACTAGAAAACCTCCCTCCCAGGATATTGGTGCCCCTCTGGTTCAGATGCAACCGTCCTGCTTGTACAGGTCCCACCTTCCGCAGAATGCGCTCCAATTATCCAAATACCTGAAGCCCTCCCTCCTACACCATTCCTGCAGCCACGTGTTCAACTGCACTCTCTCCCTATTCCTAGCCTCGCTATCACGTGGCACCGGCAACAAACCAGAGATGACAACTCTGTCTGTCCTGGCATTTAACTTCCAGCCTAACTCCCTAAACTTGTTTATTACCTCCACACCCCTTTTCATACCTATGTCGTTGGTACCAATGTGCACCACGACTTCTGGCTGCTCACCCTCCCCCTTAAGGATCCTGAAGACACGATCCGAGACATCCCTGGCCCTGGCACCCGGGAGGCAACATACCTTCCGGGAGTCTCGCTCGCGACCACAGAATCTCCTATCTATTCCCCTAACCATTGAATCTCCTACAACTATTGCTTTTCTATTCTCCCCCCTTCCCTTCTGAGCCCCAGAGCCAGACTCAGTGCCAGAGACCTGGCCGCTAGGGCCTTCCCCCGGTAGGTCATCCCCCCCAACAGCATCCAAAACAGTATACTTGTTGTGAAGGGGAACGGCCACGAGGGATCCCTGCACTGTCTGCCTGTTTGTTTTTTTCCCCCTGACTGTAACCCAGCTATTCTTGTCCTGTACCTTGGGTGTGGTTACCTCCTTGTAACTCTTCTCAATCACCCCCTCTGCCTCCCGGATGATCCGAAGTTCATCCAGCTTCAGCTCCAGTTCCCTAACACGGTCTTTGAGGAGCTGAAGTTGGGTGCACTTCCCGCAGGTATAGTCAGTGGGGACACCAGTGGTATCCCTCACCACCCACATCCTACAGGAGGAGCATGTAACTGGCCTAGCCTCCATCCCCTCTTACCTGACAGAATATAGCTGCCCTGTGGACTAACTAGATCTCCGCCCTCCGACCCTGCTCCCAGTCAGCTACACTTTCTGTATACTCCTGGCTCTCTTCGCACTCTTTGCGGAAATGTCGGAAACAAAATGAAAGGAGCACCTTACTCCCTCCTCACCTAACTCCCTCGGTCAACAAACTCTCACTATCGCACTCAAATGCACCAAATTCAGCACTCAGTGCAAACAAAGTCTGCACTGTAGCCTGCCTCTGTAAACTGGCCTCATCCAATTAACTAATTAACAAGCTCCAGCTGCAAGTACCTGGAAGTCGAATTTTTGTTTAAAGCAGATTGAAAATTCACCTTCTTCTAAACTAAACATCAACTTTTAAGTTAATTAACTAAATAAAAAAAAGATTAGACTTTAGATAAAAATGAACCCTTATACTCCCTCAGTCACCAAACTCTCACTATCGCACTCAAATGCACCAAATTCAGCACTCAGTGCGAACAAAGTCTGCACTGTAGGGGATCACTTTTATACTGTGAATCTAGCCTCTGAAAACTGGCCTAATCCAATTAACTAATTAACAAGCTCCAGCTGCAAGTGCCTACAAGTAGAAGCCTGTTTAAAGCTGATTGAAAATTCACCTTCTTCTAAACCAAACAGCAACTTTTAAGTTAATTAACTAAATAAAAGACTAAACTTTAGATAAAAATGAAGCCTTATACTCCCTCGGTCACCAAACTCTCACTATCGCACTCAAATGCACCAAATTTAGCACTCAGTGCATCTATCCTATCTATTCCCACCCGCCAGTGGAAACAACCTCCCTGCATCTATCCTATCTATTCCCACCCGCTAGTGGAAACAACCTCCCCGCATCTATCCTATTTATTCCCGTCATAATTTTATATGTTTCTATAAGATCTCCCCACAACATCATAAATTCGAATAGGTTTCCAGTCTGGATGACCTGCTGAGATTGTCCATCATGTTCTGTTTTTGTTTCAGGTTCCAGCATCCGCAGTATTTGCTTTTATCTTATTAAAGATGCAACTTTGCTTCCATGCAGGAAAATAAGAGTATAGGATCAGTTTTGCACAGGCGTGGCAGAAGAGGAACACTGCTAAATTTGGAGGGCATTCAACTTTGGATCCAAAATGGAATATCTCCTTGGTGGTCAAGAGACTAGAAGCTGTGAAGGAGCAACAGGATTTAGTGTCGGTGTGCACACATCACAAAAAGCTAGTGCACAGGTACAAAAATAATATTGAAAAGGCTAATGGAATGTTGGCCTTCAGTTTACATGCTGCACTGTCCACAGTAAAGAAGAAACTGGGATTAGACAAGTAAACCTTCCCTCTTTATATTATTCTTTAAATCCACTTGCTCCCCTTCTATTACCTCCAACAAATCTCACCTATGATTGGGTTGAGGAAAAGCACAAACGATGTTCTGTTGGCATTGCTGTCAGTAACAGAACATCTTTGCATTTGACACCAAGTTTACTGCCAAACGCAAGATCACTTTGGTGAGAAAGCTTATAAAAACTCTTCAAAGTTAAGTCGAAAATGTTTAAGCAGATTTTATTATTGGATGTTACACTTCACTTAGGAGTGCATGTGCAACATCAATGTTAACAATGCAGGGGTACGGGATGGAACCTGATTCTGCTGCATGATCACAGAATTGTTACAGCGCAGGAGGCAGCCACTTGGCCCATTGTGTCTGCACCAGCTCTCCAAATGAGCAACTCACCTAGTGCGTACCCCTACCTCCTCTTCACAACCCTGCACACTCCTCCTTTTCAGATAACAATCAAATTCGCTCTTCAAAGCATTGAGCCTACCTCCACCACACTCAGGCAGCGCATTCCCGATCCTAACCACTCACTGCATCGAAAGGTTTCTCATATTACCAATGACCTTAAATCTGTGCATTCATTCGCGATCCTTCCACTAATACGAACAGCTTTCCCGATCTACTGTCTAGACGCACCATGAGTTTAAATACCTCACAATAACAATAAGTCTTAATTAGAGTAAGGAAACCATTTTGTTCCATCTTCAGAAATGTATCTTAAAGTTAATTAACAATTTGGCTTCAATCAGTTGTAAATTACAAAACATGTTTCTTTTTAAACACAAGTTTCATTGCCAAGAGCAACGGCCTGAGATAGCCAATTACCTCCAGCTCCTTTTTCAGTCGCTCCTCTCGGTCACTACTGTACTCAAGTTCGTTTGTTCGTCGTCGTAGTGCATCCATGAGATTTTGGCGCTCAGCTTCTAGCTCGTTTAATCGCTTTTGCAGTTGGACAAATGTTTGTTCCTGGCCCTTTAATGAAAATAAGATTAATAAGAGTCAGCAATTTAAATGGCAATTTCCACTAACTGAAGACTGATTTTCTTCAAAGATCATATCACAAACTTATGAGGTAAAACAGACACATGTTATAATTGGATCTAGACTGGTGTTAAGATATTTGGTTTGGTCACTCAGTTATATGTTTGTGATGGATGCAGTGCAGCACTCCATGGTGAGATCAACATTTAGAAGGCTCTTAGATTCAAGATAAAAAGGCCCACAAATCTCAGTGCCGTGTTTATTTGTTGACCGTGTATATAAATGGCAGCCAAAAATGTACAGATGAAAATGAAAACCTGGGAAGGTGAGCATCGAGAAGATGCTGTAGTTGCAGCGAGGATAACAATTAATAAATTGAGGATGGGAAGTAGAATTGTGAGAGGTCATTACATAATTATTGTGTAACATATTCTATGCAGTGTAAATGAGAGTCTTCGCACACAAATCTTCTTGATCCAGGTTTCTGCTCCTTTGGATCTCTCTCAGATGGACATCGTTCCCGAGATAAGGTATGGTTCAAACATTGTATCGAGGCCGCTCTATAATCAACCATCTATAATCACAGGTTACATGAATGTGTTGTTCATCCTCGTCTTACCTCCAGTAAAGCAACTGACCTCTGCTTAGTACCTCTAACACAATGACAGAGCAGAATTTATCACCACCTGGGAAATTGCAGAGACTCAAACCATTTCACGTAGCTTTCTTATCTTTACCAATTATACATTTCTGCCCATTAATCTTGCATATTAATGACACTAAGAATTAAAAAGGCTAGAGTTAATGGAGTACCTGAAACAGCGTCAGCAATTGCACAGTCTTGTTTTATTTTTTAAAAGCCATTGTGTGCATGAAAAGGGAACTACAAAAATGTGCTACGGAATAAGTATAGTAAAATATATTGTAATGTATGTTGTAGAGGTGACTTCATGCAGCTCGAGTGGCTGTTGTTATTTGGACAGGAACTATGAGACTGCCCTGGACTCCAATTACGGTGTTAAGGTAAGACTACTTGTGACAATAATGAAGATTAATATTATCTGTGCTAGTAATATGTAGTGGCGACAGATTTCCTGTACAAAATGCTGGTACTAACTTGTCCAGGGTTAGGCAATTCACTATGCAAAATACTGCTGGAACCAAGTGTACAGAAAGATTACACATTGTCCTTCTACCAATGCACCTTCATTTTGCACTGAATATACATTCCTCCAGACAAGCACTCAAAACATTCTGCTTAGCATTTAAGGTATGATCATTTGACTTGTACTCAACATTTTATGTTCATGCCATAATGCTTTGCGGTAGTCTGTATTAGATGATTTTATTCCAAATGCAAAACCCTACAGCTCCTTTTGATGCAGTCCGCTTAGACAAAATTGAGAGAAGTTCAGGGTAAAGGACTCTACCCATAGGAAAGCCATTAGTGGCTTGGCAACAGCTCATATAATAGCCATGTATAGCTATCCTTGATATCCTGTTATTAAAGTAATTTTCAATAGAATTCATCTCATCTCCCTTTATCTTCTCTTCACCAGTATTCCTTGTTTGATGAAGGGTACTAGATGAAGTGGCCACTGAAACAGATGCTGTTTAATCCATCAATTCATCGAATTTCACAAAAATAGCTACTCCATGCCCTAATGTTCTAAATGCACACTATTGCTTGTTCATAGAATCCAGACAGTGCAGAAGAAGGCCATTCAGCCCATCGAGTACCACCGACCCTCTGAAAGAGCACCCCGCCCAATCCCACTTCCCCACCCTATCTCAATAACCACTTAACTTAACCTACACATCCCTGGACACTAATGGGCAATTTAGCATGGCCAATCCACCCGACCTGCACACCTTTGGACTATTGATCGCATATGTTCTGTAAAGGATATATAGTGCAATAGAACTACAAATCTCAGGTTTCCTCTGCCTATTATTTCAAGTAAAACTCTATTTTATTTGAGATTTGTTAAATCCAGAGTTTCTCCCAGGCCAGTCCAAAGACACATTCCCGATTGCGATCAATAGAATCATTTGCTCCTTATAATCAGCAACATCACTGAAGCATCATCAAGTCAGGAGGACCATGGAAAGGGAAGATAGATGAGGTGCTTCACTTTGCTAATTAAGGATATTAAAGACTCAAATATTATCGCTCTTTTTCCAAATAAACAATGGTAGGGCACTTCCAGCCGAATGTACTTCCCCAACTTTGATTTACTTTCAAGCAATGGTCAACACATGGGCCTATAACTTCCTGCATCACTCGCGACTTAAGTTGCAGGTGCGCCGCATATGCGCAGCAGGACAGCCCTGTTAAACTTTGGTTTGTCATGCGGATGTTAATTTCATTAAAAGGAGGGCTAGTGGATAGAATGCGGTGATCACACACTAACAGATATGATTGTCCACCTATGATACTCCGTGTTACTGGTCACAGGCTCTGTGGGTCCTTGCGAGGCTGGTGAGCCCAATCTTGGAGCCGCATCTTCAATCACTCACTTGGCAGGAGTTTCCAAAAGGTGGAATCAGTCCTTGGACTCCAGGTCGTGGGTATTCCTTTCTCAGGCTCCTTTTCCTGACCTCCCTCTTGCCCTCGGGTGTTCTCAAATCAATCAGGAGGTTCCTCCAAGTAGGTCTCTTCTGAGCAAAGGTCTCCCCGGCATTGACTTCTGTGTTCCGTTTCTTGAGATACATCTTCAAGGTGTCTTAGAAGAGCTTCCTTTGACCTCCTCTTGTTCGGGATCCTTCCTTGAGCTCGGTGAAGAAGATTTGCTTTGGCAGTTGGGAGTCTTGCATCCTAAGCATATGGGCGGCCGAACGGAGTTGGTTACAGATAATCATGGCCTCGATTCTGCTGCTATTGCTGCCTTCAAGGATACTAAATGTGAGCAAGCCTGTCCTCCCAGCTGATTCAGAGCTAAAGTACATTTGGATTTTGCAATGTATTTTAAGCGGAGTTGTTTGCAAATCTCCCTGATGTAATGTTCATCCTTAGAAGCCTCAGTGATTACTTAAAATCGGTTACAAAGTTTAATGCCTTAGTTGACATATACAAGCCTTTTGTAAGCTAATGTGAACCATCTGTCTGACAGGTATTGCATAGAATCAATTACCCACCCCGAAGAGTGTACTGCCAAAGGACATCCCACAATGATGTCAGAGGAGGTGTATGCCACGACACTGCGTTTCAGCAGCTGTTGCTTTCGGATGTTGAGCTGGTCAATTAACAATTAGCAAAACCCTTCCCTTTCCCCCTCCCTCCCTCTCCATTACAAATAGACAGAACCATTTCGTTTAAGTGAGAAAATATATTTTATTGAAGAAAATTTGTAAAAGTTGAGATAGTTTTATTTTATGTCATTGTTCTGCTGATAAACCTAAACGTTAAATTAAATGTTAACTGGTTTCAAAATGTTGTATTTATAAAATAATTTTTGTTAATAAATATTTTACATTAAAAACTTTATAAGCTTCTCAAATGTCTTACTGAAACATCAGAACACAACATTTAATTGAGATCATTATAAATGAAGATAACTGAAGTAAATTAGGCAGAAACATATTTAACACGATGGTCCACTAGTTGCACCGTTGCTTCGTCACCATTCGGACCTTGGGTGACTGTGTGGTGTATGTACATTCTCCCCGTGTCTGCATGCATTTCCTAGAACCATGCAAAGAATTCCTACAGTGCAGGAGGCCATTCAGCCCATCAAGTCTGCACCGACCCTTTGAAAGTGTACCTTCCCTGGATCCACTCCCCCGCCCTATCCCCGGACCCTAACCTGTATATCCCTGGACATTAAGGGGCAACTTAGCTTGGCCAATCCACCTAACCAACATCTTTGGACTGTGGGATGAAAACCGGAGCACCCGGAGGAAACTCACGCAGACACGGGGAGAATACGCAAGCTCCACACAGTCACCAGAGGCTAGAATTGAACCTGTGTCCCAGGCGCTGTGAGGCAGCAGTGCTAACCACTGTGCCACCCACAGTCATGCTCCATTGCCCCTCAATTGGAAAAATAATTGGGTCCTCTAACTTTATTTTAAAAAGTTACCCGTTTTCAATCTAAATCTGCTGTTTATATGCGTGTACCGAAGCTGGCTGCATCAAAAGTTGGCGGGGGCTGCATTCCTCCTCTGCAGACCGACACGCTGGAGGTCCCAGGCTGCCGCAGAGAAAGGAAGGTTTAACACATCGGAGTGCAGGTAAGTACACATATTTCGCTTTTAAAATCGGCGGCCCGTGGCTTCCCACTGCCTGCAGGAAGTTACGCCCCAATGATTCCTTTTCTAGTCCAGAAAGGCAGACAATGAAGGATAAAACTGTAACCTATATTTAAACATTTTTATTAGCTTTATTTACAGAAATACCCAATGCCCAATATGTGCCTCATAATTCACACCCCAGTTTCAGTCTGTTCCTATTTATAGGAGCACAAGTGAATTCCCAGTTAATGTCCACCACCTGCAGATGATTAAATACAATTTGTATACAATTAGCGTCACTAAGTTCTTAAAAGGACTCCGCTCAATCTTTAGCAGAATACTATCAACAATTTGTGCACAAAGCCAAATATAGCCACATAGTAAACACCATAGTTACGTCGCCAACACTATGTAATAATAGTTATTTTCAGTTCACATTATTGTACAATGCAAATTTACTGGAGCTAATGTAAAAATACTAGTAAATGATAACAAGTGACTTAAGAATATCTTAAAATCTCAATGTACAGTTGACTTAAACTGCATGTCAATAGTCAATAACAGCTGACCACTTCGAAACAAAGTAATGCCCTATTTGCAATGATTTCACATTGCTCAGGACACAGATCTAAACTGCTTATATAACAATCGCATTTCATGTAAAGTGACTACAATTGCACCAGATGTACTCTTGGAAAAGTGCAGTGGATAAAATCACCCTGCATAGCTGCACCAAGTTATGTTTCACCTGTCCAAATGTCTACCGGAACCCTTCCAATATTTCTCAACTTGTCTTCCTTCATCCTTTTCCAATATCATCGTCCATGGATAGAGATTAAAATTAAATTGAAGCATAAAAAGGGTCAGCCGATAAAATCTATGGCCAAAATATCATGAGGAACAAAGAAAGCGTAATGGGGAAAATGAAAACGGAAATTAGAAAAACAAAAAGAAACAGTACACGTTTTAGATGTATAAGATGTTAGGAGAACTCGGGTCTTATATGGCAGTGTCATTAAATATTTTTCATCAGTTTTCACAAATGGTGCTGGAAGTGAGGATGCAGGTTTACAAAGAGGATATGGAATAAATGTAGAAATTGTTGCAGAAAACAAATTGAATCTGAAAAATTAGGACTCGAGGCCGAAACGTCAGCGGGCTCTGCTGGAATGCATCATAAGCTGCTGAAAGAACTCAAAGGAGATGGAAGAGGGTCTGGGCAATGTTTTACAATCCTTAAAATCAGATCATGAGACTGGAGTGTAGCTTTGTAATTGTAACATTGGTGTTCAAAGAAGGGAGAAGGATAACCTGGGTAACTAAAAAACAGTTGGTCTAATACGAGTGGTGTCAACATTCTTAGGACTCATCCATCAAGATCAAATCAGCGAGTGTTTAGAAATGCTTACGCTAATCAATGATAACCAAGTTTTGTCAAAGCAAAATTGCGCTCGACAAGTCTACATTTTTGAAATAGCAACTGATTGTACAGGATAAAGGAATGCAAGGCTGTGACGTATACAAATTTTCAGAAGATATTTGATAAAGTGTCTCAAGGAGGCTAATTGCAAGAATTCAGACTGAGTGTATAAAAGGAAACGTAGCAACAGTCATAGTCATACAGCGCAGAAAAGGCCCTACGAATCTGCACTGACATTAACTACTCCTAATCCCGGGCTAATCCCACTGACCAGCACTTGTCCCATATCCTTGAATGTGAGGGTGTTTCAACTGCTCATCCTAGCAGTTTAAAGGTTGTGAGGTTTCCAGCCTCTACTACCTTCCCAGGCCGTGTATCCAGATTCTCACCACCCTCGAGTGAATTTTTTTTTTTGTCAAATCCCCTCGGAATCTCCTGCCCCTCACCCGAAAATTATACTCCCTTGTGACAGACCCCTCGACCAAGGTGAACAGCTGCCTTTATACACTGTCCATACCTCTCAATCTTAACCTCCTCTCAGCTTTCTATGCTCTAAAGAAAACTATCCCAGCCTATCCACTGTCTCCTTATGTGGATTGCATATTGGTTGATTGGACAGGAAACAAAACGTTCTGTAAATGGGTGTTGTTCTTTGCAAATGAAGCATCCAGAGGTCAGTGCTGAGGTGTCTATTTTTGTTATACTTTCAGAATATATAGGTTTTTGACTAGGATATAATAATATTAATGTCACAAGTGGCTTATATTAACACTGCAATGAAGTTACTGTGAAAACAGAGCACAATCTTGAAATTTGCTGACAACACAAAGGTAAGGGGCTTGGCAAAAAAACATGGAGGATAATAAAAGACTTCATGAAGGTTGGCTGGCTAACAGGCAGGATAATTAGGTGAAAGAAGCAATTTAATTTAGATAACTGCGATGTCACTAATTTAGGCAGAAAGTCAAAAAAGGAGACATTGGGCGTCATTCTCCGACCCCCCGCCGGGTCGGAGAATGGCCGTTGGCCGCCGTGAATCCCGCCCCCGCCCCCGCCGAAGTCTCCGCTCCCGGAGATTGGGCGGGGGCGGGAATCCAGCCGCGCCGGTTGGCGGGACCCCCCGCTGGATTCTCCGGCCCGGATGGGCCGAAGTCCCGCCCAGGAATTGCCTGTCCCGCCGACGTAAATCAAAGCTGGTATTTACCGGCGGGACCAGGCAGCGTGGGCGGGCTCCGGGGTCCTGGGGGGGGGCGCGGGGCGATCTGACCCCGGGGGGTGCCCCCACGGTGGCCTGGCCCGCGATCGGGGCCCACCGATCCGCGGGCGGGCCTGTGCCGTGGGGGCACTCTTTCCCTTCCGCCTCCGCTACGGCCTCCACCATGGCGGAGGCGGAAGAGACTCTCCCCACTGCGCATGCGCGGGAAACTTTCAGCGGCCGCTGACGCTCCCGCGCATGCGCGGGGAAACTGACAGCGGCCGCTGACGCTCCCGCGCATGCGCCGCATTTCCGCGCCAGCTGGCGGGGCAACAAACGCCATTTCCGCCAGCTGGCGGGGCGGAAATCCCTCCGGCGTCGGCCTAGCCCCTCAATGTTGGGGCTAGGCCGCCAAAGATGCGGAGACTTCCGCACCTTTTTGCCGGCGCGATGCCCGTCTGATTTGCGCCAGCTTTGGCGCCAGTCGGCGGGCATCCCGCCGTTGGGGGAGAATTTCGCCCAAGATGTTCAATGGAAAGATGCTGAAGTGCGTGAGTGGCTGAGTCTCCTCAAAGATCAAATACACAACTCCCTGAAAGAGCAGATAGGTAAAGCCCCCCACGATAAATAGCAAAAGTATTTCAGATTTTATAAAAATGGGCATAAAGCATACAAGTGTACACAGTAATATTGAGATAGCACAACGCATTGGTTATCTGACAGTTGGTAGTGTGTAGTTTTGGCCACCCAGTTACAGAAAGGGCAATAAAGCCAGAGAAAAGAGTCAGTGAAGATTCACTATGATGTTAGCAGAGACGGAATGACGGGATGAGCAGAATCCTGGGACACTGGAGCAGGAAAGGCAAAGAGCTTTTACAAAGTGTTTCTACAGAGTAAATGGAAAATGGCTATTTTGACTGGTTGAGGAGTCAGCAACAAATTATCAGCAAAGCAAAGAGAGACACTAAAATAAATTCCTTCATGCAGTGGATTGTTGGGAGCATGGAATGATTTGCCACAGGGAATGCTTCAAGCAAAGGCCATTGGGCATTTTAGGAAAAGTTAAATAAATAGTTGAGGCTGAGGAAGATACAGGATTATAGGGAGAGTAGGTGATAAAGGAAATAGTTTCTAATTATTCTAGCACATGGGTCAAATACTCTCCTCTCTGCTGTAAATTTCTATGGTCTGCCTTTGACTCTGTAAATATCTTCGATGCAAGAACTTGCCAATAATCACACAAACAAAATTCAGGTCAGTAACCTTTCATCAGTTAAGCATGCTAGTTTTGGACCAATCAGCTAGAAGAATGCAAGATCACATGAAATGGGAGCAGATATTGGCCATTTGGCTCCTCAAGCTTGCTCTGTCATTCCATACCATCATGGCTAATTGGATTGTGCCCTTAATTCCACTTTGCTGGTTGTTCCCCAGATCTCTCAACTCCATCCTAGATCAAAATTCTGCCCAACACAGTCTTGAACATATTCAATAGCCCAGCCTCCAGCTCACTGGGGAAAGAGAATTCCAAACGCCAACAACCCTCAGAAGAAATTCCTCCTCATCTCCATCTTATATGGAAAACCCTGTATTTTGAAACTGTACCCAAAAAGAAAATGCTATGAAAGCTACCTCATAAATGCCAACTTACATGCAAATAAAGGGCAGCAGCTGAGTTGCCAAAATTCAAATCCAAGTTTAAATAGGCAGAATAATGCTCTCCTTAGTTGCTCAGTGAACCATTTGGTCTTTTCAGAACAAGCAAATTTTATCAACAAGTCTGCTGGGAGGCATAACCTTAAAGTTACAGCTAGCCCATTCAGGAGTGATGTCACAGCGCATTTCTTCACACAAAGTTAGTGGAAAACTGATACTTTCTCTCAAAAATATTGCTGAGGTTGGGGAATCAATTGAAAATGGCAAGACAATAGATTTTTGTTTAGGGTATTAAGGATTGCAGAACCAAGGCAGGTAGATGGCGTTCAGACTCAGACGAGCTGTGATCTAAATGACCGGTGGAACAAGCTAGAGGGGGTGTATGGTCTCCTATTCCTCGGCTCCTAACTTAACCAACAGCAGCCCTTCAGACTATCAAAACTCAAATTACATGTGCATGGGTAGAGATTGTGCTGGGATAGAAAACTAGGCAAATTTAAATAGGCAACTTTTGAGCCAATTCTGCCAGCAATGAAGAGAGTAAAAACAATTGAACCATGAGGTAATACTGACCACAGCACAATAACTTTCTATTCGACTTGGGGAAAACAGAGTTGAGGGAAAAGTGGGAGGGTGGGAATAGAAATGGGTCAAGTATCAAGGATTAGGAGAGTGGTGGTGGAAGGGTGTTTTTCAGATTGGGAGGTGGTTTGCAGTGGTGAAAAACAGTGGAGCCAGTTTTTCACAAACATTGATAACTGGGCCAGGTTGGGGAGGGGGGGGTTCCAAACTCAGGGTCTCAACCTGCGGGTGGGTCCCAGAGCGATAGGTTGTGGCCTTTCCAATCGAGGGAAGAAGTCCCCAATGGCCAAGGCTTTTAAGAATGCCGGCCGCTGGCAGTCCCTGATTGGTTGCACTGTTTGAGGGGGCGGGGTGGCACAAGGCTGGGCTGTGTGCTGGTCACTGCACACATGTGGGGAGGAGAGGGGAGGGGGGGGGGGGTTGAGAAAAGGAGCTGACGTGTGTCCACATGGCCTGCGATGCTTCCAATGGTGACCCCGGCTCGTCCTCTGCGCGCTGCTTGGCTCGTCCTCCGCCACCAATCAGCAGTTTGCGACGTACGGCTCAGTGGTTGATGCACGATCAATGACCACTAAAACGAGGTTGTAGTACAACTGAAGGCTTTAATAAACTAGATGTTTCCCCCAGCAGCTCAGGTATAGAATAAGGGCTGCTGGGGCAGCACGGGTTCTTATACCCCGCCTATCAGGGCGGAGTTATTATACACTCTAGCCAATAGCAAGCATATAGGTTCTACCAATAGTACTGCAGCCTCTCAGGTACCGTAATACCTATAATACCACATACACCCCCTGTTAAAAAAAAGCCCGGCGATGGGTGGTGGCCAGCAACTACAAAACATAACAACATGGTATAACTAGTTATGGAGGTACCGTAATACCTCCGTACACTGTTTAGTAACTATTTACAAGTCTGGTAATTATGTACATTCGGTGTTTTATATTTAGAGATTATGGTTAAAATGAAGCAATCAGTCGATCGGGGGCCCTGGTCGTCCTCTGTGATCGTCGGAGCCTCAGTGGTGACGCCGGTGGAGGCTCGGGCGTCTGTGACTCCAGCTGGTGGGGAAAACGGCTGACCTGGAGAGGGAGCGCCTGCGGGGGGCGTCGGTGGGTGGGGGGGGCTAGGCAGGGGCGGCGGAAGGACCGATCCTCCTGTAAGGTGCTGCGGTGGAGGAGAGGGTGGGACTGGTGGCTGGAATGTGCGTGGAGTTCCGGCGGGCGCCAGGTCCCGTAGGGAGACCGTATCTTGTCGGCCGTCGGGGTATGCCACGTAGGCGTACTGGGGTTAGCATGGAGCAGATGGACCCTCTCGACCAACGGGTCCGACTTGTGCGCCCGCACGTGTTTTCGGAGCAGGATGGGTCCGGGTGCTGCCAGCCAGGTCAGGAGCGAGATCCCGGCGGAGGACTTCCTAGGGAAGACAAGGAGACGTTCGTGAGGTGTCTGACTGGTGGTTGTACAAAGTAGTGACCGGATGGAGTGGAGGGCATCCGGGAGGACTTCTTGCCAGCAGGAGACTGGGAGGTTCCTGGACCGTAGGGCCAGTAGGACGGTCTTCCAGAACATTCCGTTCTCCCTCTCTACCTGTCCGTTGCCCCTGGGGTTGTAACTGGTCGTCCTGCTCGAGACGATGCCCTTGCTGAGCAGGAATTGATGCAGTTTGCCGCTCATAAAGAAGGACCCCCTATCGCTGTGTATGTAAGCGGGAACCCGAACAGTGCAAAGATGCTATGGAGTGTCTTGATGACTGTGGAGGCGGTCATGTCGGGGCAGGGGATGGCGAATGCGAACCGGGAGTACTCGTCAATCACGTTCAGGAAGTACGTGGTGCGGTCGGTGGAGGGGAGGGGGCCTTTGAAATCCATGCTGAGGTGTTCAAAGGGACGGGAAGCCTTTATCAGGTGCGCTTTCTCTGGTCGATAGAAGTGCGGTTTGCACTCCGCGCAGATTTGGCAGTCCCTGGTGGCTGTCCTGACCTCATCGGTGGAGTAGGGCAGGTTGCGGGTTTTGACGAAATGGAAAAAGCGAGTGACCCCCGGGTGGCAGAGGTCCTCGTGGAGGGCTCGGAGGCGGTCCACTTGTGCGGTGGCACATGTGCCGCGGGACAGGGCATCAGGAGGCTCATTTAGCTTCCCGGGACGATACAAGATCTCGCAGTGGTAGGTGGAGAGTTCAATCCTCCACCACAAGATCCTGTTGTTTTTTTATCTTGCCCCACTGTGCATTATCGAGCATGAAAACCACCGACCATTGGTCCGTGAGGAGAGTGAATCTCCTGCCGGCCAGGTAATGCCTCCAATGTCGCACAGCTTCTACTATGGCCTGGGCCTCCTTTTTGACTGAGGAATGGCGGATTTCGGAAGCTTGGAGGGTACGGGAGAAGGCCACGGGTCTGTCCGCTTGGTTGAGGGTTGCTGCCAGAGCTATGTCGGACACATCGCTCTCGACCTGGAAGGAGAGGGACTCGTCGATGGCGTGCATCCTGGCCTTTGCAATATCTGCTTTGATGCAGCTGAAGGCCTGGCGGGCCTCTATCGACAGGGGAAAAACTGTGGTTTGGGTCAGGGGACGGGCCTTGTCCGTGTCATTGGGGACCCACTGGGCGTAGTAGCTAAAAAACCCTAGGCAGCGCTTCAGGGCCTTAGAGCAGTGAGGGAGGGGGAACTCCATAAGCGGGAGCATGCGTTCAGGGTCGGGGCCGATAACTCCATTTCGCACTACGTAGCCGAGAATGGCTAGACGGTCGGTGCTAAACACGCATTTATCCTTATTGTATGTTAGGTTAAGGATCTTTGCGGTCTGAAGGAATTTTCGGAGGTTGGTGTCGTGGTCCTGCTGGTCGTGGTCGCAGATGGTGACATTATCGAGATACGGGAATGTTGCCGGTAAACCGTACCGGTCAACCATTCGGTCCATCTTGCGCTGGAAGACCGAGACCCCGTTAGTGACACTAAAGGGAACCCTTAAGAAGTGATAGAGCCGCCCGTCTGCCTCGAAGGCAGTGTATTTGCGGTCACTAGTGCAAATGGGGAGCTGGTGTTAGGCGGACTGGAGATCCATCGTGGAGAAGACATTATAATGCGCGATCCTGTTTACCAGGTCGGATATGCGGGGAGGGGGTACGCATCCAGCTGTGTAAACCTGTTGATGGTCTGACTGTAGTCGATGACCATCCTATGCTTCTCCCCCGTCTTTACCACCAGTACCTGAGCTCTCCAGGGGCTGTTACTGGCTTCAATGACTCCTTCCCTCAGCAGCCTTTGGACCTCTGACCTAATAAAGATTCGGTCCTGGGCACTGTACCGTCTGCTCCTGATGGTAACGGGTTTGCAATCCGGGGTGAGGTCGCAAACAGGGAAGGCGGGTCGACCTTAAGGGTCGCGAGGCCACAGACAGTAAGGGGGTGTATAGAGCCGCCGAATTGGAAGGTCAGACTTTGAAGGTCACACTGGAAGTCGAAACCCAGGAGTGTAGCCACGCAGAGGTGGGGAAGGACGTAGAGACGGAAATTTTTGAACTCCCTTCCCTGGACTGTGAGGTTTGCTACACAAAACCCCTTTATCTCCACTGAGTGGGAACGGAGGCCAGTGAGATTTATTGATTAACAGGGTGGATGTGGAGGGAACAGCGCCTTACCGTGTCGGGGTGTACGAAGCTCTCCGCGCTCCCAGAGTCAATTAGGCAGGACGTCTCGTGCCCGTTGATGAAAACGGTCGTCGTAGCGGTTGAGTGTGTTCGAGGTCGAGATTGATCCAGAGTCACCGAGGCCAATCGTAGTAGCTGCGAAATCTGTACAGGCAGTGTGTGGCCGGCCGAGCTGGGGTCCTGGGGGCCCATCCAAGATGGCGTCTCCCATTGGTCGCACATGGCCAGGGGTGCACAAAATGGCGGCGCCCGTCCCTCAAGCGTGGCGTCCGTGGAACAAGATGGCAGCGCCCGGGGTCCGCACTTGGCCCTGGGATATGGGGGTGGCGGCGACCGCTGGCCACATGGGGCCCGTGGAGAAGTTTGTGGTGGCGGTCCGGATTCGCCGCTGGAGACCGCGGCCACCGCTCGGGCCTGACATACGAAATGGCCCTTTTTGCCGCATCCCCTGCAGGTGGATGCGCGGGCCGGGCAGCGCTGGCGGGGGTGCTTGGCCTGCCCGCAAAAGTAGCAGCGGGGCCCCTCGGGGTTGGCAGGCCGCCTTGCAGCGCAGGCCTGCAGGAGAACGGGGGAAGTTTCTGGGTCGGCCGCTGCAGGGTTCCACGCTGCCCAGGGGGCTGCCGCGCGGTCGGGAACGTAGGCGCGGGCGTTCCTGGAGGTCACATCCAGGGAGCCTGCAAGGGCCCGTGCCTCCCTAAGACCCAGGGTGTCTTTCTTTAACAGGCGCTGGCGGATTACAGGCGCTGGCGGATTTGAGATGAAAGCATATCTGCTACGAAACGTCCCGGACTAAGAGTTCAGTGTGTTCGCTCGCTGAAACATGCGGGCAGCCGCAGCTTCTGCCCAGCACCAGGAATGCGCGGTAGAATTCCTCCAACGATTCCCCAGAGGTTTGCCGTCTTGTTGCAAGCAGATGCTGGGCGTAGACCTGGTTTACCGGGCGAATATAGTGTCCTTTTAGCAGCTCGATTGCTGCATCGAAGTCTTCCGCTTCCTCGATAAGGGTGTAGATCTCCGGGCTCACCCTGGAGTGCGGGACGTGCAGTTTCTGCTCTTCCGTGGGTGCGTTTTCTGCCGTCTCGAGATACACTTTAAAACACGCCAGCCAGTGCTTAAAGATCGCCGCCGAGTTCACCGTGTGGGGGCTAAGTTGCAGACACCCCGGCTTGATTCGGAGCTCCATCCTTTGTTCTTAAAATCGAGCTTATTAAATTGATGCATGATCAATGACCACTAAAACGAGGTTGTAGTACAACTGAAGGCTTTAATAAACTAGATGTTTCCCCCAGCAGCTCAGGTACAGAATGAGGGCTGCTGGGACGGCACGGGTTCTTATACCCCGCCTATCAGGGCGGAGCTATTATACACTCTAGCCAATAACAAGCATATAGGTTCTACCAATGGTACTTCAGCTTCGCGGGTACCGTAATACCTATAATACCACAGTAGTCAAGGTGTTGAACGGCCGGCACAACAGCAGCTTGCACTCCCACAACGTGGAGTACTGGTCGGGAAGTGGTCAGCAGTCTGTGACTGGGGTGGATGCAGAGGGAAGCCAGGCCACGTTTGTTGGTGAGGAATACCGATCAAACGAGGCCAGTCAATACGGCTGACACATTTCAACACTGGAAGAAACCTACACAGTCATAGGGGAATGATGATGTGGAGATGCCGGCGTTGGACTGGGGTGAGCACAGTAAGAAGTCTTACCACACCAGGTTAAAGTCCAACAGGTTTGTTTCGAATCACTAACTTTCAGAGCACGGCTCCTTCCTCAGATGCAAGAAGAGATGGGTTCCAGAAACGTGTGTGTGTATATATATATAATATATATATATATATATATATATATATATATTATATATATATATAGACAAAGTCAAAGATGCAATACGATACTTTGAATGGGAGCATTTGCAGGTAATTAAGTCTTTGCAGATCCAGAGAGAGGGGTACCCAGCCTTCAGAACAGCGACCACGACACCACACAACCCTGCCATCGCAATCTCTGCAAGACGTGCCAGATCATCGACATGGGTACAACCATGACACGCAAGAACACCACCCACCAGGTACGTGATACATACTCGTGCGACTCGGCCAACGTTGTCCACCTCATACGCTGCAGGAAAGGATGTCCCGAAGCGTGGTACACTGGCGAGACCATGCAGACGCTGCGACAACGAATGAACGGACATCGCGCGACGATCACCAGGCAGGAATGTTCCCTTCTAGTCGGGGAACACTTCAGCAGTCAAAGGCATTCAGCCTCTGATCTTCGGGTAAGCGTTCTCCAAGGCGGCCTTCAGGACGCGCGATAATGCAGAATCGCTGAGCAGAAACTTATAGCCATGTTCCGCACACGAGTACGGCCTCAACCGGGACCTTGGATTCATGTCGCATTACATTCATCCCCCACCATCTGGCCTGGGCTTGCGAAATCCTACCAACTGTCCTAGTTTGAGACAATTCCCATCTCTTTAACCTGTGATTATCCCTCTCTCCAGTTGCTCCATCTGGACCTGGATTACCTGCAAAGACTTGCATTCAAAGTATCATATTGCATCTTCGACTTTGTCTATATACATGTTTCTGGAACCCATCACTTTATTCACCTGAGGAAGGAGCAGCGCTCCGAAAGTTAGTGATTCAAAACAAACCTGTTGGACTTTAACCTGGTGTTGTAAGACTTCTTACTATAGGGGAATGAGACAGGGGCGGCCCATGTTCTGCCTTTTGTTTGCACTGGTGACTGTTGCAATGGGGCTGCTTAGCACAGGGCTAAATCGCTGGCTTTGAAAGCAGTCCAAGGCAGGCCAGCAGCACGGTTCGATTCCCGTAACAGCCTCCCCGAACAGGTGCCGGAATGTGGCGACTAGCCACAGTAACTTCAGCTTTAGCTTTTCACAGCAACTTCATTTGAAGCCTACTTGTGACAATAAGCAAATTTTTTTTTATAGAACCCTTGACCAATACGCTGAGGAGCACAGATAAGTGGAGGGGGATTTGGAGGGGGGGGTGGGGGGTAGGGGGTCAGGGTTGTGAGTGCTCCAGTTTGTTCCAGGGTAGTCCGATGGTGGCGTCCACACTGAAGATATGGAGGAAATTTCGGCAGCATTTTAAGTTGGTGCCGGTCTGAGCGAATGATGCGTTTGAGCCGGTGAGACTGGATGCTAGGTTTCGGAGCTGGGAGTGGTGAAAATGAAGGACTTGTTTCTGGCGGGGTGTGGCTTGAGGGCTTGGAGGAGTTGATGGGAGAAGTTTGGGAATCTACAGGGATATGCCTTTAGGCATATGCAGGTGTGGGATTTTGCAAGAAAGGTTTTCCTGACATTTACGGTGACACCACCCTCCTCGTTGTTGGACGGGGTGTTTTCGTTGATGGGGTTGGAAGCAGGGGTGGGGGATCCTCTCGGGGATTTATGGGAGGATTCTGGAGAACGATGTAGCATCATTGAAGAGGGTTAAGGCCAAGTGAGAGGAGCTGGGGGTGGTGCTAGAGGAGGGGCTGTGGTGTTGCAGAGGGTGAACACCTCAACCTCGTGTGAGAGGTTGGGGTTAACATACTTAAAGGTTATGCACAGGGCGCAGCTAACAAGGTCAAGGATGAGCCAGTTGTTTGATGGGGTGGAGGACACTTGTGGGAGAAGCCCAGCCATTCATGTACACATGTTCTGGTCCTGTCCGAAGTTGGGGAAGTTCTGGGGTTCGTTCTTCAGCACCATATCGGCGATTTTGCACTGGGACTTGGAGCCCAGTCCCCTAGGGGCCAACTTAGAGGTGTCGGGCCTGCCGGAGCTGCAGACGGGGCCAGATGTTTTAGCCTTCTCCTCGCTGGTTGTTCGCAGACGGCTCCTCTTGGGGTGGAGGTTAGATTCTCCCCATGTGCCTCGGTGTGTCTTTGGGGGGAACCGGATGGAGTTTCTGTATCTTAAAAAGGTTAAGTTCACCTTTGGGGGGGGGGGGGGGGGGGGGGGGGGGGGGGGAGGGGGGGGGGGGTGATTGAAGGGTTCCATCAGAGATGGGGTCTGTTTATTCTTCACTTAAAAGAGTTGGTCACCGTCAGCTGATAAGAGGAGGGGGAGTAGGGATGGTGGTTATTTTTCGAGTGATATATTTGTTGGGGGCCGGGGGGGGTTTGTTATTCTTTTTGCTTTGTGTTGTTTTATGTATAAAATGTTTAAAACCGAACAAAACAAAAGTAGTTCATTGGCTGTAAAGCACTTTGGGACATCTGGTAGTCATGAAGGGTGCTATAGAAATGCTAGTATTTTTCTTGGTGTCAGCTTAACTCAGCGGTAGCACTCTGTTCAAAATTTGCAGCTCAAAGTTTCTAGCCTCACTGCAGAACTTGAGCACTAAATCAAAGACCAACAACACTCCACTGCAGTACTGAGGGAATGTCAGAGGTGTTGTCTTTTGGAGATGTTAAATCTCGGCTCAGTCGGTCTGCTGGGGGTATACATATTGCATTACTCGAGGTGGTAGGTAAGCTTACCCTTTGAAGACCACCACATAACAGCTTGACTGGACATTTTTGTTTTTGAGACTTTGTAGTGGCAACTTACTGCCACTGAAGTCATGGCTTCTATTTCCAACAAAGATGTTTTAGAAAACCAGTTAACATTGTCAGTAACATAGGAGACACAAGTCAAACATTATTCATCCACATCAGAAAGTTATTTTCAAATTTGTATATTCACCATACAGAATTACAGAAATAAAAATGTAACCCCTTTGCAGTTAGTCTCTTTGTAAAAGTAAAAGCGCATTGAACACTGATGCTGAAGCACGTATATACCAAGGTGAGTAAAACCATTTTGTGGGGGGAGGGGTTAAGAGAGAGAAAGGAAGAAATAAAACTAAAAATCAATGAAACAAAGATCAAAGTACAGAAGGAACATACATCTGGCAAATCTGTTCTTAAAACAAATGCTTGATGTGGATAGGTTCAATTAATTTATCAGTATCCTCCCGCACACATTAAACTACCATATATTGCTTAACAGAACATTTAATGCATATTTAGCACACATGCACACACAATTTTAGACTGCTTTTCAGAAAATGGCCAGGAGAGGTCATTATCTGTATTAGGAAATATTTTACAACAGCAATTTCACGTACAACATTGTAGCTCCCCCAAATTTCAGCACTTTCTACTGTTTTATTTGTACCAATCCCTTTCTCTTTTAACAGATGGAAACATCACAGATCAGCAGACAAAATCCACCGTTAACTTTAAATCCTGTTTGTTACCCTCTGAATATTTCATACAAAAAAAGATAAAATGTTATGGACGACAAACCTGCAGCTCCAGTTACATGCCATTACATCTTCAAGAACAGCACGGTAGCACAAGTGGATAGCACTGTGGCTTCACAGCGCCAGGGTCCCAGGTTCGATTCCCCGCTGGGTCACTGTCTGTGCAGTCTGCACGTTCTCCCCGTGTCTGGGTGGGTTTACTCCGGGTGCTCCGGTTTCCTCCCACAGTCCAAAGATGTGCAGGTTAGGTGGATTGGCCATGATAAATTGCCCTTAGTGATCAAAAAGCTTGGGAGGGGTTATTGGGTTACAGGGATTGGGTGGAAGGGAGGGCTTAAGTGGGTCGTTGCAGACTCGGTGGGCCGAATGGCCTCCTTCTGCACAGTATGTTCTATGTTCTCAGATATGTCAATTTTGCTTGCTCAAAGTGCGAATACTAATTATTGGTGAATTATGACAAATATATTTGGTTAGCTTTTACTAATTAAAACCTATATAGTCAAATATTACTCAAGACACAGTAGCATTTGACAATACAGATGGAACAGGCAAAAATAACCTCACAATAAGACTGGTACTTCCATACCAGTGAATGATCTTTCAGCAGGCTTTACAGGAGAGTGGTACACTTTGATGGCATGGTGGGAGATGGGGGGGGGGGGGTAGGAACAAAACATTGCCACAATTAAAATAATGCTCCAATTGCAACAGATGCAATACTTCAACTACAGATAGACTTTTAAACCTGTACTCATAATAATCTTTATTAGTGTCACAAGTAGGCGTACATCAACACTGCAATGAAGTTGCTGTGAAAAGCCTCGAGTCGCCACACTCTAGTGCCTGTTGGGGTACTGAGGGAAAATTCAGAATGTCCAATTCACCTAACAGCACGTCTTTCGGGACTTGTGGGAGGAAACCGGAGCACCCGGAGGAAACCCACGCAGACACGGGGAGAACATGCAGACTCAACACAGACAGTGACCCAAGCCGGGAATCGAATCCGGGTCCCTGGCGCTGTGAAGCAACAGTGCTAAGCACTGTGCTACCGTGTTGCCCACGTGGTAGTCATTGAATCAATTTGGAGAATATGCTCAGATCTAAAGAGGATTGAATCTTTTAAACCTGCCCCTCCTTGCAAGCCAGTTGCATGAGAGATGGCGTTATTCCAAATCTACCTCGCAAGTGAAGAGGGTTCATAATCCGAAAGGAACAGCACAAGTGGTTCCTATTGGAGGAGTGAGATTTCTTTGCCAAGTCATTCAAATTCTAAATATTAGTTATTCTTGAGGAGGAAAAAAATAATTTATCAACATCAAAATCTTAAACAGGTTGGCTACTCAACAATGTAATACAAAAGCAAAATACTGCAGATTTTGAAAATCTGATATTAAAAACAAGCGTTGGAAAAACTCAACAGGTCTGGCAGCAACTGTGGATAGAGAAACTGGGTTACTGTTTCAAATCGAATAAGATTCTTTTTCTGAACTGATGGGAATAGAAATGTGATGGATTTTATCGTGTTACAAGGGGGGATCGAACGAAAGGAAAGGTCTGGGATAGGTTAAAGAATGGAGAAGATTAAATAAAAGAGATGCGGTAACGAAACAAAGCATTGGTCCAGAGGAGGTGTTAATGGCAGCATAACGGATAGCTGTCTTAAAGCAAAAACATGAAAACAAGATACAGACTGGCCCTTGGCAAATAGAGAGCAGAATTCATGGTCTGAAATTACTCACATCTATTGGTATTGATTATTGACTTCAATCATTGGCACCTACCAGCAATATGGAAAATTGCCCGGGTATGTTCTGCGCACAAAAAGCAGGACAAATCAGACCCGGCCAATTGCCACCCCATCAGTCTAGTTGCGATCTTCAGTAAAAAGTACTGGAAGGGATCATCAACAGCGCTATCAAATGGCACTTGCACATCAATTCCCTGCACATTGATATTTATTTTGGGTTCCGCCAGCTCCTGACCTCATTACAGCCTTGGTAAAAACATGGACAAAAAGACTGAATGCCAGAGGTGAGGTGAGAGTGACTACACTTGACATCAAAGCAGCATTTGACAGAGTGTGGCATCAAGGAGCCCGAGTAAAACTGGAGTCAATGGGAATCAGGGGGAAAACTCTCCACTGGTTGGAGTCATCCCTGGCACAAAGGAAGATGATTGTGTTGGTTGGAGGTCAATTATCTCAGCTCCAGGATATCACTGCAGGAGTTCCTCAGGCCTAGGCCCAACCATCTTCAGCTGCTTCATCAATGACCTTCCTTCCCAACGCAAGGTCTGAAGTGGGGATGTTCACTGATGACTGCACAATGTTCAGCACCATTCGTGACTCCTCAGATACTGAAGCAGTCCACGAAAAAATGTAGCAAGGCCTGGACAATGTTGAGGTTTAAGCTGACAAGTAGCAAGTAACATTTACACCACACAAGTTCCAGGCAATGGCCATAACCTACAAGAGAGTCTAACCATTGTCCCTTAACATTCAGTGACATTATCATCGCTGTATCCCCACTATCAACATCCTGGGAGATATCATTGACTAGAAATGGAACACACTAGCCATATGAATACTTTGGCTACATAGTAGATCAGCGGCTAGGAATCTTGCGGTGAGCAACACACCTCCTATGGCCTGTCCACTGTCTACAAGGCGCAAATCAGGAGTGTGTTGGAATACTCTCCACTTGCCTGGATGAGTGCAGCTCCAACAACACTCAAGAAGCTTGACACCATCCAGGACAAAGCAGTCCGCTTGATTGACACCCCATCCACAAACATTCAAACCCTCCACTACCGATGAACGGTGGCAGCCGTGTGTACCATCTACAAGATGCACTGCAGGAACTCACCAATGTTAGACATTTTAGTTGCTGTGATATGAAGAGTCTAAAGTTCTGTTCCTTTTTCACCAACACATTTATTTCATTCCAACAGACTTTGCACAAAACTCTAACTACACATCACCTGACAGAGGTCACCCAAAGCCTCTTTACATAATCAGTGTCAATTAATGGATACTTAACATAAATGAGACAACTAATTGCAATGTCTCTTAACCCATTACTTAACAACCAAGATTCCGTAAGCAGTAACTTCCAAACCCACAACCACTACCATCTAGAAAGACAGAGGCAACAAACACATCGGAACCCCGCCACCTGTAGAGAACCCCATCACCTGCACGTTCCCCTCCAAGTCACTCACCACCCTGACTTGGAAAGTCATTTGAACCAGGGTTCCATTCTGGGATCATCCCATCCAGTTATATTAACTGGGATCGTAACATAGCTTTTCTTTTGAAAATTTTTTTTATTTTTTTTTTAATTTAGAGTATCCAATTCATTTTTCCAATTAAGGGGCAATTTAGCGTGGTCAATTCACCTACGCTGCACATCTTTGGGTTATGGGGGCGAAACCCACGCAAACACGGGGAGAATGTGCAAACTCCACACGGACAGTGACCCAGGCTGGGATCTAACCAGAGTTATTTTATTGAGGCATTTATTCACACAACCAACATAATACAAATCAAAACAAACCAGCAGGGCTGCAAATAACAAACTAAACAAACCGAACCCCCCCCCCCCTTCAGCCCCAGGTGCTACCACTGTCCCCGCCAGGCTTGTGGAGTACCTGGCCAGCGTGAACGGCAAAGGCGCCGTCAACAATGCCTCCAAACTCGAATCACTGCGAGAGGCTACCTCCATCCACTCCCATACCAACCCCTCCCCCACTATCCACTTCCTCACCATAGCTATGTTCGCAGCCCAGAAATAATTTATGAAGTTCAGGAGAGCCTGCCTGCACTGCCCCCCCCCCCCCCCCCCCCCCCCAACCACTACCGACCCCAGTCTAGCAGCACCTTCTCCACCCGAGGGGTTTTACCAGCCCAAACAAACCACAAAATCATCGCATTCACCCTCCTAAAGAAAGCCTTAGGAATAAAAATCAGGCGGTTCTGGAACACAAACAAGAACCTCGGGAGAACCATCATTTTCACCGATTGCACCCGTCCTGCCAATGACAGCGGGAGCGCATCCCACCTCCTAAAGTCACTCTTCATCTGTTCCAGCAACCAAGCCAGATTCAGCTTGTGCAGCTGCTCCCACCCCTGCCACCTGCATGCTCAAATACCGAAAATTCCCCTCGCCACCCACCACCCATAAACGACAACTCCCCCAGCCTCTCCTCCCGCCCCCTCGCTTGGATCGGAAACACCTCACTCTGCCCCATATTCAATTTATACCCGAGAACTGGCAGAATTCCTCCAAAATCCTTATAATTCCCCAATACCTTCCAACGGGTCCAAAATATACATCAGCAAATCATCCGCATATAGCGAGACCCTGTGCTCCACACCCCCTGTACTATCCCCTGCCATTTTCTTGATGCTCTCAGCTCCATTGCCAGTAGCTCTATAGCCAAGACAAAGAGCAATGGGGAGAGTGGACGTACCTGCCTCGTTTCTCTGGCGCAGCCTGACATATTTCGAGCTCACGCAGTTTGTCCACATACTCGCTACCAGTGCCTGGTACAGTAACCAGACCCAGTCCACAAACCGTTATCCAAACCCAAACCGCCCCAGCACCTCCCACAAATAGTCCCACTCCACCCAATCGGAGGCCTCCTCGGCATCCATGGCGACCACCATCTCCACACTTGGTCCCTCCGAGGGCATCATTATAACGTGCAGTAACCACCTGATATTAGCCAACAGATGTCTCCCATTAACGAACCCCGTCTGGTCCTCGGATCGTAACATACCTTAAATCACATGTTTATTTTCCAAACAGAATGAAAGATAAACACTGCTTTATAATTCCTGGTTTGCTGTCTATTAGAATTCTTTAATGTGTTAGGCTACTCAGCCCGTTTAACAACATTACTGCTGCTGGATGCCCAAGATCCTTAATAGCTGAAGCCGGTATGAAATCGACAATTGGGCAAGGTGAATTGCACAGAGACCGCTACCTTTCTGAGAGGTCAGCGAGTAGTGCCTTTACTTCACCACTAACCGCACTATTCAGATCCACATGTTTTGCTCCACAATCATCAGAGGACAAGAATAGCTCAAATACATTGCAGCAGAGGCCAATGGATGATGCGGATTCATATAGCAAGAGGGACAGGGTTATGTGCATGTCTCGGATCTAATATGGATGCACTGCAGTATGGACAGAGTGTCCAGTGTAGGTTCAATCTACTTGATGAGTTTGCCCTTGAAAGGCATAAATATAGAAATTGGTGTTAGAGGATCTCATATTCACAAAGTTATCTCCTGAACTGTGAGTAATATCCACCCTCATTTCATTTCGAATTGTAATTTGTGCATAGGCTGTTAGTCAACGGAATATCAGTTCTTGTCTGCCTGTCAAAATACTTAGTTTATTACTTGAGAGGTTTAAAATTTCAATGAAATTCGGAGAACAAATAGTACAAATGTTACCTTCGGGCAACCTGCTGATCGATTGAATATTTTATTATTCAGAAATCTCAGCACTGTTCTGTAACACACTAAGTGGCTGTACAATCACTGCTCCATTATTCAACCTTGCCACGATTATAAATGGGGCACGAGGCTACAATAATTATCTGTATTCTTTTGCGCTGAGGGTCTGTGGAGCTGGGCAGAAGTCCCAACAAGTTATGGCGTGGCAGAACTAATCATGTTACTCACTCAAGTGGAATTTCTGCACAGCGTGTGCACAAATACCAAATAACCAAAACACAAGTTAGCTGCATAATCAGGTTCATTTGTCTTAAACGCAGACAGAAATTCCTTTCAGAAAATGTCTAATCTTAAATTCACAGTGTTGTCCATACAATGATTTTACAATGAGTGTAACATTTAACAGAATTCACCTCACTTGAAGGACTTGGCAAATGATGTCAGCTCAGTCCAACTGAGAAGAGCCTATTGACACACTCACACGGAAGACAATGATTAGCTCACATTATTTATCACAGTGAAACGTACAGGTTTTTCCTTTAGCATCTGATCATTTGTAAAGAGGGGAGGCTATGGCTTGATTTAGCATGCAGAAATTCTTCAACAGGTTGAAAGGTTCAAGAGAGTAGGCAGAAGATTCCTTTAGGTACAACAGACAATGCAGCTTGATTTTACAGGCAGCTCAACCACCCCTCCTTCTCGAGAACCCACAAGGAGACCTTCAAGCATTAAAGGGATTAAAGACTTCAGACAATAGAAAAAAAAAAAACAAGAAGAAAAAAATCCCTTTTTGCAGAAGGACCAAGATACTGCACTTGTGCACAGAGACCAGATGATTACACACACACACACACACACACACACACAACTTTCTCTATTCAACATCAAACTAGAGACTCCAGAAATAAAGTACCAACAGCAAAGGCAAAAATCGGAGAAGTTGAGACAGAGAAAGAGAAAGAGGATACCACCAATGTATGGTGGATATGTGAATTATGGAAGTTGCAGTTGTGTGACGGACAGAGATTCTGGGATGAGTCTTTGAAGGAGGTCTTCACATAGCTCAATTACTTGAAACATTTTTACACAAAAAGTTAAAGTCATTACTGTAGACTGTCCAGGATCATGACAATTTACAGATGAACACTCTGGTCTAACCTGGACACTGTCCATACGCCAGTGCATCCATATTACTAGATCTGACATATGCACATAACCCTGTCCCTTTTGCTTTATGAACATACATAAACACAATTTTGGAAAGAAATGCTGGTTATTCATTAGTACCTGCAGTATTGCATCAATTCGATTCCTCTCAGCAATCAGGAACTCATTTTCTGTATTACTGGTCTGAATGATTTTATCCCTATCCTCTTGTTCACTTTGGTAGCGCTGTAGATCATCTTCCCTTGCTAGTTTAGAAATTTGTAGAGTTTTTTCCAACTCCTTCACCTTCTGCTGAAGTTCTGAATTTTGCACTGTTAATACACCAATAGAGAGCATTCAGCTGCTGCCTAAAGCATTAGTTGCAGTTTTGATTTACAATGTTAATTTACAATGTTATAAATTTCAAAAATATTCCACATAAATCATGTGCAATATACGTACACACATGTTGAGACACACAGTCATATACACGCAGTCACAGTTTCGCACACAGACACCAGACAGGTAGACAGACAGACACAGAGGGTGGAATTTAATGCATGCGCTAGGGGTCTTGTTCGTCAGCTGGACAGCCAGCAAGAGCCCCATGTCACCTTCTTTGGAGAAGGCCTGCCAGCATCAAGTGCCTCTCCAGTGGAAGGCCTTCCTGGGATCACGGGACCTTTAAACACATGAAAGGCTAGTCTTTGGAGAGCTGCCAGCCAGGGGTCTGTAAATGTCCAGTGCAGGCAGCGCCAGCAGGAGTGGTGGGTAGCTGTTGACGATGCACCCAGGCAGAGGTCTGGGATTGCCCAGAGTATGAGGCTGCAGATAAGGGCAGGATGGGGGTTGAGGCAGGTAGTGGCTCTCAGTGGGTCCCTCCTTCCTGATGCCAGGTCCCTCAATCTTGCTCATTGTGACTGCACCGCCCGTGGTGCAATGAGGCCC
Source organism: Scyliorhinus torazame (assembly GCF_047496885.1). NCBI lineage: Eukaryota > Metazoa > Chordata > Chondrichthyes > Carcharhiniformes > Scyliorhinidae > Scyliorhinus > Scyliorhinus torazame. The sequence continues at coordinate 269,845,507 of NC_092715.1, read as the reverse complement.
CTAATTGGGCATTAGTTGCCAATCAGGGTTGAGGCGAGAAGGCAGCGGGGTCCCCACCCAGCATTCTCTTGATCTGTAAATATGCTGCGGGTCAAGGCATTAAATTCCACCCAAATGTTTCCTCAGCAGTTGGAAGTCATCTCAGCCTAGGGCCAGGTGAGATGTGCAACATTGATTTTACAGACATTATGCAATTTCTAGCAGGTATTTCTAGCATCTAATTTTATAGACCAGGTGAGCAATGATTATTTCAGAATGAACAGCTCTCCTGTGGTACTGCTCTGTGAGTCAGTGACTGCAGTATTGAAGGACGGACAGCATCCTGTTGTGAAGGGAGAGAAAAGGGAATATTACATCTTCAGAAGAATTTCGAAAGAGGCTTATTAGGAATCTGCCTGGAGACTTTGAAGTAAATGCCTGATTATCAGTCATATAATTAAATTACTCTGTACTATATTGGGGAGAAGCTATTTGTGATCCATCTATTTTGTATTGTGGCTTTCATAGTGAGGCTCAGCAAATAGATAAACTCAAATTCAGTATTTGCATGTTGCCTTGACCAAGTATGAGTATTTGAGTCAAATCGATTCTAAATGGACTGCAGGGTGGCAGTGGTTAGCACTGCTGTCTCACAGCTCCAGGTTCAATTCCAGCCTTGGGTGACTGTCTGCATGGAGTTTGCACTGTCTCCCAGTGTCTGCATGGGTTTCCTCCGGGTGCTCCGGTTTCCTCCCACAATCCAAAGATGTGCAGGTTAGGTGGATTGACCTAGTGTCCGCTGGTTTAGCACAGGGCTAAATCGCTGGCTTTGAAAGCAGACCAAGGCAGGCCAGCAGGTTCAATTCCCGTACCAGCCTCCCCGAACAGGTGCCGGAATGTGGCGACTAGGGGCTTTTCACAGTAACTTCTTTTGAAGCCGACTTGTGACAATAAGCGATTTTCATTTCATTTCATTTCAAAAGGTTAGGTTGGGGTTACTGGGTTACGGGGATAGGGTGGAAGCCTGAGCTTAAGTAGGGTGCTCTTTCCAAGGGTTGGTGCAGAATCGATGGGCCAAATGGCCTCCTTCTATACTGTAAATTCTATGATTAAAATGAAGGACTTTTAAGAGGAACGTTCTTTAAAACCTAGATAATGAAACAGAGCTTCCAGAATTACTACTTAGAACATAAAACATAGAACATAGAATAATACAGCGCAGTACAGGCCCTTCGGCCCACGATGTTGCACCGAAACAAAAGCCATCTAACCTACACTATGCCATTATCATCCATATGTTTATCCAATAAACTTTTAAATGCCCTCAATGTTGGCGAGTTCACTACTGTAGCAGGTAGGGCATTCCACGGCCTCACTACTCTTTGCGTAAAGAACCTACCTCTGACCTCTGTCCTATATCTATTACCCCTCAGTTTAAAGTTATGTCCCCTCGTGCCAGCCATATCCATCCGCGGGAGAAGGCTCTCACTGTCCACCCTATCCAACCCCCTGATCATTTTGTATGCCTCTATTAAGTCTCCTCTTAACCTTCTTCTCTCCAACGAAAACAACCTCAAGTCCATCAGCCTTTCCTCATAAGATTTTCCCTCCATACCAGGCAACATCCTGGTAAATCTCCTCTGCACCCGCTCCAAAGCCTCCACGTCCTTCCTATAATGCGGTGACCAGAACTGTACGCAATACTCCAAATGCGGCCGTACCAGAGTTCTGTACAGCTGCAACATGACCTCCCGACTCCGGAACTCAATCCCTCTACCAATAAAGGCCAACACTCCATAGGCCTTCTTCACAACCCTATCAACCTGGGTGGCAACTTTCAGGGATCTATGTACATGGACACCTAGATCCCTCTGCTCATCCACACTTTCAAGAACTTTACCATTAGCCAAATATTCCGCATTCCTGTTATTCCTTCCAAAGTGAATCACCTCACACTTCTCTACATTAAACTCCATTTGCCACCTCTCAGCCCAGCTCTTCAGCTTATCTATATCCCTCTGTAACCTGCTACATCCTTCCACACTATCGACAACACCACCGACTTTAGTATCGTCTGCAAATTTACTCACCCACCCTTCTGCGCCTTCCTCTAGGTCATTGATAAAAATGACAAACAGCAACGGCCCCAGAACAGATCCTTGTGGTACTCCACTTGTGACTGTACTCCATTCTGAACATTTCCCATCAACCACGACCCTCTGTCTTCTTTCAGCTAGCCAATTTCTGATCCACATCTCTAAATCACCCTCAATCCCCAGCCTCCGTATTTTTTGCAATAGCCTACCGTGGGGAACCTTATCAAACGCTTTGCTGAAATCCATATACACCACATCAACTGCTCTACCCTCGTCTACCTGTTCAGTCACCTTGTTTATATAGAGAACTTTAAGTGGTTATATAAATAAAAGTTAGTTAAAATATAATATTCCATTGGCCACCCACGTAATGCAGTGTAAAATAAAGCCTTAAACGTTGCAACCTAATTGAGAAACATTACCTCCAGAAACTGAAACGCTGATGGTTTTCCTAGTTTCCAATATTTTATGGATGAAAACAAGTAGTTGTGGTTGCTTTTACTGCCCTAAAAAGGTTGATGGGAGAATGGGAGGAGTAATGTATTAAAACAGGGGCTGTTTAGCACAGGGTTAAATCGCTGGCTTTGAAAGCAGACCAAGGCAGGCCAGCAGCACGGTTCAATTCCCATACCAGCCTCCCCGAACAGGCGCTGGAATGTGGCGACTAGGGGCTTTTCACAGTAACTTCATTTGAAGCCTACTTGTGACAATAAGCGATTTTCATTTCATTTTTCATTTTCAACAACAGGCTCGAGAACGCTGTGAATGGCTAGTTCTGATGTCAATCATAATTATTCACAGAAATTACACAGATGCATAGAGGGCTTTCCAAGTACTAACTACAATGTGCCACCATGCACAAAATGAGTGCTGAATGTAACATGTACGTCTCTCGTGGCATCTTTCAAGGAAAGATGAATGAAACAATCTTCTAAAGACCATGTGTTACACTGTGTAATCTATGAAGTATTAAGTCTGCTTCCAGATTGAAAGATGTCTCTTTGAGGTTACAAAGTCTAATTGTTGCTGAGTAAGCTATGTCAAGACAAAGATTCTTGGTTTGTTGAGGAAGCCTTAAAAAGCAAAAGGATTTTCAAGTTACATGGTCAGGTCGGAAGCATGAATTTGTTTCAATAATTTGTTGATAGAAAGTGAGCATTACTGGCAACAATAGCATTTTATTGCCAGTGCATTAGATAAAGAGCTTTTCTTTAGCGTTGAAACAATATATGCCATCTCAAATGCAACAAACAATTCATGCACTAGATTGATCACAATTGTCTGGCAACAGGTCACCCACGACATTACAGCTGGTATGCTGTCAGAGGGCAGGCTCTATACCCAATGGAATATTGTTTTTTTGCTCATGTGAAACTATCGCTTTAAATCGCAAGGAGTCTCTGAATTAAGACGAACATGAGGAAATGGTTGTTCGTTTTTGGAATTCTCTCCCCCAGCGAGTCGTGAATATATTCAAGGAGGTTTTTTGATTGACATGGGAACAGGCACGAAAGGAGAAATCAAGGCCTCAATTTGATCAGCCATGATCTTATAGAATGGCAAAGCAGGCTTGAGGGGCTGAATGGTCTACTCCTGCTCCCATTTCTGATGATCTTGTGAACATCTGAAAATCTAATTATTTGAATCATAGCGCTGGCTGCCTTGTTGTAACACTATGAACCCCTTGGAGTGTGATGAGGTGAACAGGAAATGTGCACTAAATATCTCAAATATATGCATGTTATGTTATTTTTAACTCCACACCAATCTGAGTAGAGAAAAACGGTAGCCAAAAAACTGGAAGAAATTGACCTATCTGACCAATTATTTTATGCTTGCTCATTCACGAATGACAGATTTGATTCTTCAGTTTTTCTGGTCAGCAATGTCTCATTTTTTTTTACACTAGTTTTAATTCATTCATATTTAGACAACATTCGATATAGACTGTAATGTAATCTGAAATGCAACCAACACTTTTTTTGTAAATTCCAAGTTATTGGTTTTACAATTTCCAAACAGATTAATTTATGAAAATGATTATTTGTCAGTTTCGTTATAATTTCTTTCTGGAAACATTAGATTTTCTTGTACCTTTTAAATGTGCATGTACTTTGTGAACAGAGTCTATTCTGTCTTCTGAAGTGCATCGGACAACACTGGCTTCCTTCTTGGCCACAGCTAGCTCATACTCCAGGGTCTGTCGCACTGCCTCCCCTTTCTCCAGTTGTGCCCGCAGCCTAGCAACATGGCTGTCAAATGCTGAACGCTATGAAAATAAAAAGGCACCAACAGGTTAAATGTACTTACAAAAATCAAAAAGGGCAATTTCTCCTGCAGCTTTTTCTATGACAATGCTTAACCTCAAGTGTTGTCCAGGTAAGTGATTGGACAGCAATTTCACAGCATGGACAGTATCAAAAACACTAACTCCACAGCAAGATCGAATAATCTAATCAGTGAAATATAAACATTTCCTACTGTGGCATAAGAAAAACTATATCATTTCCTACTCTATCTCCTTACATTTCATATATATATGTATACATACTTTACTTTATACTTTGCATAGTTGGGAGAGCTGTCCCACAGACAAGTCAGGCAACTGATATAGTCGTGACTCATGGAATTATCTACTTTACTGGTAATATCCCAGACACCACCACCCCTGGGTACACCCTGTTCCACATCCAGGACAGATCCACCAGAGGCTAGGTACCACCACCACTAACCATAGCTGCTCGACACGGTCGGTGGAAGGTGGTGAAGGAATGAGTGAGAGACAAGATACTTGACCTCATCCTCAGCAATCTGCCTGCCACAGATGCATCTGTCCACGACAGTATCAGTAGGAGTGACCACCGCATGGTCCTTGTGGAAATGAAGTCCTGTCTTCACATTGTGGACATTCGCCATCTTGTTGTTGTGTGGCATTAGCAATGTGCTAAATGGAATTGATTCCAACAGCTACCAATTCACAACTGGCATCTATGGGGCACTGTGGGCCATCAACAGCAGAATTGTACAGAATCACAATCCGTAAAGTCATGGCCTGTCCCTCATGCTACCATTCCCTGAAGTATTAAGACCTGTTGTATTGTGTTCTGTGCCTGTTACTTAGCTGCCTTTGCCTTTCATCAATAAACCCCTTTGTTAACTACAGGAATCCTCCAGTGCATGGGGGGTGACTCAAAGACTTTTGACCAGATAGTGAAATTAGTTAAAGAACATTTCAACCCAGGGCCCTTAATTATCCTTCAATGTTATAAGTTTAACTTTGCAGTGAGGGAGCATGAAGAGTCTGTTATAGTCAAGCTTCACCAGCTTGCTGAGCACAGAGTTCGGAACCGCACTTAGTGACATGTTGCGTGATTGGCTGGTTTGTGGGATCCATAACCATAATATCCAGAAGAAGCTTCTGGTAGAGACCACAATTACATTGGGAAAAGCAATCAAGAAAGCTCCAGTGATGAGGTGCGCAGAAAAAGAAACCCCGGAGCTTCAGAGTTGGCTGAAGGGGAGGATGAGGATAACCAAGTATGGGCCGGTATAGCTGCGAGGTCTGCAGAGGGATTAACAGACACAGTGCAGAGCCAGTCATGGTCCCTAGGAAAAGACTGGGACCCAAGGAACGGGAAGGAGTCGGGCCATCGACCCAAATCCGAGATGGGACTGCAACTGTGGGGGGCACATCCAAGCACATTGCCACATGAGGCCAAGAGCCAATGCAAAGAAAAAACAACAACAGCCCGCAGTGCAATATATTGGTTGAAAATAGTCCAACTGAATAAGGCAACTCGGATTGAAATTGTCTTAAGGGTAAATGGTAAAACCCTTAAAATGGAAGTTGACACCGGGGCTTCAGTGGCTGCAGTGGATGAGCAGACCGTCCAGTATACTCAAGCAGGAATGCAGTCTTTGAGATTAAAGAGTACGACAAACCCACTGGGGAAATTTTGAAGATCCCAGAACAGCCAAAACCCAGTGGCCTACAGAGGGTAGGGGGCCAATCTGTCTTTGGTTGTTTTGAAAGACAGAGGGCCAGTATGTTGGGAAGAATCTGATTACAGAAGATTAGGCTTAACTGGCTGGAAATCTTCAAAATATCTAACGGCACCCTCCAAGTTGGTCTTCAGGAGGTAGGTCTAGCTTTCCCTTCATTTTCTTCCTTTCTTGGGAGGCTCCGAGGTTTGATCATAATCCAAGCATATTACTGCTGGTCCTCTCTGCATAATAGTATGGAATGGTGATGGCTCTGCACTCGTCCTAAGTTTGTGGTTAAGTTGTGTTGTTTGTATATATGTAACTCCCCTTAAAACTGGGGTTTCGCATTTATTTAAATTTTTCTAACAGTGGGTTTGAAGAATCAGTGCTTGGCTTCTACATGGGTGCTGATGGGTCTGGTATCCGAGGAGAAGAGGCTGTGGTGCGTTGTTGGTGCCTTTGGTGTTGCTAGAGTTGAGGAAGATGTACGTTGCTGTTCATCCAGACATGGCATGGAAAATCTATCCTGATTTCTTGTAGTAATTGAGGCTGTTGCAGTGTGGGAGAATGCGCATCATTTTACCATGTTTTTCATGGCTTCATGGTGTTTCTCCCTCAGTCTCTGGTGGGGCTGTATCGGTCCAGAGTTATGTCTAATGACTGAATCGACAGTTGTGATGTTTTTCTCATGTCTCTCTCTTTACTATGTATGCTGAGCCATTTATTTCTTGATCCTGGTTTGTGGCGATGTATTATTTTGTAATTCTGTTGCAGTCTTTAAAATGTAAAAGCTTAATAAACATACTTCAAAATAAAATCTTCCCAAACCCAACCTTTAACTTCACCTTATCATCTAAGAAATAGGAGTACACCGTATGGTTCCTCCAGGCCTGCTCTGTCAATCAATGCGATTATAACTGAGCATTAGCATTAATTCCACTTTCCCACACACCCCACAATATTCCTTCATTCTCGGAAAGGCCAAAAATCTGTTTATCTCAGCCTTAAATACATTCAATGATGGAGCACCCACAAATTTCCGGGGACAGAATGCCAAAGATTCAACCCTTTGAGTGAAGATATTTCTCCTCATCTCAGTCCTAAATGATCAGCCTCTTACCCAGAGACTCTGCCTCCCCCATGTTCTCGGTTCCACAGCCTGGGAAAACAACCTCATTGCCCAACCTATCGAGCCCCGGCAGAATCGTGTAGGTTTCAATTAAATCACCTCTCGTTCATCTAAACTCTAGAGGATATAGGCCCAATTTATTCAACCTCTAGTCATCGAACGACCCCCTCATCCCAGGGACCAATCTAGTGAACCTTTGCTGTACCACCACCAATGCAAGTATATCCTTCCTTTATTGTGGAGACCAAAACTGTGCACGGTATTCCAGGTGTGGTCTCACCAAAGTACTGTACAATTGTAGCAAGACGTATTTGGTCCTGTACTCTAATCCTCCTGTAATAGGGGACAACCTCATCCCACAAGGATTCAGAACTCACGTTTTTCCTCTTCCAAAATGTCTCAATTTATTTTTTCATGTTAAACATACTATATAAATACAAAACATCATTGTTAACCAATACCATGACAAAGAGCACCCAGCCAGATACCAATATAACTGGAAAGATCAACATGGAGAAATATACAGCAAAATAATTCCATAAAATTAGAACTTTGCTGAATTCACACCACTGTCGGCATGGTGCAATCGAGGCATTAATTTCATGCAAACTAGGCATGCCGATGAATAATTCTGCAAGCTTACCTCCTCATTAAATTTGCTGCTTAGTTCCAATTTCTCTTTTTCCAATGTATTCAGTTTCCACCGGAGATCTGTAGAGCTGCAGTCACCATCACCTGGTTGCAATTGTTTCATTTGATTCTGGAGCTGATTAATGGTACTCTGCAATCTAAGTAAAGATTTTTTTTTAAAAATACATTGATCTAGCATATTTCATGACCTTAGGGCATTTGAAAATGTTTCCTGGCGATGAAGAACCTCGGAAATTGGGTAACCGAGCTGCCAGTTTTGTGCACAGCAAGATCCCAAAACCGGCAATGAGATAAACGAGCAGACAATGTTTGTGCTGAGGCAAAACATTTGTGCCCTTGTCCATCCACCCGTAGGGCAGACAGGTTTCAATTTAAAGTCCAACAAGATTGTCAACACAAATCAAAAAACAGGGACTTCCGGTGGCGGCCATGGAGTAAGTGGTCACACGGGGGCAGCTCTGGCTCGAAGGAGTTGGTTTTGGCACATTTTAGCCGTTAGTGGGGTAGTTTCGGCAGAAAAGTGGAGCGGAGGGTGTAGGAGAAGAGGGTCTGCCCAGGATTGGCATGTCGACTGGCTGTCAGCCCCAGCAGAAGAGATTTAAGGACCCGGCTAAGAGGTTGGAGGAGACCTGTGGAGCAGCATCAGTTATGAGAATGCTGGAGTGGGAAGGATCCCCTTCGGTGGGAAATACCCAAATGGAACAATTGAGCTTCATCAAGGAGGACTTTTGGCAGCGGAGGAAGGGGATTCACAGTGACCGGTCGAAGGCGATTCAAGGATCAGTGGCACTTCTGCGAGGGTCATTCGATCGGCTGGAGAATTGCCTCGAGGCACAAGTGGCAAAGATGCGCGAGGTGGAGAAAGTGGTGTCCGACCAGAGCAATCGGATTGTGTCTTTGGTGGCTGAGGCGGGGAAACTGGAGGATCTGTGCAAGTCGCTGCGGTCGAAGGTGGAGAACAGGTCCAGAAGGCAGAACTTGTGGGTCTGCCACAGGGCGTGGAGGAAACGAGCGCCACAAAGTATGTTTTGAGGATGCTGGCCGGGCTGGTGGAGGAGAAGATGTCGGACAAGGCCCCAGAGCTGGATCGAGCCCACAGGTTCTTGAGGCAGAAGCCCAGAGCAGGGGAGGTGTCGCTGGTGGGGATTGTGCGATTGCATAAATTTGTGGACAAGGAGAAGACGCTGAGGTGGGCCAGGGCGAAGTGAGACTGCGAATGGGAGAGGAGTTGAGTCCGGATTTATCATGATATTGGCTTGGTGTCATGGTGTCATCCGCAAACCTACTAACCATGCCTCCTAAATTCTGATCCAAATCATTTAATATATCGAACAAATAACAGTGGACACAGCACTGATCCCGGAGGCACACCGTTGGTCAGGTGAATGAAGGAGCTGCGCTCCGAAAGCTCATGATTCGAAACAAACCTGTTGGACTTTAACCTGGTGTTGTAAGACGTCTTATTGTTCTCACCCCAGTTAACGCCGGCATCCCCACATAATATGGAGGAGGCAGAGTCCAAATTAAGCTGCCACGAGACGTCCTGACCTGCCCAAGAACCTGACACTAATCAAACCAGTTGGGATTGGGGAAAGCAGTACCTCAGTTGAGAATCACCTAGTCAACCTCAGAAGACGAGGTCAGCTCCGGTTCAAATGACCGTAGACGACACGTGCCAAAGCAAGCCAGACACCAGAGGTTGCAGCAAGGACTTTTTAGTATGCTCTTTAGCAGATGCCTGAAGTTCGGCAATCACACAGAATGACCGCCTCCAAAGCGTCTGATGCATTGACAGTTGTTGCTGATTGTTAATGTTATACTGTTTATTGTGTCAGACCTTTGATTTTAAGGGAGAACAAAATGTTGTGCCTTTGTGGTATGTCAAGTATTTCCTCACTAGCATCCTTGCAGTGGAACAGGGGCACTGCAAGAGACCGATCACGCGATGTCACCACTTGCACGGGCAAAAACAGAAAATACTGGACCACCTCAGCAGACCTGACAGTCTCTGTGGAGAGAGTCGGGAGCTAACGTTTCAAGTCTGGATGGCTCCTTGTCAAAGCCTGGACGCTTATGTAATAGATGTAGTGTTAGCATCTCCCAATAAAGCTCTTCATTTGAACCTCTTGAGCCCTGTAGACCTATATTCAAAACCACCACAATCATGACTGAAAGGGCATTTTCATTCCTGGAGTATTTTCCAGTCAAGGAAACAAAAACATTACTGAGAGTACAAAACTATGCAAAATTATTTCCCATGTATAAATGATTCATTGAGCAGCATTATCCATTTCCATGAATTAGTACAGCCGCCTTACCTCCCAATTTCATTAGCAGCAGAAGTTGGATTTTGCTGGGAAGACAGTCTTGGGATGAGGTTCCTTGGATCTGTGCCGGGTCGCAGCTGAACAATCTGGGAGCGGTTACCCGACCCTTCCCGTAGCAGAGGGGCTTGCAAATCTAAAGCAGACATAATTCCCTTGCCCCTACATGTTTTGAAACCTTGAAGTAAATAGAAAGTTTAAAATAGGTTTTACAATTAAACACGAAATATTGACAGGTTATTCAACAATGTGAGGAACATCATGGCTCAAGGAAAATGCCTTGTTGTCTAAAGCTCGTAGAAAAGTGAATGACAACCTTAAATTCTCTCAGGAAGTGTAGTTGACAGTTCCGTTCAGTTGTGGAGCGTGTTCTTGGTCAGTGCACTTTGAAGAGCAGAAGCCAGTCTATGTGGGAGGTGGACCACACAGACACTCAGTGTCTCCCTATCACTGTGATGTTACTGAGAGGGTGAGTGAGGAACACACTCAGTGCCTCCCTATCACTGTGATGTTACTGAGGGAGGAGAGGGCGAGTGAGGAACACACTCAGTGCCTCCCTATCACTGTGATGTTACTGAGGGGAGAGGGTGAGTGAGGAACACACTCAGTGCCTCCCTATCACTGTGATGTTACTGAGAGGGTGAGTGAGGAACACACTCAGTGCCTCCCTATCACTGTGATGTTACTGAGGGAGGAGAGGGTGAGTGAGGAACACACTCAGTGCCTCCCTATCACTGTGATGTTACTGAGAGGGTGAGTGAGGAACACACTCAGTGCCTCCCTATCACTGTGATGTTACTGAGGGAGGAGAGGGTGAGTGAGGACACACTCAGTGCCTCCCTATCACTGTGATGTTACTGAGGGAGGAGAAGGTGAGTGAGGACACACTCAGTGCCTCCCTATCACTGTGATGTTACTGAGGGAGGAGAAGGTGAGTGAGGAACACACTCAGTGCCTCCCTATCACTGTGATGTTACTGAGGGGAGGGTGAGTGAGGAACACACAGTGCCTCCCTATCACTGTGATGTTACTGAAGGAGGAGGGTGAGTGAGGAACACACTCAGTGCCTCCCTATCACTGTGATGTTACTGAGGGAGGAGAGGGTGAGTGAGGACACACTCAGTGCCTCCCTATCACTGTGATGTTACTGAGGGGAGAGGGTGAGTGAGGAACACTCAGTGCCTCCCTATCACTGTGATGTTACTGAGGGGAGAGGGTGAGTGAGGAACACTCAGTGCCTCCCTATCACTGTGATGTTACTGAGGGGAGAGGGTGAGTGAGGAACACACTCAGTGCCTCCCTATCACTGTGATGTTACTGAGAGAGGGCGAGTGAGGAACACACTCAGTGCCTCACTATCCCTGTGATGTTACTGAGGGAGGAGAGGGTGAGTGAGGAACACACTCAGTGCCTCCCTATCACTGTGATGTTACTGAGGGGAGAGGGTGAGTGAGGAACACACTCAGTGCCTCCCTATCACTGTGATGTTACTGAGAGGGTGAGTGAGGAACACACTCAGTGCCTCCCTATCACTGTGATGTTACTGAGGGAGGAGAGGGTGAGTGAGGAACACTCAGTGCCTCCCTATCACTGTGATGTTACTGAGGCAGGAGAGGGTGAGTGAGGACACACTCAGTGCCTCCCTATCACTGTGATGTTACTGAGGGGAGAGGGTGAGTGAGGAACACACTCAGTGCCTCCCTATCACTGTGATGTTACTGAGGGGAGAGGGTGAGTGAGGAACACACTCAGTGCCTCCCTATCACTGTGATGTTACTGAGGGGAGAGGGTGAGTGAGGAACACACTCAGTGCCTCCCTATCACTGTGATGTTACTGAGGGAGGAGAGGGTGAGTGAGGACACACTCAGTGCCTCCCTATCACTGTGATGTTACTGAGGGGAGAGGGTGAGTGAGGAACACACTCAGTGCCTCCCTATCACTGTGATGTTACTGAGGGGAGAGGGTGAGTGAGGAACACACTCAGTGCCTCCCTATCACTGTGATGTTACTGAGGGGAGAGGGTGAGTGAGGAACACACTCAGTGCCTCCCTATCACTGTGATGTTACTGAGGGGAGAGGGTGAGTGAGGAACACTCAGTGCCTCCCTATCACTGTGATGTTACTGAGGGAGGAGAAGGTGAGTGAGGAACACACTCAGTGCCTCCCTATCACTGTGATGTTACTGAGGCAGGTGAGGGTTAGTGAGGACACACTCAGTGCCTCCCTATCACTGTGATGTTACTGAGAGGGTGAGTGAGGAACACACTCAGTGCCTCCCTATCACTGTGATGTTACTGAGGGAGGAGAGGGTGAGTGAGGACACACTCAGTGCCTCCCTATCACTGTGATGTTACTGAGGGAGGAGAGGGTGAGTGAGGAACACTCAGTGCCTCCCTATCACTGTGATGTTACTGAGGCAGGAGAGGGTTAGTGAGGACACACTCAGTGCCTCCCTATCACTGTGATGTTACTGAGGGAGGAGAGGGTGAGTGAGGACACACTCAGTGCCTCCCTATCACTGTGATGTTACTGAGGGGAGAGGGTGAGTGAGGAACACACTCAGTGCCTCCCTATCACTGTGATGTTACTGAGGGGAGAGGGTGAGTGAGGAACACACTCAGTGCCTCCCTATCCCTGTGATGTTACTGAGGGGAGAGGGTGAGTGAGGAACACTCAGTGCCTCCCTATCACTGTGATGTTACTGAGGGGAGAGGGTGAGTGAGGAACACACTCAGTGCCTCCCTATCACTGTGATGTTACTGAGGGGAGAGGGTGAGTGAGGAACACACTCAGTGCCTCCCTATCACTGTGATGTTACTGAGGGGAGGGTGAGTGAGGACACAATATATCACTTACTGCTCACTCCCCGCCCAATCAATTGGCTGCGGCCTTGCGACCACTTCGTGTTGGAGAACACGGAATAAGTGGTGTTTGTAACCAGTGGCATCAGGCTCTCCGGGTGCGGGATCCAGGCGGAAATCAGTGTCACCCAAGAAGATTAATTCAGACGTAAAAGTACAAATCTGCTGATTGTGTTATTGTAAAGCGGGGGGAGCCGGGTCAGGCCAGCGGCCAAACTGTTGCGTTTGACAGTGAGCATTGTGAACACACAGCGTCTGCATATACCGCCCTGCACAGACAGCCCCCGCGCCCCTCTCTGCAGACAGCCATGCACAGACAGCCCACCACCTCTCTCTGCACAGACAGCGCCCCCCGCCCCCCCCCCCCCTCTCTCTGCACAGACAGCCCACCACCTCTCTCTGCACAGACAGCCCACCACCTCTCTCTGCACAGACAGCCCACCACCTCTCTCTGCACAGACAGCGCCCCACCACCTCTCTCTGCACAGACAGCCCACCACCTCTCTCTGCACAGACAGCGCCCCCCCCCCTCTCTCTGCACAGACAGCCCACCACCTCTCTCTGCACAGACAGCCCCCCCCTCTCTCTGCACAGACAGCCCAGCCCATCTCTGCAGACAGCCCACCCCATCTCTGCACAGACAGCCACCCCCTCTCTATGCAGACAGCCGACTCCCTCTGCACAGACAGCCACCCCCTTCTGCACAGACAGAATTGCACAGACAGCCCCCCTCTCTGCAGACAGCCCCCACTCTCGCTGCACAGACAGCCCCCCCCTCTTCACAGCCCCCCTCTCTGCACAGACGGCCCCCCCTCTCGCTGCACAGACGCGCCCCCCCCTCTCTGCACACGCAGCCCCCCCCTCTCTGCACACGCAGCCCCCCCCTCTCTGCACACGCAGCCCCCCCCCCCTCTCTGCACACGCAGCCCCCCCCCTCTCTGCACACGCAGCCCCCCCCCCCTCTCTGCACACGCAGCCCCCCCCTCTCTGCACAGGCAGCCCCCCCCCCCCTCTCTGCACAGGCAGCCCCCCCCCCTCTCTGCACAGGCAGCCCCCCCCCCCTCTGAACACGCAGCCCCCCCCCCTCTCTGCACAGGCAGCCCCCCCCCCTCTCTGCACAGGCAGCCCCCCCTCTCTGCACAGGCAGCCCCCCCCCTCTCTGCACAGGCAGCCCCCCCCCCCTCTCTGCACAGGCAGCCCCCCCTCTCTGCACAGGCAGCCCCCCCCCGCTCTGCACAGGCAGCCCCCCCCCCCCTCTCTGCACAGGCAGCCCCCCCCCTCTCTGCACAGGCAGCCCCCCCCCTCTCTGCACAGGCAGCCCCCCCCCCTCTCTGCACAGGCAGCCCCCCCCCCTCTCTGCACAGGCAGCCCCCCCCTCTCTCTGTACACGCAGCCCCCCCCCTCTCTGCACACGCAGCCCCCCCCCCCTCTCTGCACAGGCAGCCCCCCCCCTCTCTGCACAGGCAGCCCCCCCCCCCTCTCTGCACAGGCAGCACCCCCCTCTCTGCACAGGCAGCCCCCCCCCTCTCTGCACAGGCAGCCCCCCCCCTCTCTGCACAGGCAGCCCCCCCCCTCTCTGCACAGGCAGCCCCCCCCCTCTCTGCACAGGCAGCCCCCCCCCTCTCTGCACAGGCAGCCCCCCCCCCTCTCTGCACAGGCAGCCCCCCCCCCTCTCTGCACAGGCAGCCCCCTCTCTCTCTCTCTCTCTCTCTGCACAGCGCCCCCCCCCCTCTCTCTGCACAGCGCCCCCCCTCTCTCTCTCTCTCTGCACAGCGCCCCCCCCTCTCTCTCTCTCTCTGCACAGCACCCCCCTCTCTCTCTCTGCACAGCGCCCCCTCTCTCTCTCTGCACAGCGCCCCCTCTCTCTCGCTCTCTCTCTCTGCACAGCGCCCCCTCTCTCCCTCTGCACAGCGCCCTGGAGTGAATCCATGCCAAAATAAGGATATGGTATATTAAAATAGACTTTATTAGTAACACAGTATTACTCACTTTGTCAAAGAAAATAGCTTACAATTATCAGTTAAACAATGATTATCAATGACAATGAATGGCTATCTTTTATCTCCACTCAAGCAAATCCCACCTCAGATCAAAATGCACTTTTAAATATAGTTAGCCAACCCAGGGGTACTTCCTGTAAAGAGATGTCTTGAATAAACAACTTGGCTTTGAGAACGTGATCTCCTCGGGAACCAGCTAACAGATTCTTGCCCGTGTCAAACTACTGTTTAACCTGCCAGCCTTTACAGAAACTGTTCTGTCCACAGGCAAAATCTTTTTAAATAAACTGTTTTGAGAGAAACTGCTCGTCTATTCACAGTCACGTCAAAATGGAATTCAAAACTTAACACTTGACTGCTTCAGCCCCTGGCTCCTCCCATTCATTATCTAAATCTAAACATAAGGTCTCTGATGACCTATTCCCCAGGGAACCTTCTTTCTATCAACAAAATTCAATTTGCGTTTACTTTTATGATACTTTAATTGCACCACTTTAATTGCACCTCTTGTAGCTTCAAAGCCTGGCTGTCTTGCAAACCAGGTGTTTTAAAAACACTCCTGCAGCAGTCACATACTATTCCAGGCCTTTAATCCTTACTGCACCAAATCATCTACATTCATCACACACTTCCAACTCTGACCTTATAAAATAAACACAGGACATTACTTTTGTTTTGGTTTGCCAGCCTCACAAACAATATGTTTGATTTATCTTTTAATAAAACTAAAAGTTATACTCCTACAACATAGGAATCAGAAAACTAGACATTAGAGGGTAAATAAACACTGGATGGAAGACTTCAATGTCCATCACCAAGAGCGCCCAGTTAGCACCATTACTAACTGAGCTGGTCAAGGTTGGTGAAGAAATCAGCTGAGATATCTATGATGAGAACTGCAATGAGGGGAAATATCTTCTTGACCCCATCCTCACCAGTTTACCAGTTTATGGCAGTATCGGTAAGAGTGATTACAGTAGTCCTCATGGAGACAAAGTCCCTTCTTTACACTGAAGTTACCCTCCATTGTGCTGCGAGTCACTACCACCAAGCTAAATGGGAAAATTCAGAACAGATTGAGTAGCTCAAAACTCAATATACTTAAGGCACTGTGGGCCATCAACAGCATCAGAATTGTATTTAACCACAATCAGTAACTCAAGTCCTGCCATATCCATCACTGTAGAATCATAGAATCCCTACAGTGCAGAAGAGGCCATTCGGCCCACCGAGTCTGCACCGCCCCTTAGAAAGACCACCCTGTCTAAATATAATCCCCAAACCTATTCCTGCAACGGTACCCTCAGGGGAAAATGTTATCATGGTCAATCCAACTAACCTGCACATCTTTGGACAGTGGGCGGAAACCGGAGCACCGGGAGGAAACCCACGCACACATTGAGAGAAAGTTCAAACCACACAGTCACCTGAGATTGGAATCAAACCTGGGATGCTGGCGCTGTGAGGCAACAGTGCTAACCTCCGTACCATGATATCAAATCAGAGAATTAAACCTAGTTGCATATAAAACACACTAACAAGGAGGATTAGGCCATTCAACTCCATGAGCCTGCCTCGCCATCTTTTGGTTCAATGAGGATTATAGAAGAGCCTGACAGGAACATTGCAAAATGAGATGCCAACCTGGCGAAGGTACAACACACATGCTAAACAGCAGAAACAGCATGCTATTGAAGAGTTAAACAACCAACATACAGATCTGGTCAAAGCTCTGCAGTCCTGCCACATCCTGGAATGAATGGTGGATGACAATTAAAAAAACTAACCAGAGGAGGAGGCTCCACAAATATCCCAATCTGCAATTATGGTGTGGAGCCCAGCATGTGGTGAGTGCAGAAGACAAAGCTGAACTGTTTACATCCATCTTCAACCATAAGTGCTGACGGATGATCCCTCTTGGTCTCTTCCTGAGGTCCCAACATCAGAGGAGCAGGTCTGCAGGCAATTCAACTCACTCAACATGCTATGAAGAAACAGCTGAGCTCACTGGATACAGCAAAGATGATGAGCTCCAACAACATCCTGGCTACCGGGTAGAACTAATTACATCTCTAGCCAAGTTGGTCCAGTGCAGCTACACAGCACATCTAACTGACAATGTGGAAAAAATAGTACAACAAATTCAATCTGCCCAGTTAGCATGCCAGTCTACTCTCAATCATCAACAAAGTGTTGGAGATGTCATCGACACTGCTGCCAATCAGCACAGATCACAACTAACCTATTCGGTGATGTGCAGTTTGGGTTCCACCACCAGGGGCGCTCAGTTCCTGACCACATTACAGCCTTTGGGTTAACGTGGGACAGCACGGTGGCACAATGTTTAGCACTGCTACCTCACAGCACCAGGGACCCGGGGTCAATTCTGGCCTGTCTGTGTGGAGTTTGCATTTTCTCCCAGGTCTGCGTGGGTTTCCTCCGGGCACTCCAATTTCCTCCCACAGTCCAAAAACGTGTAGGTAGGTGGATTGGCCATGATAAATTGCCCCACAGTGTATCCAAGGATGTGCAGGTTATGTGGAGGTTACGAGGATGCGGGTGGTCCTAGATAGGGTGCTCTTTCAGAGGGTCGGTGCTGATTCGATGGGCCAATGGCTTCCTTCTGCACTATAGGAATTCTAATGTGGACAAAAAGAGCTGAGGTCCAGAGATGAGGTGAGAGTACTGCCCTTGACAACAAAGCAGCATTTGACAAGGGCATAGAATCAGAACATCCTCATAAAATTGAGGTCCATGGCAATGAGAGGAAAAACTCTCA